>NC_081293.1:103908662-104222339 GCF_030435805.1 Mustela lutreola
CTTGGTATTACAAAAACATGCAACTCTATAAAAGAAAAAAATGTGGGCTGCAAAACCCTTTCCTTAACAGTTGTCTCATGCTGTCCAGGAAGCTGTATCACGGAACTGATAATAAAAGCAGAACTAGGCTCATTTCCAGTAACTTAATGAGTTTTCTGAGCTGCTATGATGAGCAAAGTATCCTTAAATAGAGAGATAGAGTTACTTTGAAGACTGATGCTGATTTTTATCTTCTGTAGTGCACACTAACACATTTTCTCAGATGCTGCCTTTATAGCATGTAATTTATGACTGTTGAAAAAGTGCATTCACTCATAGTGTTATTACTTTTCCCATTTTTAAACAAGCCATCCTGCATCTAATATTGAGGTGGTTTTGAATAACCACCTATGGGTCACCTGACAAAGCTACACTTGTTACATTATTACCAATTGCAAAGGCATTATTTTCAAATCCTTTTGTGGTATAACACTCTTTCTCCTTCCCTTAAAAATGCCCAAACATAAAAAGGAACAATAAATACTCTAGGCTATAATAAAAACTTAATTTGCTCATTCTAAATGTAAATTTACATAGATTGCTGAGATAAAATTGGCATTTTAATTATAGATTGCAAAGGAAGAAGGCCATATTTCATTGAATATTTCCAAATTATTGCATTTAAATGGCATTGCACATAGAGGAGCCCAATCAGTCATTCCTGGAGGCTTGATGATCTTGGATAAATGTGGAAATTCACACTTCTAAATAATTAGTTTAAGTATCATTAAGCCTTTTAAAACCCATTTCTGCTTATTATAGTTTACATATTAAAATGTATTTACTGAGGTTTTGAATTATTTCAAGTGTGAGAAAAAAGGCCAGGCAATAGATTAAAAATATATTGTGCTACAAGTTTCTCAACTGATGCAAACTTCCAACTGCCCGCCTCTCCAATTTTGTAGCTTTTTGCTTGTCCCTGTGGCCATTCTTCTATTGTGCTCAAGCATATACAGAATATACTATAAAGTCTGTATTGCTTCTGAACACATGAACATTTATCGTTCAACTCCTGAAACATGAAGAAAAACTCCTTAAAGGGGTTTGTAAATCAAAAGTACTGAATATAGCTAGGGCTCTGCTCCAACTGGTTGAGGTTTGATTAAATATGTGTGTGTATTTATTTCACTCATATGTGGAATATAAGAAACAAAAGAAATAGGGAAGAGAAAAAAGATGAGAGAGGCAAACTAAGAAACAGACTCTTTTTTAAAAATTTTTTTAATTAAATTTATCTTGTCAGCATAACAGTATTCATGATTTTTTCACCACACCCAGTGCTCCATGCAATCCATGCCCTCTATAATACCCACCACCTGGTACCCCAACCTCCCACCCCTCCGCCACTTCAAATCCCTCAGATTGCTTTTCAGAGTCCATAGTCTCTCATGATTCACCTCCCCTTCCAATTTACCCCAACCCCCTTCTCTCTAACTCCCCATGTCCTCCATGCTATTTGTTATGCTCCACAAATTAAGTGAAACCATATGATAATTAACTCTCTCTGCTTGACTTATTTCACTCAGCATAATCTTTTCCAGTCCCATCCATGTTGCTACAAAAGTTGGGTATTCATCCTTTTTGATGGACTCTTAACTAGAGAACAATCTGATGGTTATCACAGGGGAGGTGGGTGGGAAGATTGGAGAAATAGCTGAAGGCAATCAAGAGGGCACTTGTGATGAGCACCAGCTATTTTAGGAAAGTGATAAATTATTACCAAATTCTACCCCTGAAACTTAATATTGCACCATATATGTTAACAAGCTAGAGTTTAAATAAAAATTTTAAAAGAATTACATTGATGTTGTTAAAGCAATAAAAGTTCTTTTTTTTTTTTTTTAATTATCCCTGGGTGAATATGCTTTTTATATATTTGCTGTAACAAAATGGGAGTACAGATAAAACACTTCTGTGGCACAATTCTTATCTCAATGAAAAGCACATGTAGATTGAGTTGCCCGCTAAAACATGTGATTCTTCCATAGAATGACATTTTTCATTGAAATAACAAAGGCATTAAAGTTAGGTTATTCAGATTTGGATATTTAAAATTTATTTTCCTGAAAATATAGCATGAGACTATAATTTCCAGAGAAACAACCAGCAATATTTGCTGACAATGATAAAAGTTTAGATTTCAAAGGAAAATATTAGTTTTTGAAAATTTGAATTGCTACCGTAAAATAAACAGTATCCCAAAATTTACAGACTTTTTTCCAAGTTTATTGCAATACAACTGAAATAAATTTAAGATGTATGCCATGATGATATGATTCACTTAAGTATTACAAAATGATTACCAAAGTAAGGTTAGTTGACAACTTTATCACCTCACAAATTATTATTTCTTTTTTGTGATGATAACATTTAAGATCTACTCTCTTAAAAAATTTCAAGTATATAATACAGTTTTGTTAACTATAGTCACCATGTTGTACATTAAATCCACAGAACTTGTTCATATTACTGGAAATTTTCACTCTTTGACCAACATCTCCCCATTTCCCCCAACACCAGCCACTGGCAACCACCATTATTCTCTGTTTTTCTGAGTTCAGCCTTTTTTAGATTTCCACACGTTGGTGAATTCACACAGTATTGTTCTTCTATTTTAGACCTAACTTACTTAGCATAATGCCTTAAAAATCTATTGATGTAGTTGCAAATGGCAAGATTTCCTTCTTTCTCATGTTTGAATTATATATATATGTAAAATCACAATTATCTATCCATTATCTACAGGTAGACATTTAGGTTGCTTGACTATCTTGGCTATTGTGAATAATGCTGCAATAAACATGGGAATTCAAATACCTCTTCAAGATGCTGATTCTATTTCTTTTACCCAGAAGTAGGAATGCTGAATCATATTGTAGTTTCATTTTTAATTGTTCAAGGAACTTTCACACTGTTCTCCATAGTGGCTGAACCAACTTAACATTCCTACCAACAGTGCATGAGGGTTCTCTTTTCACCCCATCCTTGCCAACAGTTGTTATCTTTTGTCCTCTTGATGATACCCACTCTAACAGGTGTGAAGTAATATTTTAGTTTTGTTTTGAATTTCTCTGATAATTAGTGATGTTGATGTCCCTAATTTTCATTTACTTCATGGCCATTTGTACATCTTCTTTGGAAAAATGTCTATTCAGGTTCTTTATCAGCTTTTCATTGTATTATTTATTTATTTGTATCATTGTATTATTATATTATTTGTTTTATTGCCATGAGTTGTATGAGTCTTATATATTTTTGGATATTTACTCCTTATGAGGGAGGTGGGATTGCAAATATTTTCTTTTATTCTGTATGTTTGTCTCATTTTACTGATTGTTTCTAGTGTTCTGCAGGAAGCTTTTAGTTTCATGTAGATGCACTTTTTAATTTTGCTTTTGTTGATTGTACTTTTGGTGTCATGTCCAAAAAAAGGAAAATTATTGACAAGACAAATGTAAAGTTCTCCCCTATTATCTTCTAAGTGTTCCATGCTTTCTAACCTTACATTTAAGTCCTTAATTCATTTCCAGTTCATGCTTGTGGGTGATATAAGATAGGTCCAATCTCCTTTTGCATGTGAATATCTTATTTGCTCAACACTATTAACTGAGGAAATTATCCTTTCTCCATTGAGTGTTCTTGTTTCTCTTGTCAAGTATTAGTTGGTCATATATGAGAAAGCTTATTTGTGCGTTCTCAATTCTATTCAGTTGTTCTAAGTGTCTATTTTTATTCGAGAGTCATACTATTTTGATTATTATATATTTGTAATATAGTTTGAAATTATTAAGTATGATACCTTCAGCTTTGTTCCTCTTTCTCAATATTGCTTTGGCTGTTCAGGCTCTTTTGTGTCTCCATATAAATTATAGGGTTGTTTTTCTATTTCTTAAAAAATATTATTGGAATTTTGAAGGGAATTGTATTGCATCTATAAGTGGTTGTAGGTATTATGCACATTTAACAATATTAATTATTCTGATTCATGAGGACAGAATAACTTTCCATTTATTTGTATTTTCTTCAATTCTTTAACCAAAGTCTTATAGTTTTCAGGAAACAGAGCTTTCATCCCCTTAGTTAAATTGATTCCTAAGTATTTTATGGCATTGGTGATATTCTAAAAGGAATAATTTCATTTGCTTTTCAGATAGTTTTTGTTAATATAAAACTGACATGTAGTCATTGATTTCTATATGTTGATTGTGTATCTCAGAACTTTCTTGAATTCACAGATTAGAGATTAGTTACAACTATTTTTTGTCTAAATATTTAAGGTTTTCATATAGAAAATTATATTATCTGCAAACAGAGAAAATTTTACTTTTTTCTTTCTGATTTAGAAGGTTTGTTTTTTTTTTTTTCCCCAATTGTTTTGGTTAAGACTGCTAGTAATACATTGAATAGTAGCAGTTAGAGGGAGCACCCTTGCCTTTTCCTGATCTTAGAGAGTAAGCTTTCAAACTTTTACTATAATATTAGCTGTGCTTTTCGCATATGGCCTTTAATATGTTGAGGTATATTACTTCTATACCCAATTTGCTTAGGGTTTTTATCATGAAAAGATGTCATATTTTGATAAAATGCTTTTTCTGCATCTATTGAGAGATCATGTAAGTTTTATCTTTTTTTATAAAGAAGGAGAAAGTATTTTTTTGATTTTTAAAGATAACACAATTCAAATACATATTTAAGAGATTCTCACCTAGAGCAAAGTTATATAAAATCACTCCTCAAATATATGAAAATCAAAGCTACATCATTCACATAATAAGAATAACAATAATAAAGTAGTATAATTGTAATAATATTCTTCAAGCCAAATAAAATTTAGAAAAATAGGCAAGACAAAATTATTTAGTTGTTGGTGGATTAATTTCATCATGAAAACAAAGGCACAAAGAGAAAATATGACATTTCACATGTTTTTCAAAATTGTTAAAAAAAATGTAACGAAAGACTTTAATATAATATGTATCACTTAAATATAAACAAGTCTGTAGAACATCTAGGTATTATAAGAAATTATCTCTACTAATATTCATAAATTTTATTATGTGTATTATAAACAAATAGTATAATTCATAAAACCCATAGCATATTTACAAATCGATAATATATTGGTTCAAATGACACAACTTTCAGTTATATTTATAATATTCACCCTTATAACTCAATAAGTAAAGGCATTTTTTAATTGGACACATGAACTAGCCAGAGATATATATTTCTAGCATCAGTCAGTCTATCTGAGATAGGTTAAATAGCCAAGAGAAAAAATATTTGCTATCTATTTTTTTGCATTGGATCTTAGAAGGGAAAAAAAAAAGTAAAGAAAAATATATTTATTTTTTTTCTGTAATAGCTTTAGGAACATAGAGCAGTCAACTATGGAGCCATTTCTAATAGGCAGTAGTTAGGGTGGTGGGCCAGAAAGTGGAAGTATAAAAGAAATGAACACCCTCAGGAAATGGGTCTGCAGCAAGTACCTCATTTTTGTTTGCAATTCAATACAGATTATTTACCCTTTAAAAAAATTAAATGTATAAAAGTTGTCCTTTTAAAATGTTATTGTTGAGAGAGAGGAGTCAGATGGCGGAGAAGTAGCAAGCTGAGACTGCTTCAGCTAGCCGGAGATCAGCTAGATAGCTTATCTAAAGATTGCAAACACCAGAAAGTCCATCGGCAAATCGAAGAGAAGAAGAACAGCAATTCTGGAAACAGAAAAACAACCACTTTCTGAAAGGTGTTTTCTTTTTTTTTTTTTTTTAATCTTTTCTTTTCTTTTCTTTTCTTTTCTTTTTTTCTTTTCTTTTTGTTTTTTTTTTTCTTTCTTCCTTTTTGAACCTCTTTTTATCCCCTTTCTCCCCACTCACGATTTTGGATCTCTTCTAATTTGGTTAAAGCATATTTTCCTGGGGTTGTTGCCACCCTTTTAGTATTTTACTTGCCCCTTCATTTACTCTTATCTGGACAAAATGACAAGACGTAAAAATTCAATGCAAAAAAAAGAACAAGAGGCGGTACCAAAGGCTAGGGACCTAATCAATACAGACATCGGTAATATGTCAGATCTAGAGTTCAGAATGACAATTCTCAAGGTTCTAGCCGGGCTCGAAAAAGGCATGGAAGATATTAGAGAAACCCTCTCGAGAGATATAAAAGCCCTTTCTGGAGAAATAAAAGAACTAAAATCTAACCAAGGTGAAATCAAAAAAGCTATTAATGAGGTGCAATCAAAAATGGAGGCTCTAACTGCTAGGATAAATGAGGCAGAAGAAAGAATTAGTGATATAGAAGACCAAATGACAGAGAATAAAGAAGCTGAGCAAAAGAGGGACAAAAAGCTACTGGACCATGAGGGGAGAATTCGAGATATAAGTGACACCATAAGACGAAACAACATTAGAATAATTGGGATTCCAGAAGAAGAAGAAAGTGAGAGGGGAGCAGAAGGTATACTGGAGAGAATTATTGGGGAGAATTTCCCCAATATGGCAAAGGGAACGAGCATCAAAATTCAGGAGGTTCAGAGAACGCCCCTCAAAATCAATAAGAATAGGCCCACACCCCGTCACCTAATAGTAAAATTTACAAGTCTCAATGACAAAGAGAAAATCCTTAAAGCAGCCCGGGAAAAGAAGTCTGTAACATACAATGGTAAAAATATTAGATTGGCAGCTGACTTATCCACAGAGACCTGGCAGGTCAGAAAGAGCTGGCATGATATTTTCAGAGCACTAAACGAGAAAAACATGCAGCCAAGAATACTATATCCAGCTAGGCTATCATTGAAAATAGAAGGAGAGATTAAAAGCTTCCAGGACAAACAACAACTGAAAGAATTTGCAAATACCAAACCAGCTCTTCAGGAAATATTGAAAGAGGTCCTCTAAGCAAAGAGAGAGCCTACAAGTGGTAGATCAGAAAGGAACAGAGACCATATACAGTAACAGTCACCTTACAGGCAATACAATGGCACTAAATTCATATCTCTAAATAGTTACCCTGAATGTGAATGGGCTAAATGCCCCTGTCAAAAGACACAGGGTATCAGAATGGATAAAAAAACAAAACCCATCTATATGTTGCCTCCAAGAAACACATTTTAAGCCCGAAGACACCTCCAGATTTAAAGTGAGGGGGTGGAAAAGAATTTACCATGCTAATAGACATCAGAAGAAAGCAGGAGTGGCAATCCTTATATCAGATCAATTGGATTTTAAGCCAAAGACTATAATAAGAGATGAGGAAGGACACTATATCATACTCAAAGGGTCTGTCCAACAAGAAGATTTAACAATTTTAAATATCTATGCCCCCAATGTGGGAGCAGCCAACTATATAAACCAATTAATAACAAAATCAAAGAAACACATCAACAATAATACAATAATAGTAGGGGACTTTAACACTCCCCTCACTGAAATGGACAGGTCATCCAAGCAAAAGATCAGCAAGGAAATAAAGGCCTTAAATGACACACTGGACCAGATGGACATCACAGATATATTCAGAATATTCATCCCAAAGCAACAGAATACACATTCTTCTCTAGTGCACATGGAACATTCTCCAGAATAGATCACATCCTCGGTCCTAAATCAGGACTCAACCGGTATCAAAAGATTGGGATCATTCCCTGCATATTTTCAGACCACAATGCTCTAAAGCTAGAACTCAAACACAAAAGGAAGTTTGGAAAGAACCCAAATACATGGAGACTAAACAGTATCCTTCTAAAGAATGAATGGGTCAACCGGGAAATTAAAGAAGAATTGAAAAAAATCATGGAAACAAATGATAATGAAAATACAACGGTTCAAAATCTGTGGGACACAACAAAGGCAGTCCTGAGAGGAAAATATATAGCGGTACAAGCCTTTCTCAAGAAACAAGAGAGGTCTCAGGTACACAATCTAACCCTACACCTAAAGGAGCTGGAGAAAGAACAAGAAAGAAACCCTAAGCCTAGGAGGAGAAGAGAAATCATAAAGATCAGAGCAGAAATCAATGAAATAGAACCAAAAAAACAATAGAACAAATCAACGAAACTAGGAGCTGGTTCTTTGAAAGAATTAATAAAATTGATAAACCCCTGGCCAGACTTATCAAAAAGAAAAGAGAAAGGACCCAAATAAATAAAATCATGAATGAAAGAGGAGAGATCACAACTAACACCAAAGAAATACAAACTATTATAAGAACATACTATGAGCAACTCTATGGCAATAAATTTGACAATCTGGAAGAAATGGATGCATTCCTAGAAACATATAAACTACCACAACTGAACCAGGAAGAAATAGAAAGCCTGAACAGACCCATAACCAGTAAGGAGATTGAAACAGTCATTAAAAATCTCCAAACAAACAAAAGCCCAGGGCCAGACGGCTTCCCGGGGGAATTCTACCAAACATTTAAAGAAGAACTAATTCCTATTCTCCTGAAACTGTTCCAAAAAATAGAAATGGAAGGAAAACTTCCAAACTCATTTTATGAGGCCAGCATCACCTTGATCCCAAAACCAGACAAGGATCCCACCAAAAAAGAGAGCTATAGACCAATATCCTTGATGAACACAGATGCGAAAATACTCAACAAAATACTAGCCAATAGGATTCAACAGTACATTAAAAAGATTATCCACCACGACCAAGTGGGATTTATTCCAGGGCTGCAAGGTTGGTTCAACATCCGCAAATCAGTCAATGTGATACAACACATCAATAAAAGAAAGAACAAGAACCATATGATACTCTCAATAGATGCTGAAAAAGCATTTGACAAAGTACAACATCCCTTCCTGATCAAAACTCTTCAAAGTGTAGGGATAGAGGGCACATACCTCAATATCATCAAAGCCATCTATGAAAAACCCACCGCAAATATCATTCTCAATGGAGAAAAACTGAAAGCTTTTCCGCTAAGGTCAGGAACACCGCAGGGATGTCCATTATCACCACTGCTATTCAACATCGTACTAGAGGTCCTAGCCTCAGCAATCAGACAACAAAAGGAAATTAAAGGCATCCAAATCGGCAAAGAAGAAGTCAGATTATCACTCTTTGCAGATGATATGATACTATATGTGGAAAACCCAAAAGACTCCACTCCAAAACTGCTAGAACTTATACAGGAATTCAGTAAAGTGTCAGGATATAAAATCAATGCACAGAAATCAGTTGCATTTCTCTACACCAACAGCAAGACAGAAGAAAGAGAAATTAAGGAGTCAATCCCATTTACAATTGCATCCAAAACCATAAGATACCTAGGAATAAACCTAACCAAAGAGACACAGAATCTATACTCAGAAAACTATAAAGTACTCATGAAAGAAATTGAGGAAGACACAAAGAAATGGAAAAATGTTCCATGCTCCTGGATTGGAAGAATAAATATTGTGAAAATGTCTATGCTACCTAAAGCAATCTACACATTTAATGCAATTCCTATCAAAGTACCATCCATCTTTTTCAAAGAAATGGAACAAATAATTCTAAAATTTATATGGAACCAGAAAAGACCTCGAATAGCTAAAGGGATATTGAAAAAGAAAGCCAACGTTGGTGGCATCACAATTCCGGACTTCAGGCTCTATTACAAAGCTGTCATCATCAAGACAGCATGGTACTGGCACAAAAACAGACACATAGATCAATGGAACAGAATAGAGAGCCCAGAAATAGACCCTCAAATCTATGGTCAACTAATCTTCGACAAAGCAGGAAAGAATGTCCAATGGAAAAAAGACAGCCTCTTCAATAAATGGTGCTGGGAAAATTGGACAGCCACATGCAGAAAAATGAAATTGGACCATTTCCTTACACCACACACAAAAATAGACTCAAAATGGATGAAGGACCTCAATGTACGAAAGGAATCCATCAAAATCCTTGAGGAGAACACGGGCAGCAACCTCTTCGACCTCTGCCGCAGCAACATCTTCCTAGGAACAACGCAAAAGGCAAGGGAAGCAAGGGAAAAAATGAACTATTGGGATTTCATCAAGATCAAAAGCTTTTGCACAGCAAAGGAAACAGTTAACAAAATCAAAAGACAACTGACAGAATGGGAGAAGATATTTGCAAACGACATATCAGATAAGGGACTAGTGTCCAGAATCTATAAAGAACTTAGCAAACTCAACACCCAAAGAACAAATAATCCAATCAAGAAATGGGCAGAGGACATGAACAGACATTTCTGCAAAGAAGACATCCAGATGGCGAACAGACACATGAAAAAGTGCTCCATATCACTCGGCATCAGGGAAATACAAATCAAAACCACAATGAGATATCACCTCACACCAGTCAGAATGGCTAAAATCAACAAGTCAGGAAATGACAGATGCTGGCGAGGATGCGGAGAAAGGGGAACCCTCCTACACTGTTGGTGGGAATGCAAGCTGGTGCAGCCACTCTGGAAAACAGCATGGAGGTTCCTCAAAATGTTGAAAATAGAACTGCCCTATGACCCAGCAATTGCACTACTGTGTATTTACCCTAAAGATACAAACGTAGTGATCCAAAGGGGCACGTGCACCTGAATGTTTATAGCAGCAATGTCCACAATAGCCAAACTATGGAAAGAACCTAGATGTCCATCAACAGAGGAATGGATCAAGAAGATGTGGTATATATACACAATGGAATACTATGCAGCCATCAAAAGAAATGAAATCTTGCCATTTGCAACAACATGGATGGAACTAGAGCGTATCATGCTTAGCGAAATAAGTCAAGCAGAGAAAGACAACTATCATATGATCTCCCTGATATGAGGAAGTGGTGATGCAACATGGAGGCTTAAGTGGGTAGAAGAAGAATAAATGAAACAAGATGGGATTGGGAGGGAGACAAACCATAAGTGACTCTTAATCTCACAAAACAAACTGAGGGTTGCCGGGGGGAGGGGGTTTGGGAGAAGGGGGTGGGATTATGGACATTGGGGAGGGTATGTGTTTTGGTGAGTGCTGTGAAGTGTGTAAACCTGGTGATTCACAGACCTGTACCCCTGGGGATAAAAATATATGTTTATAAAAATAAAAAATTTAAAAAAATAAATAAATAAATAAAAATAAAATGTTATTGTTGAAACTGAAAATTATGTAGAAAAAAGATGTTTACTAACAAAATAATGGATTAAATTTTTAATTACGTGCTTTTATTAGAAACAAAGGTATAGCCTATAAAAACAGAATATGTATTCTTCTCAAGTGCACTTAAGACATTCTCCAGGGTATATCTTATGTTATATGTATCAATTATATTTCAATAGATTTAAAAAAAATAGATATCATACAAACTATCTTCTCCAACTACAATGGGATGAAATCAGAAATCAATAATAAGGACTGGAAAATTAACAAATTTGTAGGAATTAACAAAACATGTTTAATCAACTAACGGACTAAAAGAGAAATTCCAAGGAAAATTAGAAAGTACTTTAAAAATAAACTCAAAATGGGTGAAAGATCTAAAGGTGAGAGCAAAATCCATCAAAATCTTAAAGGAGAACACAAGAATGCAGCAGCCTCTTTGAACTTTGCCACAGGAACTTCTTGATAGACATGTCTCTAAAGGCAAGGGAAACAAAAGCAGAACTGAATTACTGGGACCTCATCAAGACAAACAGTTTTTGAATAGCCAAAAAAAAAAAAAAAAAACAATCAACAAAACTAAAAGACAACCTATGGAATGGGAGAAGACATTTGCAAATGACATATGAGATTAAGTCTTAGTATCCCAAATCTATAAAGAACTTATCAAACTCAACACCCAAAAAAACAAAATCCAGTCAAGAAATGAGCAGAAGACATGAACAGACATTTCTCCAAAGAAGAGATATTTGCACTAATAGACACATGAGGAAATGCACATCACTCAGCATCAGGGAAATACAAATCAAAACCACAATGAGACACCACCTCACAGAATGGTTAAAATGAAGAGGTTTCTGGACAACTCAGTTGGCCAAGTGGTTGCCTTCATCATGCTTACATCATCTCAGGGTCCTGGGGTTGAACCCCTGCTCAGTGGGGAGTCTTCTTCTTCTTCATGCTAGTGTTCTCTCTCTCTTTCTCTCTCAAATAAATAAAATCTTTAAAAAAGATTGAATCATGAAGATGAGAGAACCTCAAGATACCCATAACTACTAAAGGGATTGTATCAATAATCTAAACTTTCCTGACCAAAATAAAACAAAACAAACAAACAAACAAACAAACAAAATACTACCACCACCACCAAAACGCTGGACCTGACACCTTCACAAGTGAATGCTACCTAATATGTAAAGAAGACCCAACACTAACACTTCTCTCGTTCTTTTTAATTTTTATTTTTTTACATTTTTTCTTATTTTTATTATGTTATTATATTGTTAGTCACCATACAGTGCTTCACTAAGTTTTGATGTAGCGTTTCATGATTCATTGTTTGCATATGCTTTAAACTCATTCCACGAGGCCAGCATTATCTCAATAGCAAAACTAGGACAAAGATAATATAAGAAATAAAGAAACAAATTACAAACCAATATCACTTATGAATACGAATGTAAAAATCCTCAGCAAAATAATACCAAACATAATTCAGTGGCATATTAAAAGGATTACACACCATGACCAAATGGGACTTGTTTCTGGAATTCAAGGATTATTCAACACATGAAAAATTTATCAATATAATATACTACATTAATAGAGTAAAGAAAAAAATATGATCAACTCAAATGATGTAGAATAAACATTTGACAAAATTCAAGACTATTTTAAAATGGAAATGACCATCAAAGAATAGAAAGAAACTAGCTCAAAACAATGAGGCAATTGCAACAAAAGAATATGAAACAAAGAATAAATAATCAGTAAAAGAATGAAAGCTTTTCCTCTAAGGTCAGGAACAAGTCAAAGATTCTTGCTTTCACCACTTCTATTGAATAAAGCAAAGGATGGATGCCCTAACCATAGCAATTGGGCAAGAAAAAAAAAATGCATCCAAATTGGAAAGGAAGAAGTAAAATTATTTCTATTCACAGTTAGCACAATATTAAATGCAGAGAAATCTAAAGATTCCACATGCACACAAAATAACCTGTTAGAAATACTACTAAAAAAATACATCAAAGTAGAAAAATTCAGTCAACCCACAAAAATCAGTTGCATTTCTACACACAAACAATAAACAATCTGAAAAAATAAAAATAAAAGCAAAAACAGCTCCATTTGAATAGCATTTTAAAAATCTTAGGAATTAGTTTACCCAGGAGGTGAAAGTCTTGTACAATATAAGTTACAAAATATTCTTGAAAAATAATAAGAAGACACAAATAAATAGAAAGAAATCCATGTTCACAAATTGGAAGACTCAATACTGTTAAGATATCCATACCATCAATTTTTTCTAGAGATTCAAAGCAGTACCCACCAAAACCCTAACAATGACTTCGCATTAAAAAAAAAAAAAAAAAGAATCCATCCTTAAATTGATATAGACTCTCTAGGGACCCTAATTAGCCAAAAAATATAATAAAAGAAGAGAACAAAGCTGGAGAGCCCATACTTCCTGATTTCAAAACTTACTACAAAGCTATAGTAATCAAAAAAATGTGGTACTGGCATAAAGACAAACATATAAACCAAGAGAAGAGAATAGAAAGTAACCATTACAAATATGGCCAAATAATTTTTGACAAGGATGTCAAGACATTAAGTAGAAAAATTTCAATCTTTTCAACGTGTGGTAGCAGGAAAGCTTCATATCCACATGCAAAAGAATAAAGTTGGACTTTTACCTAAAACAGCATATAAAAACTAACACAAAATTATTCAAAGATCTAAACATAGCAAGTAAAACTATAAAATCCATAGAAGAAAACATAGGGAAAAAGCTTCATGGCATTGAAGTTCACAGTGATTCATTGAATATAGCCCCCAAAATACAGGCAATAAATTAAAAATAGACAAATTGGACTTAAGAAAACTTTATATAAAAAACTCATCAAAGGATACTTTCACCAGAAAGAACTTACAGAATGTGAGAAAATATTTGCAAATTATATATTTTGATACTCAGAACACACAGATATCTCTTTATATTCAACAACAAAACACAAACAACATGATTCAAAGATGGGCAAAGGAATCGAATTGACATTTCTCCAAAGAAAATATATAAATGGTCAGTGAACAAGAAAACAACCTCAACACCACTAACCATCAGGGAAATGTAAATCAAAGCCACACCAAGATACTATTTCACACTCATTGAGATAGCTCCTATCAATTAATCATCAAAACCAAAAAATAATCATTAAAACCAAAAAATAACATGTGTTGGTAAAAGTGTAGAGACATTGGAACACTTGTATACTTTTGTTAGGAATGTCAAATGGTTTATCCACTGTGAAAAGCAAAATGGTGTCTTCTCAAAAAATTAAAAGTAATGGTCCAATAATTTGGGTCCAACAATTAAAAGTAAAATGATCCAACAATTTGAGTTCTGGATATATACCCTAAAGAATTGAATTCCTTGTTTCCAAGAGTTAGTAGCCAAAGCTTGTTACAGCAATATTACTTACAATTGTTAAAAGATGGAGGCAACCCAAGTATCAAATTAATGTGTAAGCAAAGTGTGATATTTATATACAATGGAAGTTGAATTCAGCCACAAGAGGGAAGGAGTTCTGATACTACATTATGAATGACATCTGATGATTATATTCTGAGTGAAATAAGGCAGCCACAAAAAGGCAAATATTGTGTGACTCCACTTACAGGAGTACCTAAAAAGAGTTCAAAATCAGAGATAGAAAGCAGAATGATGAATGCCAGAGTTTGGGGAGAGGGAGAAATGGAGAGCCATTATTTAATGGATATAGAATTTTAGGTTTGCAAGATGAAAAAAATGTTCTGGAGATGGGTGGTGGTGATGGTTGCATGTGGGAATTCATAGTGTCTGGCTAGGTAAGATTTAATAAACATATGCTTCCCTGGATGAGACTAGTTGAAAGGCAAAGAAAGAATGTCCAGAAAATTGGGCCCCCTTTAAGGTTTCTGGGCTGAAAACAGCCAAATCCTCCTTATGGATTAATGCACTCATCCAGGGAGTGAATTTTTGACTTAGGAGAAACATTTGTCTTTGGAGGTCATAGGCACAGCTTGTTCTATTTACACAATAATCCTTATGCCAATGTCTTGATTATTATAACTTCACATTCTTTCTTTTCTTTCTTATTCCATTGTATTAATAACATTCACAATAAAGATGGAGGCAGAGCCTGGCTCAGAACCTGTTGCCACTAGAGCGACTGGTCCCTATACCTTCTCATTTCCCCTACTGATGCTTCTGGAGTAATCTTTCCATTCACTACCTCAGTGTGTTCTGGCCAAACTCAACAGTTGCACAACAATGTAGATACACTTAATGTCATTAAACTCTACACTTAACAATGGTTAAGATGTGAATTTTTAATGTATATTTTACCACAATAAAAAAATTGATAAGAAGCAAAGTTATAATATTAATATAAAATTGACATATTATCATGTAAGTCTAGAGGTAAAAGAAACTTTTCTGATAACTAAAACTAAAACAAGAAAAGTGTAGAGATATTGACTATAAAAAGTTTATTTTATCAGAATATACCTATCCTTTGTATAGGAAAGTTCTATGAATAAGTTAATACATACCTTTGCAAAAATAAGCAAATATCCATACTCAAAATGCTCATAATTGTTCAATGCCATCCTTTAGCAATAGCAATATTCAGAAAAAAAACTGTTCACTGATAATAATTAGAAGATAAACCATGCTAGAGCATTGTTGTATATGATTTGATTTTTAAAAATAATGTTTCTATTAATAGCAGTTGCTATGACCTGAAATTCAGAGCTAAGTAAAATATACAATCTTGAGACAGTATGTTGAGTATAATCTCCCTTTAAAAATACCATACAGAAAAAAAAAAAAAAAAAAAGAGTAAGATATATAGACTAGGTTAACATCAGCTTTCTCCAAATACTGAGATTGTGTCATTCACTTTTTTCTTTTTCTTTATTTTCTTGTACATTATATTTATCAATACAAATAGATGCATTTCCGCTTCCCAAAAACTCATTATGAAAATTTAACTGTATTATGATGGCCTTTTGTTCCTCCTGGGTTTTCCCATAAAAGCAATGTTATTTCACATGTATTTTCTAATTGTTGCATTTATATTTAAGTAACCCTTGAAGATGGAATTAGTTAATTGTTCCTCTAGACAGATTATTTTGAAAGAAATTAAGTGGAAGGAGATGTCAACCTTCATATTCAGGTACTGATATTCGTTTTAAATTTAAGTGAATTAAGTGTAAGCGCCTGTATTATGACCATATTTGTCATGCTGCTCTCTAACGGTTCTATCTAGATACTTGTTTGGTAGCCATTCCATTGTTCAACAGATAGCTTCAGGTGAAAATCAAGGAAAATACAGTATTGTTTATTAGATCTCACTAACGTATTTTAAACTATTAGGAACAAAGTCTGAATATTTTATAAATTCTATCTTCGTATTCAATTTTATAAAGCATAACTGGAAATAATATTGTGTTGTGATATAAACAGAAAAGAAAGAAAGAAAGAAAGAAAGAAAGAAAGAAAGAAAGAAAGAAAGGAAGGAAGGAAGGAGTGGGTCAGAAAATATTTCCAAAATGGACTGCTTCCCAAACTTTGTTTTGTGGAATGCTAATATTTGAGGGAAGGCTGGTAGGTTTCATTGGGATGGAAGAAAAAGAGGTCTTTTATTACGTATTCTCTGAGAAAAAGTACAGCAAATTGTAGTGACTGAAAACAATCATTTTGTTATATATAGGATTTTATGGGTGAGGCATTTGGGTAGGGATCAGCAGGCTGATTCCTCTGCTCCATATGTTGCCATCTGAAGTCACTCTGTAATTTGAAGCTATCAGATGGAATAGTGTGCAGTCCCCAAGTCAGCTTCATTCAGATGCCTGACCACCTAGCGTGGAGAGCCCGAAAGTTGGTTTCAGTAGTGACTATGTTACTTGAGTACCTACATGTGTCCTCTTCACATTGGGGTTATTGGACTTACATCTCAGGGATCCCTGGAAAGTTATTTTAAGTGTGGAAGTTGTAAACTTTCTTTTGAGGTAGCCCCAGATTCTATCATTCTGTGACATTTCATTAATCAAGCTTGTCGCTAAGGCCAATCCAAACTGAGAGAGGGGAATTAGATTCCATCTCTTAGTGAGAGAATTAGTAAAACATCTGTGGCCATCTTTAGCCCATCACAAAGAAGGTTTTAGTTGAAAATTCTGATTTCCTGATTTGAGGTTTCTTAGAAACACTAATACTTGTATAAGACACTATAGATTGTTAAGTGGCTGTGATATAATGCCACTTGCCTAGACTTATTTGAGAAAAATGACTTTTTCCTAAAAACCTTTCCTGGAATATTTTCTTCTTTAAGTGTACTTTCCAAGTATTACTTTTAATACTCTTAGTCATCGATACCCTTCCCTACCCGGATATCCATCTAGTTTCTATTCCCATATTATTTATTTATGCTGAGTTTAAAAGTTTTATGAGTAAATATTTCCTTGTATAAATTGCTTTTTAAAAACAGCATTTGAGATGCAATTCACATATCATATAATTCACCCACTTAAAGTACATAATTCAATGGATTTAATATATTCACAGACATTTGAAACCATCTCCACAGTCAACTCTAGATTTTTATCACTTCAAAAAGAAACACTACAGTCTTTATCTATTGCTTTCCTACCCCCAACCCACTGCAACCCTAAACAACCACTAATCTACATTCTGTCTCTATAGATATCTCTATTCCATACATTTTGTTTGAAAGGATTCATATAACATGTGGTCTCTTTTGATTGGATTCTTTCACTTAGTATGTTTTCAAGGTTTCTTCCACATTTTAGCATGTATCAATACTTCGTTTTGATAGGAAAATAACATTTCTTTGTACAGATATACTACATTGTTTAACATTTATTCATTGATGGAAAATTAGTTTCCACTGTGCAATATTAAAGCTAATGCTGCTGTAAACATTCATGTATACATTTTTATGTGGACATATGTTATCATTTATCTTGGGTCTATACTTGGAAGTGATTTTCTAGGTTATTTGACAATTCCATGTTGAATTGTTTGAGAAACTACCAGTTTTCCAAAGTAGCTGAATTATTTTGCATACCTATCAGCAGTGTATGAGTAGTCTGATTCCTCTAAATCTTCACCAGCACTTGTTTGATTTGTTTTTTCATTGTAGTCATCCTAATGTATGTGAAGTTGTATTTTATTGTGAGTTTGGTTTGAACTTCTCTGATCACTAATGATCTCAAGCCTCTCATCATATGCTTATTAGTCATTTACATATATTCCTTGGAACAATATTCAGGCAATTTACTTATTTCTTAAATTGGGTTATCTTTATTGACTTCTAAGAGTTCTTTCTACATGCTAGAAGCAAGAACCTTGTAACACATATATAATTTTTAAAACTTTTCTTCCATTCTCTGGGCTTTCCTTTCACTTTATTGAAGATGTCACTTGGAGTGTAAGACTATGATCTTTAATGAAGTCCAATTTACTTATTTTTTCTTTAGTTATTCAAAATTTTGGTGTCATATCTATGAAATTTTTGAGAAATCCAAAGTCATGAGGAATTACCTTCACATTTTCTTCTAAAAGTTTTATATTTTTAACTTCTAAATTTAGACTCTCAGTGCATTTCTACTTAACTTTTGTTTATGATGGGAGGTAACAATCTAGTGTCCTTCAATCACGTGTGTCTAATCTAGAATCATTTGTAAAACAAACGAACAAACAAAAACAAAAACAAAACAACAACAACAAAAAAAAACTGTTCTTTCCCAGTGCAATAAATGAGGTTGGAAACAGGCTTGATGCAATGAACAGCAAGCTGAAAGAAGCTGAGGAATGAGTTAATAAACTAGATGACAAATAATGGGAAAAAATGAAGCTAAACAAAATAAAGAAGACATGCAACATGAGAATAAACTTAGGGAACTGAGTGACTCTATCAAAGGTAATAACTTTCATATTGTAGGATTCCCAGCAGAAGACAGAGAAAAGGGGACAGAAAATTTATTCAAAGAAAGAAGCTGAAAACGTCCCTAATCTGCAGACATTTAGGTCCAGGAATCATAGAAAACTTCCATCATTTTTTTTTTAATGGGCCAATACTAGGACATATTGTAATTAAATTTGCAAAATATAGTGAGAAAGAAAAAATATCTTAAAAGCAGCAAGAAAAAAGGAGTCCTTAACTTATAAGGAAAAGCCCATAAGACTAGCTGAAGATTTTTCTCCTTTTTTTTATTAAAATTTACTTTTTTCCCTGTTTCGAGATTCATTGTTTATGCACCACCCCCAGTGCGCCATGCAATCTGTACCCTCCATAATACCCACCACCAGGCTCACCCAAGCCCCCCACTCCCCTCCCCTCCAAAACCCTCAGTTTGTTTTTCAGAGTCCACAGTCTCTCATCATTCATCAAGCTGGAGATTTTTCAAAAGAAACTTGGCAAGCCCAAAAGGAATGGCATGATATATTCAAAGTGTTAAAAAGGAAAATCTGCAGCCAAGAAAACTCTATCCAGCAAAGCTAACATTCAGAATAGAGGAAAAGACTTTCCCAGATAAACAAAAACCAAAAGAGTTCATGATCACTATACCACCCTACAAGAAATATTAAAAGGGACTCTTTGAGTGCAAAGGAGAGGCCAAAAGTGACAAAGAGAGGAAAGATCAGAGAAAATATCTGCAAACGATGACAAAACAGGTAATAAATGGCAATAAATACATGTTTATGAAAAGTTACTTTGAATGTAAATGGACTAAAGGCTCCAGTGAAAAGACACAAGAGTGTCAAAATGGATACAAATACAAGACCCATCTATATGCTGCCTAATTCACTTGAGACATAAAGACACCTTCAGATTGAAAGTGAAAACACTTAAGTTGCAAAGGAATGTCAAGGGAAAGCTGGAGTAACAATATTTACATCGGGCAACTAGAATTTAAAACAAAGACTGTAAAAAGAGACAAAGAAGGGCAGTGTATAGTCCTAAAGGAGATGATACAACAAGAAGGTCTAACAATTGTAAATATTTATGCACCCAGACATGAGAGGTCCCAAATATTTAGAACAATTAATAACAAAACATAGAGGAACTCACTGATGATAATACAACAATAGTAGGAGACTTTAGCATCCCATTTACAGCAATGGACAGATCATCTAAACTGAAAATAAACAAGGAAACAATAGCTCTGAATGACACAGTGGAACAGATGGACTTGACAGATATATTCAGAATACTCCATCCTAAAACAGCAGAATACACATTCTTTTCAAGTGCACATGGAACATTCTCCATAATATATCACATATTCTGTCACATAATAAGACTTAACAAATACAAACAGATTGAAATCACATCATGAAGATTTTCTGACCACATTGTTATGAAACTAGAAATTAACAAGAAAAAATTTGGAAAAGCCAAAAATACACGGAGGTTAAAACAACACAGTACTAAGCAATAAATGAATCAATCAGAAAATCAAAGAAGAAATTTAAAAATGTATAGAAACAAATGAAAATGTAAACACCATGGTCCATAACCTTTGGGATGCAGCAAAAGCAGTTCTAAGAGGAAATTACAAAGAAGCTTAACACAAGAAGCAAGAGAAACTTCAAATAAACAACTTAACGTTGCACTTAAAGGAGCTAGAGAAAGAACAAACGAAACCTAAAGCAGGAGGAATGACATAAAAATTAGAGCAAAAATAAATGATATAGAAAATACAGTAACAGGGGCACCTGGGTGGCTCAGTGGTTAAATCCTCTGCCTTTGGCTCAGGTCATGATCTCAGGGTCCTGGGATCGAGCCCCACATCGGGCTCTCTGCTCAGCAGAGAACCTGCTTCCTCATCTCTCTCTGCCTGCCTCTCTGCCTACTTGTGATCTCTGCCTGTCAAATAAATAAATAAAATATTTTAAAAAATACAGTAACAGTAGGACAAATCTATGAAACCAGGAACTTGTTCTTTGGGAAAAAAAAATCAATGAAACTCATAAACCTGTAGCTAGACTTACCAAGAAAAAAGGAGGAAGAACATAAAAAAATGTAAAATCACAAATGAGAGAGAAGAAATAACAACCAACAACAAAGAAATACAGGCAATTTTAAGAGACTGATGAAACTCTATATGCCAACAAATTGAACTGGAAGAAATGGATAAATTCTTAGAAAAGCATAAGCTACCAAAACTGAGTCAGGAAGAAACAGAAAATCTGATTGAACAGACCAATTATCAGCAAAGGAGATAAATCAAAAACTCCCAATAAAGAAAAGTCTAGGACTAGACTTTTGTATCAACATGATACAACACACAAATAAAAGAAAGGATAAGAACCATATGATCATTTCAGTAGATGCAGAAAAAAATGTTTAACAATGTACATCTATTCAGGATAAAAACCCCCAGCAAACTAGGTTTAGAGAGAAGATATGTCAACATAATAAAGTCCATATACAAAAGCAAAAACAAAACAAAACAAACAAACAAAAACACATAGATAACATCATCCTTAATGCAGGAAAACTGAGAGCTTTTCCTTTACAAGGAACAAGACAGGAATGTCCACTTGCATCACTATTATTTAACATAGTATTGGAAGTCATAGCCACAGCAATCATACAATAAAAGGCATCCAGATTGACAAGAAAGAAGTAAAACCTTCACTATTTGCTGGTGACATGATACTCTATACAGAAAATCTGAAAGGCTTCACCAAAACTTGCTATCACTGATACACGAGTAAAGTCACAGGATATACAATCAAGGTACAGAAATCAGTTACACTTCTATACACTAATCATGATGCAGGTAGAAATGAAATTAAGGAATCAATCCCAATTACATGCATACCAAAATAAGATACCTAAGAATAAACCTAACTTAAGATGTGAAAGACTTGTACTCTGAAAACTGTAAAACACTGATGAAAGAAATTCAAAATGACACAACGAAATGGAAAGACGTTCTATGCTCATGGATTGGAAGAATAAATATTGGTTTGAGTGTTTATACTAGGCAAAGCAATCTACACATTTAATAGAATCCCTATCAAAATACCAGCAAAATTTTTCATAGAACTAGAGCAAATAGTCCCTCTTAGAACTAGAGTAAATTTGTCTGGAACTACTAAAGACCCTGAAGAGTCAAAGCAACCTTGATAAGAAAAAAGGCTGGAGGCATCCTAATTCTCTACTTCAAATTATATTACAAATCTCCAGTGATCAAAACAGTATGGTACTAGCACAAAAATAGACACATAGATTAATGGAAAGAACACAAAACACATGGGGCACCTGGGTGACCCAGTCATTAAGCTTCTGCCTTCAGCTCAGGTCATGATCCCAAGGGTCCTGGGATCAAGTCCCACATCGGGCTCCCTGCTCAGTGGGAAGCCTGTTTCTCTCTCCCTCGCTCACTCCTCCTACTTGTGTTCTCTCTCTCGCAATCTCTCTCTCTCTGTCAAATAAATAAGTAAAATCTTAAAAAAAAAAAAAAAAAAAAAGCCCAGGAATGAACCCGCAACCCTATCATCAATTGGATTATGACAAAACAGGAAGGAATATCCCAACGGGAAAAAATACAGTCTCTTCAACAAAGTGCTGGGGACGCTGGACAGCAAAATACAGAAGAATGAAACTCGACCACCTTCCTTTACCATATACAAAAATAAACTAAAAATGAATTGAAGACCTAAATGTGAGACCTTAAGCTATAGAAATCCTAAAAGAGAGCACAGGGAATGCTGTGCTTTCAGCCTCTTTGACACTGAGTTTCTGACATTTCTCTGCAGGAAGACGCAGATGTGGATATTCCTGTGGTCATCTTGGGAATATGTTAGGGCAATCTTCCATTCTTGCCTTGACCACAAGCATCTTAATTTCTATTAATTGAAGGTCAACATCTTTAGTGGTTTCAACAATGCTCAATGGATATAAATCTGAGAACTAATCCAATCAAATTTTCCTCTTTGGGAAAAAATATTTTAAGGCTTATGTTTGGTATTTGCTTCCTAGTTCTCTCCTAAAAATGGGCCATCCTAGTATCTGTGTTGTGTCTTCACTCCTCCATCATCTCCTCCCAACTGCCCTTTAGTATTAACCTCCAGTGTTCTGCAGAACACTTTAAGGTTTGAAGTCCATCTTGCTTTTCTGCAAACAATGGTTCCTTTGTGCATAGAGTTAGAGCTATCTGCTTTATGGTTGGCTTCTCCTCCCAGGTAACATCTCAGAGCCAGGGCTCTGGAGCTGGGAGTAGGGACAATGGTGAGCTTCTCTCTAAGTGGCATCCTCCCTACTCTAGAAGTTGAGCACTTGGAAGAGTGGCAGTAGCTTGAGGTCCTCCTGCCTTGCATTTCCTGGCATAGAACTACCTTCTCTGATCCAGAAGAAGGATCATCAGGGTCCCATATCCTCGGTATTTTGCACTCAAGGTAAATCTGGTATTTTATGTGTGGGGAAAGGGTAGCAGAAGGACTCTATCTCTCAATAGCAGTGTCCAGGATTTAGTCTTGGTAACAAGTGGCTGGGGTAGGAGAGAAACTCTCAAGTCTGCTTTTCTTGAGAAGAAAGCTCTCGGGGCAGTGGAAGAGGGAAACCCGAGGTCTCAGATGGCTATAGCAGTCTGGAGTGGAATCCCCACTTCATAAGCTCAAGGGATAAAGGAGGGTGTGACCTTGGTTCAAATATTACAGTTTAAATTATATATATATATATATATATAATATATATATTATTTAAATTATATATAATATTATATATAATATATATTTATATATATTATATATTATATTATACATATATACATATATTATATATGTGTATATATATAATTTATATATATGAATATATTTATTTTAAGCCTTATATTATAACTGGGATGAATTAATTTTACTAGTTCATCTCTGAAGATGAGCAGTATTAATATCAGGGACATGCTGATTGCAGAATTTTAGGCATTCTCATCAGTAAGTGGAGTGGACTCTGTGAGAAAGACATTCTGTACACCCTAAATTGTATTACACCCTAATTGTATTACAGCTTGGGACATCTCCCACTGCAGGCAGGGCCAGCTTTAGTTTTGTTTTAGTTTTGTTTTTTTTTTCCCTAAACATAATTGTATTATTAAAGTTTGTATTAAAAGTGCAAATAAAAAATAAACAAATTGATGAACAGCATATTAAATGGAAAAAATTGTTCGTTTACAGGGAAGAGATACAAACGCATGATATGACAGATAGAAGACATAAAGTTTCCAAATCTAAGTTTTATAAAGCTAGTTTGAAGTAGTTCATGATTTTTATAACAAATGCACATTAGTCAATCATAAGTCATTTTATCTTTCCATTTACTCATTTTTACTTGCTAAATACTCTCAGCTCTCCGACTTTATTTTTGGATCATGATACTGAATTGTATATATCATGAAGAAAAAGAAAGGTGCTCTAATGAATTCCTCAGTGGATTTTATTATGAACTGTGATTCCTTAATATATTCTTAACATATTCTTTTCTGCTGAAGGACTTGTCAAGTTAAAAATAACTGAGCCTAATATTATGCTCTTATCATCTATTTATATAAACTCAGGGAGTAAGTTCTATCACTTTACAGTCGAACTAAAGAAAAACTGAGTCTGGCTTCGACTGTATGGAGAAAATATTGAGCTTCTAAATGACACTATTTGTGCTCCAAAGAGTAGCCAAAGATCTAAAATCTACTTGAAAACCTTCAAGCAATGAAGGAATAAATACAGAAACTAGATCAAAATAAATGTAAATAAATATTTTATATTTTTAATTATAATTACAAAAAATATTTGATATATAAAACATGGCAACATAAATTATTAAACTTTACCTCCGAAACCAAAAATATAGCTGTTTAATCTACTGTCACATAATAACTGTACGCATTTATATGAAGATTTATAAAAAGAGTCTTCACATTTGATCTTAGCCAAAAGGCCAAGAAGTGATTTATATGAAGAGTCTTAACCACAAATGTGTAACAATTTAAAATATACATTCGACCAACAAAGTTTCAAACTATCTAGAGCAACCCTGGAAATGGGAGAAAATATTTGCAAAGTCACATGTCAGGTAGGAGATTAATATCCAGAATATATGGAGAACATCTAAAACTCAACAGCAAAGAGCCAAATCCCAGTTTAATACTGCATAAGGGACTAGAAAGAACATTTTTCCAAAGACGATATACGAATGACTAATGAACACATGTAAAGATGCTCCAGATCAGTCATCGTTAGGGAAATACAAATCAAAACTACAAAATGACACTAGTTATGATGGATATTCAGAGAGGAAGAAAGAGGATGCCTCGTTGGCTCAGTGGGTTAAGCCTCTGCCTTCAGTTCAGGTCATGATCTCATGATCCCAGGGTCCTGGGATAGAGCTCGGCATCAGGCTCTCTGTTCAGCAGGGAGCCTGATTCCCCCTCTCTCTCTGCCTGCCTCTCTGCCTACTTGTGATCTCTCCCTGTGTCGAATAAATAAATAAATCTTAAAAAAAAATAAAAAGAAGAAAGAAAAAGAGAGCCATTGATGAAGGAAACTATGAGTAAATATGAATATTTTTTTTAAAAACCTGAAATAGAAAAGATCACAGAAACTAAAATTTGCCCTTTGATAATACTGTTAAAATATATAGACCACCAGCAATAATAATCAAAGAGAGAGGAACATCACAGATTACTAAATTTGATGACAAAATGTCAGATGTCATATATGGATCCTGTGGTTATTTAAAATATTGAGTATAATGCAAGGTTACAAAAAATATACTATTATGTGTGAAAATTTCTATGAACTAAAAATTCCAAAAAAAATTGTAGAACTGAAGGATGATATTATCAATTAAAAAATATTGAGTGTGAGGGACCAGGATGTCTCAGTTGATTAAGTATCATACTCTCTATTTTGGCTCTGGTCATAATCTCAGGGGCATACGGTGGAGCTCCACCATAGAGCTCTGGGGGCCATAGAGCCTACTTGAGATTTTCTCTCTCAATCTGTCCCTTCCCACCTGCTTGTGCTCAATCTCTTAAAAAAAAAAAAAAATTCAACATGAAAATGAGGGCCTATATGTTTAAAAAAGTTAGAAAAAGAAATACTACCATATTTGCATATGTGCACATGATATACAAAACTAATAGCTGCCCTAAATAACATTGCAATCCACTAGACATAATAATAATTTTTAAAGGCTCATTTACTCAGACCAAAAAAATCAGCTTGCAATATTTTTAGGAAGAACTCTTAAAGGTATCAATAAGCAAATAAGAAAGGAGTCAAAAAACTAAAAGAAATATGCTCTTCTTGAATAGAAGACTCATTAGAAAATAGAAAAAAATATTATTACATAATACCCTATTAAAAGTGTCCTAACAAAAATAAAAATAAAATTATTTTTAGAACTAAATAAATAATTAAAAAACCTAAATAAACTGATCAAAATGTCATAAAATATTCCCAGAAATTCTGAAAAGGAGGAAGAATGAGCAAGGAGTTCTACCCAACACCTAACAGTTTGCTAAGTAATAATGTAACAGGATAGTGCAGTTTTGGTATAGGAGTAGACAAAAACATCAACAGAAAAAAAGTTACACTTTAATTCAGTAAAAATTGTTGGAACAATCATGTGGCAATTTTTAAAAGACAACAAGCTGGATTCTTAGGACTTTCGTCATCCCAGACTGAATTCCAGAAAAATCAAGACTAGTTCCTAGAAGGTATGTGAACTTCACAAGAGGAAAAAAAAGTAACCGAACAGAAAATACAAACAAGGAGTAAGAACACACATTTGTAGAATAAGAACCATGAAATACTCTCAAACATTATTTGGCTTTGCTTATTATAACTGTGAGACACATTAAATATATTTGACACCATTTTTTTTTTAACCTGCCATATTGGCAAATGTCAAAAAGTCTAACAAAGCTCCTTGTTCCTACCACTTAAACAGTCCCTTTTACATTTTTCATTTGGGAGAACAATGTGAGTCACAATTTGAGGGGTGCCTGTGTGGCTCAGTCCGTTGAGCATCTTGACTCTTGATTTCTGCTTAGGTCGTGATCTCAAGATGGTGAGATCAAGCCCCGGTCTCTGCGCTGGGTGGGCAGCGTACTTAAGATTCTCTCTCTCTGCCCCATCCTCCTTCTCTCTCTCTTTAAAGAAAGTGATTTGATAGTAAAAGAAAATAACTCATTTATGAAAACTAGAAAACAATTTACAGATTCCACTTAAATATCCACTTAAAAGGCACCCTGATACCAGGAACGATTAGGACCTGCTTCTGGGGACTGAAATTTGTTGTTTTTTTTTCTATCCCACCAAGAGGCCTTCTCCATAATCACGCCCACAGAAGAAATGCTAGAAAATCTGACAACTTTTCCCTCCCTCAGTTTGGGTGGGATTCACAACAATGGCATTCACATTTTCTTAGCATATATGTGTCCACTTAATACCCAGAGGGCTGGCTCACCTGCCATAAATCTTTTGTCTATTTTGAGTTTCCACCTGGTGAATTTATTACTTTCTTCAAAGACAAGTGATTAAACATTTAATACAGATATAAGAGAATAGAAATGAACAAACTCTTTGATTTCACCCACATGCAACTATACAGACCATGTATTTTCAGCACTGCTGATAATAATAGTAATAGACCTGTGCAAATGAATTGTATTATATAATTTAATATGACAATTACTTAGAAAAGATATGATGACTTTGTAAAACATTATTATTTTAAGCTAAAATTAACTACCTTAAATACATTTTTATCAACTTTTTCCCCAGAAAACATGAAAGCTACCATACTTAGGAACATTAATTATATAATATTTTAATATTTGCATTAAAATAATATCTATATAGATTCCACTGTGCAGCATAAATAGGAAGCCAGTAACTTCCAAACAGGAAAATAAATGTAAGAAATATGAAGAAGGGGTAGTCATAAGTATTGAACATTCTATCCCAAGCTTGCCTTAATTAATTAAAAAAATTTATTAATTACTAATAAAAGTGTAGAAGTACCCCTACTACCAGTTGGAAGAAAAAACAAAGACATTTAGTAAAATATGAAAATTTAAAAATAGAACATTTTAGGGACGCCTGGGTGGCTCAGTTGGTTAAGCAGCTGCCTTCGGCTCAGGTCATGATCCCAGCGTCCTGGGATCGAGTCCCACATCGGGCTCCTTGCTCCGCAGGGAGCCTGCTTCTCCCTCTGACTCTGCCTTCCACTCTGCCTGCCTGTGCTCGCTCTCTCTCTGACAAATAAATAAATAAAATCTTTAAAAAAAAAATAGAACATTTTATAATTTTTATTGCAGAAGTTATTTATGGCGTAAATCACAAAATGGAAAGAAATATAAAACTATGTTTATTGCAATGTTTATGATAAAAATAGAGAGTAGGGACATATACCTTTTTCCTTCTGACTAGTTAAATATTTTTAATTATTCTAATAGCTTGCTTTTTCCCCGATTCTCAAACTTATTGACTTGTAGACCATCGCTAATGACTACTAATGCAGTTTAAATAAAAGAGACATTTAAAGATATGTTTTTCAAGCCATATAAAATGTGATATATCACATTTTTCTACTAAAGCATTTAGGATTTTTTTTTTAACATTGCAGTGTGTTATTTTATTATAGACAAGGTAGCCATACATATAAGAGTTTACTTCTGGATTGTTTTGTTTCATTGTTTAGTTTGCTTATTCTCAGAATAATATCACACACACACACACACACACACATGCACACACAGAATAGAATTATAATGGTAGTATAGTTTTCGAGTTTTGTGATTCTTCTTCAAGATAAACTTGGCTATTCCCTGGCCTTTAAATTTCCATACGAATTTAAATAATTTGCATTTAGGATTTTTTAATGATTTTTTTAAATCATCTTTTACAATGTATACTTAGTATACATCTTAAAAATTTCATATGTTGCCACATGAAGGGCTTTTTTATTAACAAAGAAGATGCATTTCATGCTTAAAAGTGTGCTCATAACTATCCAGATCTGACATCCATTAAATATCTTTCTCTAGAATACAATATGTTCTTTTTATCTGCACGCCACTTGGGAAATGAAGGGGAGATAGATGTCTTTTTTCTCAGCCCTAGAGTGATTTTCTCATTTATCTCTTCAGGGTTTTGTTTTTTGATCCAAATTGACAGATTTCATCTTGAATGGTGACTTCTTCTTCTTCTTTTTTTTTTTTTTTAAGATTTTATTTATTTATTTAACAGAAGGAACTAACAAGTAGACAGAGAGGCAGGCAGAGAGAGAGAAGGAAGCAGGCTCCCCGCTGAGCAGAAAGCCCGATGCAGGGCTCAATCCCAGGACCCTGAGATCATGACCTGAGCCGAAGGCAGAGGTTTTAACCCACTGAGCCACCGAGGCACCCCACAAGTGGGGACTTCTAAATAAAGTGTGTCAAACTGTAATACATCTAAAGTACACAAATCTAAAGTGCACAGTGTTATAAAGTGAACACAACCCCAACCTCATGAAACCACCCCCCAAAACTTCGCTGCCATGCTCTCCGCTTCATTCAGTTTTCCACCTGTCGTCCACCTTTAGCAAAGGGTCCCTTCCTATATTCAGCCACCATGCTCCCCGACACTGCCTCTCCAGCTGTCTCACTGTATTCAGCATGGTCCTTCCCTGTCACAGATGGAACTTCCCCAAAGTCAGTCCCAATGTGAATATCTTCCCCCCGCCCCACCCATGTGGACTTCTGACTCTGATATTTCACTATTGCTTTCTCAGAAATTCTTCAGAAATGATCGTTATATTTCTGTCATTCTCTCATTCCACCTTATCCATTCATTATAACTTTATGCTTTTATTTCATAGTTAAAATCCTCTTTTATTTTCTTGAGAATGACAATTTCTTAACATTTTCTTCTCACGCCTCTAAAGGCGTGAGTATGTTCACGCCTCTAAAGGCGTGAATATGTGAGTAAGGGTATGTTCAAAGGTATTATTCTAACCCAAATCCTTAAAACAAGTCATCTTTTTGTATATACAGTTTTTCCTTTCTGGCTCCCGTTTGGATCCTTCTGTGTCTCATTTGTGCAGAAAGTCCATCCAGACCCGGTGGCTCCCAGCTGATGAACATGCGACTGTGTGTCCTTGTTGGGTGCCATCCTCTCTGGCACTTACAGATCTGCATGGAGGTTGGTGTGTCTGGTCTTAAACCTTTTCTGCAAAGTAATAGGCTTTCATTTAAGGGGACTCTGTAGGACTGGGTCTTCCTGCCTTCCTACCTATTTCCCTGGCATGTTTATTTGATGTAGTACATGAAAACTTGCAGACCCTCAAACAGGATTCCTCTTTCTTCTCTCCCACATTAATTTTCAGCAAACTCAGCTCTCAGAATATCACTGTTCCAGTACCCTCTCCCTTCCAGTTTCGAGTGTTTGGAGATTTGAAATTCCTTGGTAGTGGGGAAAAAAAAAAAATCCCATGATGGAAATAGTGATGAACAGAACATCTTAAGTTTTTGTCATTGGTGTTGAGACGTTGAGTCCTTTTCGTCAAGATGTCCTATCTCCAAATGCCATTCTAGATAAATGTTACTAGTGTTATATTGAGAAGAAATTCTCTTACATTCTGCTGCTCTCTGTCAATCCTAGTAATAACTGCTCCTGCTTATGGGTTAGTTTTCATTTTTCTTTGCTTTATAGGTACTTATTACTTGTGAACATGGCAAGTGAGTAGCTCAGCTGAAGGTAATAGGGGAATCATAGGACCTAGTAAAGCCTTTTTTCCTCCCCACATTCAGCCATATTTGTCAATTTGGGAAGCAAATCTGCTCTCATTCTGAAAACTGAATCTCAAGGGGAGATTTTAGAGCTTCCTGAATTTTTTGCTAGTTACTCAACATCACTCTTTTCTCTTCTCCAAAGTGAGGATGGTATACCACATCTACCTCCAAGGATGGCAGTCAAGATCAAAGTACATAGTTCATGAAAATAATTGAGAGAACAGATGGCAACCAGTAAGGGCCCACTGAAAGTTGCTACTGGTGGTGTTCCCACTTGCCGTGGTGAAGTTGCTCGATGTCCCTCAATATAAGCTTTTCTGCTTTTCCTCAGCAATGTAATCCCTAAATACTCTCTTTGTATGTGGCAACTCAGAATAAACACAGCATTTCCCAGCTTCCTTAGGGTGAAGTATGTGAGTAACTTCTGGCCCATTTGATGGTCATGAAAACAGTAAATGCAAGTTCTTAGAAGGGGTCTTGATAGGAGGAGAATTGTACTGCTTTCTCCTCCTACTGGCTGGAGTAAAGATTTAATGGCTGGAGCTCTGGCACCCCTATTGGGCCATACTGCTGCAGGAAAGCAGTGAATAAAAGGGAGCTGGGACCTCTCTACCAGTACTGTGTGGCAGTACTAACTGTCCATTTCACATGGAAAAAAATACAATCTTCTATGTGGAGCCACTTTTCATTTGGATGTTGGGTCCATGCAGTAGCTGCATCTAATCAGAAATAAGTACTGTGCTTTCTGTTGTTCTGTGCTTTTGCTTCAATTTTCATCTAAATGTTGATGACTCTTTTTTGTTTGTTTGTTTTGTTTTTTTAAATCTCCAGTTCAGACCTTTCCTCTGAGATCCAAGCCCATGGACAGCTAGTGAACTGGCATGTCCAGCCTGGAATTCCAGCCAGTAATCCCCAGGACATCTCAAATTCAATATACATGAAACTCATGATCTCCTTTCCTGTTCCCACATCTAGTGCTGTTCCAGGGCTCCTCTTCTCTGTCTTCTCTGTTTCAGGCCCTGCATTCATCCTAAACAAGCTAGGAATCCCCATGACCACTACTGCCTAATTCTCTATATTCAAAACTTTATGAAGTCTTATTGATTCGATCTACAAAACACTTTAATTTCTCCATTCATCTCCGCCTTCTCCACAACATACATGAGTCATCATGAATGATAAATATCACAAATCACCTTCTAGACTTCCAGTTCTTTGCCATTCAAAATGCTGCTCTCCACAAAATGGTGAGGTGACATTTTTTATAATGAAATGCCTTTTCTAACGTTTATAGGAGAAAAACCCACGTTGTTATCCTAGACTTCATTCTAGCGAACCACCTTCGCTAGTGCCCACCTTCCTTCCATGCTCTGCCTCACATTGAGATCCCCAGATTTATTGGCTTCTTTGGTCCTGGGAAATTTTATGCTCCATTTAGTTACAACTGTTTTGTGTTTACTTTTCCTGGAAGGATGTCCCTAGCCTTCCACTATGGGAACATACTGAAACAGAACACTTATTGGAAGGAAACACACAAAGACAGTCCAGTATATATGAATGATAATATAGCAGAGTGCGAGACTTTTGCCCAGTTGCCCTTAGAAGAGTGCTGGGGTTCGTGTGGTAAGGAGATGGATTGACGCACCCAGGCAGAAATAGCACTCCTGGAAGGTGAGTGGGCTGTTCAGCATAAAACCCTCCCCCTTTTGTGATTTGAAGAAGTTTCAGTTAAACCAATAAACCAGCCATGCCCACATCCCCCGGGATTGCAGTGAGCCTTCTGGATCTAGGAAAAGACCTTGAAGAAAACAGATCTATATCCCTAGCAGCATAAAATCAAGAACTCTTACCTGCACTCTGAATTATAAATAGAGAAACCTGGACCAGCAAACACATGAGCAAATTTATCAGGGTAAAAAAGAAAGACCAAATCAATAGCTGATGGAGAGTGGTAATCCACAGATAACTCCAGGAGCAGAGGAGCACTTTACAGTGACTCCCTGCTGTTTACCTCTGGGGTCCACAAATCTAGTGGGGTGCTGGGCATTCACAAGCTTAGGTGGCCAGGAGTAAGCAGGGTTTTTCTGGTAACAGTATGCTAATACACATTTGATTACTTTAGAGTCTATAAAAAATGTAAAAATCCAAACAGGTCATTAACATACGGTCCACTGGATCCAGGCTTGGTATTTCAGATTCAGTTATTGAGCAAAATGCACGGTAACATTGTGGTTTCTCCTGACTCTCCTTTTCTTCTAGTGGAGAGGGAGATCTTGATGAGGTGTGCAGGCCAACAAGAACTCTTACCTCCAGGTGGTTGCAAGCAATGGAGTTGTAACAGGCACTATTGTTTACTTAGAGGTCAGTGAGAAGGGCAATGGTGGGGCTAAGGATATGCTGATTACTCCGAGGGCCACCATAACCTGCTCACCCACATGTTCTCTTCCCATTTTGCCAGGTCCTTGCATTTGCTTGTACAAGTCTAGCTAAAGCTCCTTGTGTTAACCAGATTTATCTTACATGTCTGTTTCACACAGATGTGGTCAAGTGAGTTAGATGTTTCTGTTTGTCGTCAGATGTTCCAGCTTTCCTTAAAATGTACCCCATCGTATAGAACGCAGTTCAAATCTGCAGTAAACAGCCAACTATTCCAGCAGACTGTTGTTTTTCCAACTGTATTCCAAATCTGCCGCTTTGGTGGACCCCCAACTTGGTCCCAAATCACAAAAGGCAGGAGATTAACCACTTCAAAGAATCCTCCTTGCTTCTTTTCCTAATACAGGTAAGTCAATTCCAAACTATACTTTCTGCCACTTGCAAATCCAGTAACGGTCCCAACTGCTGCTGAGCCAGGAGATTTTCAATGACAAGTCAGAGAAATCCATTACAAACGAGCTTAATGCAAAATGAGAATCTGGGGCTCAGTGAGCTAAAAAGACCAAGGAGTGGTTGGTTTCTTTTTAGTTGTGGGTCCACATGGATGTGGATGCTTTCAGAATGTCATCAGGGGACAGCTGGCACGGAAAGATTCCATCTCCTGGATCTACTCGCTCCTATGTTTGCCTGTGCATGTTGACTTTTACTCTTTTCTGTGTGGGGGGCAGTTGCCAAGAGCCAGTTGGGGTAATGAGGTCCTTAGAGTTGATGAGGGCAGCAGGGCAAGGATCCTCTCCCTACCAACTGTCACATTAGCTCTCCAAAAGGCCTTCTGACACACTTGGAGTCAGGTGAACAGACCCCCTGAACCGTCACATACTCCAGGGCTTCCTTTCTTGACATAGTCCCAGCCTGGGCCACCCCAGCCTTAGTGATCACATCTGTGGAGAGACAATCACGTCCCCAAATTAAGCGAAGCAAGGAAGAGAGGTAACAGATTTCCATTGGAGTGGTAAAGTGTTATTATTTAGAGCTTCAGAAACACCTACATAAGACCTGAAATATAAATAAATAAATAAAAATGTTGCCTCTGGAGAGTGGGGAAAATTCTGAAAGAGATAGAACGGGAGTATGTTTTTCATGACAGCTCATCTGGTGATATTTGATATTTGTGTTCTGTGTGGGATCTACTTCAATATGCATTTTTTTCTTTCTTTTTTTCTTTTTTTTTTTTTTAATTTCAGTGCTCCAGAATTCATTGTTTATGCACCACACCCAGTGCTCCATGCAGTCCATGCCCTCCATAATCGCCGGCACCAGACTCACCCAACCTCCCACCCTCCTCTCCTCCAAAACCCTCAGATTGTTTCTCAGAGTCCACAGTCTCTCATGGTTCACCTCCCCTTCCAATTTCCCAACTCCCTTCTCCTCTATAACTCCCCATGTCCTCCGTGTTATTCCTCATGTTCCACAAGTAAGTGAAACCATATGATAATTGACTCCCTCTGCTTGACTTATTTCACTCAGCATAATCTCTTCCAGTCCCGTCCATGTTGATACAGAAGTTGGGGATTCATCCTTTCTGATGGAGGCATAATACTCCATACATAGTGTATATGGACCACATCTTTATCCATTCGTCTATTGAAAGGCATCTTGGTTCTTTCCTCAATATGCACTTTAAAATAGAAATAATAGAGGCACCTGGGTGGTTCAGCATCTGCCTTCGGCTCAGGTCAAGATCCTGGGGTCCTGATATCAAGCCCTGCATTAGGCTCCCTGCTCGGCGGGGAATCTGCTTCTCCCTCTCCCTCTGCCCTTCCCCATATCTCGTGGGCTCTCACTCTCTCTTTTTCAAATAAATAAATAAAATCTTTAAAAAAATAGAAATAATAAATGGGAGATTAGGTTCATGTCTGTATTTTCAGGATGAAGCAGGTATTTTTATAGTCCAGATCCAAGCAGGACACCTACTCTTATACTTCCCAATACAAAATTCGCTGAATACTAGAGGAACTTAAGACTGATGTAATTTGAGTAAAAGTGTAATTGGAGAGCTTTGATTTTGGTTTTTAGTTTTGCCAGAAGTAGTATATTAATAACATAGTAATGATTATTTTAAATCCTGATCAAAAAATTGAAAAATGATGAACCAGTTCCAATTAAGATTACAGTTAAAAAAAAACCTAAATTAAAATAAAAGAAAATTAAATTCAATGGTATATTAAAAAATAATCTACCAAGACCAAGTAGAATTAGACCAAGAATACAAGGCTAATATTCTATTTGGGAATCTATTTCTGTAATACGTCAAACCAGCAGACATATTTCATTATCCCAGAAGTTATTCAATGCAATTAAATACACTCACTGATTAAAAAAGCAATAAGCAAAATCCTTTCATAGGTGAAAGGGTACTTCTTTTTCATAACAAGGATGATATATCTTCATACATTATTCTTTTCTATGATAAAATTTTACTTAAAGAGTTAACACCAGTAATGATTGTTAATATCATTGTTATTTTACAAGATTCTGAAATATATAGCCAATTAGCAAGATAGGAAACAAACACAGGGCGTATGATTGACTCTTATCACCCCCAAAATGGGTGAGCGAGTTCAAAAATGCAGTTGCCTTCCTAGAACACCCAGCAAATCAATGAAATTTTAATAGAATTTAAATGAAAAAATTAACTAAACATAAAAATCTATTTAAATCATTTCTATGTATCTTCAAATGGTTATTTGCTAGACCTTAATCCCTGTGTTCTTGTATTTTAGTTTTATAGTTCTAATCTTTTCTTTTTTTTTTTTTTCAGGTCAACATAAGAAAAACCTATGCAAGTGCTGTAATCCATGGCTGTTTTTCTTTTTCTTCTTCTTTTTATTCTTTTATTTTTTCCTTTTTTTTTTTTTTTTTAAGAGAGAGCAGGAAGGGCAGAGGGAGAGGGAGAAAGAATACTAAGCAGGGTACACACCCATTACTAGAGCCAACAGGGGACTTGATGTCACAACTCTGAGATCGTGATCTGCTATGAAATGAGGAGTTGGATGCGTAACCAACTAAACCACCCAGGCACGCAGCTTATGTTCTTAATGAAGCTACCCGGGGTTACCTGCTCATGGGATTATTCTATTCTCAACAGCAGCTGTATCTGCCTGCATCTTCCAAACTCCTCTTTCTATTAGTATAAATAATGCAAATCCATGAGGATCTTTAGTCCGTCTTCTATCATTCCTAAAAATTATACAAATACATCTTGAATTGCAAAGTCCAACATTTTTATTCCCTTGTACTCCTTCTCTTCTTTTTCCAGGGTCTAAAATGCTGCAGTTTTCCATTTAAATGTTCCCTGACCACTCGTGTAATAAACTGTGGAACCAAAACCTGTTCCAGAAATGCAGACACACCTCCCTGCTGGTGTGATATGAGCACATGATGAGCTAAAATCGTAGCAAGCTTCTGTAAAGGCAACATATAAAAATGATGAAATGAAAAAGTCTCCCTTTCACATAACCTGAACGCCGTATTTAGAGCATACAGCTCGCTCTTCAAACTGGTACATTCAAGTGGAGCCGTAGTAGATATTCGTAAAACCCTGACCTAAAACTCGTAAGGAGCAACATTCTGGAACATGCAAGTGTGATGAAGAAAGACATGCATGACAGTCAGCCTGCCTCAAAAAAGCAGCAGTTGCCTGCTGTATAGAGAGTGGCCACTCCAGCAAGTGGGCCAGTCTGGCTCTAAGGCAGTCACTGAAGTGTCAGGGTCCCTCCTACAGGTACCTTCCCATGCTACATAGAACCCAGTATTTTAGTGGGAAGAAGAAGAAAGCGATTTCCAACAGGTTGCATGAGAAAGGAGGGGTGCCCCCACGGAATGTCATTTCTTAGCTTTGGATTTATGATGAAAATAAAAAGAAGGTCTGTATGAACCAGCTTTACCCAGTTTTCCTGAAGATAAGGATACTGGACATAAAGCAGCAGAGCCTCTTCAAACTCCCAGCCCCCAAATAGGCAATTTAGACATCATGGGAAACATCTACTGCCACCTTATGACCAAGCATCTGGGGAAGAAACTTGTAGATTAAAAAACAAAACAAAGGGTGCCTGGGTGGCTCAGTGGGTTAAAGCCTCTGCCTTCCACTCAGGTCATGATCCCAGGGTCCTGGGATTGAGCCCCACATCAGGCTTTCTGCTCAGCGGTGAGCCTGCTTCCTCCTCTCTTACTGCCTGTTTCTCTGCCTACTTGTGATCTCTGTCTGTCAAATACATAAATAAAATCTTAAAAAAAAATAGACAAATTCTGAACATAACTAAAGGAATAAATGAGTACTCAGTAATATCCACTGGCTTCCTCTATGCCCACTATTGAGCTAGACACAGAAAGGATGCCAAGGGAAAGAAAATTCCTCAGCATGCCAGCAACACACTGTTATTTGGGAACACAAGGCATGCATGAAGCAATGATGTAAAAATGTTAAGATGAGCTATGGAGACAGTAATTGAATTCAGGGGTGGGGAGCCTTTAGGAAACACTGTCTGAGAGAAGATTGCTGGATGAATATTTATTCAGAAAGTTCCTCAGGAGTTTATGGTATTGCTTTTAGGAATTTTTCTTCATGCATTGCTTTCTTTGGAGGAAAATTCTTATCTGTGCTTGTCTAGGAACACACAGGGCTATAGAGTGATAAAATATTATTTTTAAGTTACATTATTCTAAAGTTATTTTGAGTAAAATGTGTATTCTTTTGGGGCAACAGATACCAATTTACTCAAAAAAAGTATGAGAACAAATTCCTAAAAACAATATTTTAAGTAATACAATGTATTTTGTACACTTAATTTTTTTTTAATTTTAGAATACTTTAAGATTTACAGAAAAAAAATTGCAAAGATGGTAGAGTTCCCAAACATCCCACATCCAGTTCCCTCCATCGACTTCTCTCCTGAGTAAACAGATATCTATACATTATTATCAAAGTCCATACTTTATTCATTTTTCATTAATTCTTATTTAAGGTCTTTTTTTTTTTTCTCCTGTTCCAGGGTACCATGTTACATTTCATCATCACATCTTCTTAGAATTTTCTTAGTTGTGACAATTTCTGATTTTCTGTGTTTAATGACCTTGACAATTTTGAGCACCGGTCAAATGTTCTGATGTTTTTCCCATAATTAGACTGAGGTCATGGATTTGGGCAAAGAAGACCACTGAAATAAAATATCATCTGTGACACCATAAGTTTGCATACTGTCAACCAAATTTATGACTACGGATTTTAACCTTGATCATCTGGCTGAGGTAGGGTGTGTCAGGTTTCTCCACTGGAAGTTACTTTTCCCCCCATTTGCATTCTTCCCTCTTTGGAGAGAAGTCACTCTGTGTAGCCCGTGTTCAGGAAAGGAAGACTGATGCTCCTTCTGCCTGAGAGTGAGAGGTCTGATACATCTTTGGGAATTCTGAGCAGGAACTATATCTATTATGAGGACTCATTTATTTACTGATCCAATCATTTATTAATATTAGTATGTACCCATGGGTATTAATTTATTTAAAACATGTTATTCAATTTACGAAATATAGAGTATAATATCAGTTTCAGGAGTACAACAGAGTGATTCAACAGTTCCATACATGACCCAGTGTTCATCATGATGAATGTACTTTTAATTCCCATCACCTGTGTCACCCACCCCTCCACCCACTTCCTCCCTGGAAAACAACACTTTGTTCTTTGTTTTTAAGTGTTTGTTATTTGTTTATTTCTCTCTCTCTCTCTCTCTCTCTCTCTCTTTTCTTTAGTTGGTCATTCATTTTGCTTCTTAAATTATACATAGGAGTAAAATCATATGGTGAGAATGCAAACTGGCACAACCCATCTGGAAAACAGTACAGAAGTTCCTCAAAAAATTAAAAATATATGTGCTGCCTAAGCAAGCACTCAAAAAATTAAAAATAGAAATACCATTTGACCCAGTAATTCCAATAGAGGGTATTTCCTCAAATGAAAACACAAATTCAAAAAGATACATGCACCCCTATATTTGCTGTAGCATTATTTACAATAACCAAGATATGAAAGCAACCCAAGTATCCATCAAAAGATGAATGGATAGAGAAGAGGTGATATATATGACTATGGCACGTCTTGTATATGATACATATATATATGACATGTTTCTCTGTGTGTGTGTGTATAAAATATATATATATATATATATATATATATATATATAATTGAATATTACTTAGCCATAAAAAATAATGAAATCTTGCCACTTACATCAACATGAAAGGACCTAGACGATATAATGCTAAGTGAAACAAAGCAGTCATAGGTACTAATTTGTATATAAGGCTATAATCTCATGCTGGTATTATTATTTTGGGGGAGCTCACATTGTTTCAGCTTCAGCCACAGGGGGCCTTTCAGGTGGCTCTTGTGTGCTTATAGCACACTTCCATCCATGAGGGGCTATAATTTCTGTTTTTGAGCGCATCTTCTTTTTCTGCTCTCAAGGTGCCCCAGGCTTGTGTCGTCTGTTCCCTGCCAACAGCCTTAACATCAGCCATTTTTCCAAGGATCCCTGGTTCTTTTTGTTGGACAGCGATATTAGAAACCAACATCTGGGTGTGAGGTGTGCCATTGCTTTTAGGCTGTCCACATGGAGAGAGCAAGGAAATATGTGTGATATAACCCATGTATATATGCTTATCTATAAATACTGCTATAGGAAGCCATCTGAGCCTATCTTTGCTAAACCTAAGCTTGTAGTAGATGTCTCTAGTTCTAATCTATCACCCTGTGGGTCTTTCTGGCCTCTCTCCCTTAACTCTCTGTAACTTCCTGTTCTAATGGTGACCCAACCATCCACATCTACTTATTTGTTCAATCCCAAGAATACATGTACAGTGGTTTCAGGATTATGAACTCATAGTCTTCAGGAAAAACAACTTTATTTACTGGAGTGCAGTGCTTATGCACAGTTCCTTTTGTCTGTAGTCTCACAGACTCTACTCACTTCCAAAAATTACTTCAGGCCACCTTTCACCCCCTCCCCCATTCAGTAAGGTTGTATCATACATTTATAAGTTAAATTCTTTTTCCACATTCTGCATTCCATCCAGAATCTTCTTCCCTCTAAATGCTCTTTAAAAATGTGCATATATTAAGGTTTACTCTTTGTGCTATAAAGTTCAATGACTTTTGACAAATGCACACTGTCATGTACCCACCATTAAAGTATAATACAGAATAGCTCCTCCCTGATGGAAAAGTCTGTGCATTTTGCCTATTCAAACACTTTCTTTTCCTGGGGTCTTAGCAGCCACGGATCTATTTACCATTTCTACATGTTGCCTTTTCCAGAATATCATAAATGGACTCCTACAGTAGTTAACCTTTTAGGAGTGATTTCTTTCATGGAACAATATGCTTTTATGATAAAGTCATGCCTTTGTGTGGCTTGCTAGCTCATTCCTCTCTTACTGCTGAGTAACATCTCACTGTGTCAACGTACAACAATCTGCGTATCCATTCACCTATAGGAGGAGATTGTGGTTGCTTCCAGTTTTGAGAGGTTATGAATAAAGTTGTTTTAAAAGTTTGCTTACAGGTTTTTCTGTGGACATACATTTTCGAATCAGCTGGGTAAATATCTGAGCACAGGGGCTTGATTGCATGCTAAAGCTATATTTAGTTTCATAAGAAACTACCAAATTGCCTTCTAAAGTGTCTGTACCAGCCTGCATTCAGACCAGCAAAGAATGAATGAAAGTTCCTATACCTCATGTCCTCACCAGCAACTGGAATTCCAGGGGCTTTCCCACCTAATTTACCACCCAAATAGGTGGGTGATGGTATCTCAGTGCAGTTTAATTTGGATTTCCCTAATAAGAAACGATGTGGATCACCTTTTCTTATTTGCCAACCTCTCCCACTGTGGCGAGATTCATGTTCAGATCTTCTTCCCACGTTTTAACTAGATTGACTTTTTACTATTGAGGCTTAAGGGATCTTTGTATATTTTAACATAAGCCCTATCAGAATGGGTGCTTTGAAAATGTTTTCTGCTATATATTTATTCTCATATTTCTCTGTATAACCAACTCTGATCACTTGTCCCCTTGAAGGTCTAAACATGTGTTAAGTATGCCCGCAGAGGGCAGGAAGAGTCAGGAAAGAAAGAGGAAATCAGCATATGCTTTGGCTATTTTATTTTATTTTATTTTAAAGATTTTATTTAGTTATTTGTCAGAGAGAGAGAGGAGCAAGAGTGAGCACAAGCAGACAGAGTGGCAGGCAGAGGCAGAGGGAGAAGCAGGCTCCCTGCTGAGCAAGGAGCCCGATGTGGGACTCGATCCCAGGACGCTGGGTTCATGACCTGAGCAGAAGGCAGTCGCTTAACCAGCTGAGCCACCCAGGCGTCCCTGGCTATTTTATTTTTAAACTTTGGAATTGTTATACACATTTCTCACCAGACCTTCTTGGAGGAGAGGGGGTCAGGGAAGCTTGAATAAGACCTAGAGGACTTCCCTATGACCATGCCATTGCACTCCTAGGTATTTACCCCAAAGATACAGATGTAGTGAAAAGAAGGGCCATCTGAAAGGATGAATACCCAACTTTTGTAGCAACATGGACGGGACTGGAAGAGATTATGCTGAGTGAAATAAGTCAAGCAGAGAGAGTCAATTTTCATATGGTTTCACTTATTTGTGGAGCATAACAAAAAGCATGGAGGACATGGGGAGTTAGAAGAGGGTTGGGGTAAATTGGAAGGGGGAAATGAATCATGAGAGACTATGGACTCTGAAAAACAATCTGAGGGTTTGAAGTGGCGGGGGGTGGGAGGTTGGGGGTACCAGGTGGTGGGTATTATAGAGGGCACGGATTGCATGGAGCACTGGGTGTGGGTGCAAAAATAATGATACTGTTATGCTGAAAATTAAAAAAAAAAAAAAAAAAAGACCTAGAGGAGTCTCTTGGCATCTACATAAGCAAACAATAAAGTTAGCATATTCTGATCCCAAAAAAGACAGATTTCACCCAGGTGTTGCAGGACGGAGGACGGATTCCCAGTAATGGGAGCTAACAGAGGGGCATGGGTTGGGGCCCATTCAAGGAAGCCTTTGTCTGGGTATGAAGTTGGGGCAAAGTCCCCATCACTCACAGCCTACTACCTCTGCTCCTGGAGTCCTGAGTGAAAGACAATGGACCACCATGTAGACTGCCTTCTGAGTCCATCAGTGTTCTTCTGGTCCTCTGAATTATTTAAATACAGCCTATCCATTTATGACCCAAATTTTCCAATAACCTTTGAGATTAGACAGCTTCCATCAAGGTGAGTAGCTATTCATCAGAGGTAGTCAAAGGCTTACTAGAAAGCCAGAGGATGCCTCTTTTAGATTTTATTATTATCTTGAGTCATATTTCCCATGCTTGGGGTAACCCAATGTCACTGAACTGTCTTGCTATTTAATATCTCCAAAATACCAGCTTGATCTATATTTTATGATTTGTTAAACTCAAGGATCTCCTCATGTTCCAGGAGCTTTGTCTCTTAGCTCTTGCTTCTGCAGAACTGAAATTTTGCTCATTCGGTGTCCAGCAAATTCAATCATGCTTCCTATATTGAAGGCCTAAGTGAGGGAATTGGGGCCCTTTCCTTGATTTCATGAAAGGAAAAAAATTATCAAGGAACATGCAGCACCATAAACACACACACACACATGCATACACAGATGCATCCACAGCACCATAAACGCAAACACACACACACACACACACACACACACACACACACACTGAGTCTTTGAGAAAGCAGCAGTTTTTGCTGAAGGTTTCAGGCTGGGGGCGAGCAGACACAGCAGCAATAGGAAGCATTTACGTCTCCCACCTCTCTCTTTACAGCTCTCAGCTGCACGGACCTGGGGGTTTCATTGTCCTGCAAGTCCAGGGCGGCCCCGCCAGGCTTGCAGCAGGTTGCTGGCTTCTCTGGCCCGCTGCTCTCTTCCCTGATCTTTCCTTCTTCTTCTCAACCTCCAGGATGGCCCACCACCTCCAATCCAAAATCCCCAGGTTCTATTATGCGGTAGAAATTAGCTCGCGCCTCAAGGACTACACTTTCATCCCGAAACCCTTCTGATGCACTCAGCAGAACACCAACCCACCAATGTAGTCATTGTGACAGATACAGAAGACCCAGCAGAAATCTGGACATAACCCCTAACTGGCTGCTTGACCAGGATCCTTCATCCTCGAGAGGCGTCTGTGACTTCAGAGGTGTTTTTCCTGGGGTCCACCTGTGTTCGTTGAAGCAGCACGGAAGGGAGATGCAGCTCCTTTCCCTCAGTCCTTCTGACCTCCAATACAAAGTTACAAAGGCCTTGCATGCTAAGGAGCTTTGAGCCCCTTGGGCACAGGTACAGCTCTGGGCACTGGACCAGTTTCCACGTCTTTCCATTCATTTGTCCGTGATCTTAGGGGTTCCTGGAAACTCAGGTGCTTATATCTTTCACTTGTGTTTAATCTCAGATTGTTCCAACAGGCTGGTGTTTCCCATGAATGCAAGCATATTTGCATATTACTCTCCCAAAATCCTTTAAGAGTGTGTTACAGATGATAACCACCTCTGTTTTCCAAAACGTCCTTAGGATCTGGATATATATTTGGATATGTATCCAATCAATATATCTATATCTATCTATCTATATTTGTCTATTTGTATCTCTCTATATCTATCCAACTGTATCTATCTACTGATAGATATATATAATCTTCAAGTTGTAATACAATTTCAAATATATATACAATCTTCATACAAATATAAAAGGATAAAAAAAATATTTTATATAAAATATAAATTTAAAATATACATATAAAATATGCATTTCAAGTATACACATACATTTGGGGTTTTTTAATTTATTTTTTATTAACATATAATGTATTATTTGCTTCAGGGCTACAAGTCTGTGAATCATCAGTCTTACACAATTCACAGCACTCACCATAACATACCCTCCCCAATATTTATTTGGGTTATTTTAATGGATCTACTGAAGGAAGGAAGGTCCATCTGTAAGCTGAAACTACTTTTATTTAAAAAAAAAAAAACTAGTTAAAGCAACTGTGTATAGTAATACTGTAATTTTTAATCACATAAATGAGAAAGTCATCACATTAGTTCTAAAATATTCATTGATGGGCGACTTTAAATAGTGCTATGAACTTGAAAAATTTATTAGATTTCTAAATTGAAATTACTGTCTAATTTTTAGGATGGAAATTCTTACATACAGCACGCTAAACTGCATGGATATGTCATGAAAATTCAAAAAAAAATGTTTTCTAACATCTGCTGTCACATTTACTATGTAAATGATTATGTGGAGAGAAGCCATTACCAAAGAATATTCACAAATAGGAAAAGAGCATAATCTTCCAGGATGCGTACCTTTTGCAGAGGATCCATTTAAATATGAATCCACGATTAGCATCTGGTAAGGAAAAGGAGCTATGTCCAGCCACCCAGATCCAGCCTGTGCTCTGTGCCATGTTTGACTTGCATAATTGCTAAGTCTTGGCTTATCCTTCCTGAGGATAAGCAGTCTGAGTTCAGTCTCCCCTTGCCCTGTTGCTTGGGAATATGAAGTGACATATAACAGTAATTATTTGCAAATATTTTCATATTTATCATCCCATTAGATTTGAGATGTGAAAAAAAAATCTACAGATCTTTAAGAAGGCATGATTAAATGTCACAAGTCCTTTCAAATCTTATGTTTGATAAGGGGCCCTATTTTCCAACTGTAATTATCAAGAACAACCTAGCACAAGTAAAACGCTGTCCTGAAAAATACAGCAAGCACACTTGCAATGCCTTAAAGGTAAAACCTGGGAAGGAAAACCAGAGTTTGCCTGACCAAAATTTAAAATTCCACTAAAGTGTAGAAGAAAATAAAAGCCGAATGTGCCCAGTTGGTGACATTAATATTCACCAATTTGTTGTCCAACTCCCTACTGTAAGGCATCCACCAATGGGAAGGGGTAGCAGCACCTGGCAGTTTCAACATCTACTCAGGAGTCTGGATTCTGGGGGTAAATCCCGACATCACTAGATTTTCTCTCACTCCTTCCCTCTCTCAAATAAATAAGTAGAATCTTAAAAAAAGATACATGACAACTTTAAGAAATATATAAAAAAATAAACTTATTGGCACAATGCCTGGCCCTGGCAAGTGCACGCACAACAAAACTGCCATTATAATTTTAGTGGAAATGTAATGTTTTATAGTCGTAATTAACACAAAAGTGCCCCAAGAAAGTAAGACTCAGAACTTAAAAAAAAAAAAAAAATTAGCCGTTTTTTATGTTGTTTCAGTGTCACTGATTAATCAATGGCTCTTCTATGTCTTTTTGGATGTTTGCTTTGGGTCACCTCTGTGCCAAGACACACCAATGACAAGAAGACTGAATTTACCTCAAAACAAGAAACCTTGTAAGATGGAGGATAGAAATGAACAAGTAGATCTAACAGAAGCATTCACCTAACCGAGCATGACTCAGAGTAGGCAGTTCCTTCTAGCAACTTCTATCACATAAATAAACACCACTCACACAACAGGAACAGCAGATGGCAGAAGCCACAGAGACAATATCATATTCCCCTTTCTAAAAGCCTTCTAAGCATTCTAATTCTCCATACAAAACAGGGACCACTTGCACATTCTTTAGCAGAAAGCGCTAAAGAGAGGAACTTCAAGCTGAGGTGACAATAGGGCCCCCAGGTTGCAGCTGAAGAATAAAGACTCATTAGATCAGCAATTATCTGTAGGGATTAAGAAATAGAAACTTCTGGTTATAAAAGGAACAAATGACAGGGACGAAATGTACATTCTAGGGAATATATTCCATATCACTGTGTTAATGTCCTGTGGTGGCCGATGTGATGTGAGTACACTTAACAAGCTGAGCAAAGAGAAATGTATACAATTGTTGAGTCATTATGTTGTACACCTGAAACTACTAAAACATGATACAGTAATTATGTTTCAATTAAAAAATACTTTGGTATAAATTCAATTGTATAAGGTGCATAATGATATTTATGTTACAGGGTATGTTTTAAGGCATTGATGGGAGTATGATTGACATAGAAAGAGCAGTGCGTACACATGAGTTAATGAGTTTGGAGATAGCTGCACACACAGACAACCATCACCATGAACTGTGTCATAAACAGACCCAGCCCTCCCGAAATGCCCCACTGCCCTAGTTATTCATTTTTATTTTTGTGAAAAGGATGCTTAACGTAAGACTTACCCTCTTAGCAATCTTTAAGCACACAATACATTATTGTTAAGTGCAGACTCCATACCATACAGTAGATCTCCAGGATCGATTCAACCCACAGAAATGAAATTTTGCACACTTGGCTGATACAGTTCCCTGGTCTCCCCTCCCCCAAGCCTTTGGCAATGACCATTCCACTCTCTGCTTCTATGAGTTTGAATATTTTAGATTCCACATGAAGTAAGAATATGCAGTATTTTCTCTGTCTTTGACTTATTTCACAGAGTATAATGTCCTCCAGCCTTATCTACATTGTCACAAAAGGCAGAGTTTCCTTCATTTTAAAGTCTGAATAATATTCTACTATGTATTTATACATTTTCTTTATCCACTTGCCTGCAGATAAACATGTGAGTTGTTTTCATGTATCACCCACTATAAATAATGTTGTAATGAACATGGGAATGCAGATACCTCTGTGATCCTGAATTCAATCACTCTGGGAATATACCCAGAGGTGAGATTGTTAGATCATAGGGTAGTTCTATTTTTAGTTTTTTGAGTAACATTCATACTGTTTTTTCTTATTGGTTGCACCAATTTACATTTTCAATACTGTAGAGTCGTGTGTGGTTTTTTGTTTTTGTTTTTTGTTTTTTTTTAAGATTTATTTATTTATTTGGGAGAGAGAGGAGAGGGAGAGGAGAAGAAGGAGAGGGAAAATCCCAAAGAGACTATATACTGCATGCAAAGCCTAACCTGGGGCTCCATCTCATGACCTGAGATCATGACCTGAGCCAAAACCAAGAGTTGGATGCTTAACTGACTACACCACCCAGGTGCCCCTATCCTGTAGAGTTTTTAATGCAAAAGAGATTGCATGCATTAGGCAGCAAGCATCAGGATTTGGGAAGGAAATATAGTTAGTAACAGAAGCACTAGGTCACAGAGGATAGTTCATAAAACATGATTCTTCTTTTAAAACATTCTAAGTAGAGCTGAACTTGAATTCTGGTAAAACTTATGAGATATATAGAGATATATATGTATATATATCTATATATATGTATATATATATACAAGTTCAGCTTGAACAAAGTGGAGATATATATATATATATATATATATATCTCCACTTTGTTGGTTCATTTAGGTACCACAGACAAAGAGGAAACTAAAATATAAATATTTTCATTTTCCCAGTAAGAAGTCTTCATACCATGAAGATAAACTATTATTATTATTATCAACAAGAGAATTATTCAGAAAAGTAGGAAGTGATTCAATGATGACTAAACATTTATTTCTTTATGGATGAAGAGAGTAAAAGGGGATAGAAAGAAATAGAAAAATAAACAGAGATTGTTATGACTTGAATTTCTCTCAAATTTTTATTTTATGACAACCTGTTGATAGAGTCATGACATTTACATATTCACTATTTTACTTTTATAAACATTTAATACTCAATTAATATATTCCCTTATGTATTAAAAGAAGTGGAACCATTTTTTGTATACATTTGATTTACTCTATGTAGCAACAAAAGTTTTTACTATGAACTATATTTACTTTTAGAAGGGAGTTACGGCTGCCATGTTGGGTCCCTCTGTGAGATTACACACTTTATTTTTAAAAACTTATTTTTACTTTTGCTTAAAATATAAAGATTCAATTAGATTTGCTTTCATAGTAAAATAATGAGGGATAGCACTGGTAGTAATTTAATTAACTATACATGTGACCCGAAATGATACCTGCTGTATAAATGTATACAAAACATGGCAAACTCAGACTATTTTCAATACCTGAAAGCACCAAAAATTTCAAGACATCAGTAAAAGTGCTTACTATATCATGACAAATAGGTATGTCACATCATGTCATAACCTTAAAGCGTTGATGGCTACAAAGAAATATGTCATTTATATCCCTGTTCTATTAGACCTGATGTTTGGGAAGTGGCAAATATATCTTTCATGTGAAAAACATGATGGCAAAGATTTTCCATCATAAAACAAGTGTGAAGTTGACATTGTTATTTCTTTCAAAAGGACCAAGCCATCTTTTCGTCTGGATCTCGCACATGTTAAGATACAAACATGAAAAGCCCCAAATCCAGACAAATGCTGGGCTGTGATTTTTTTACTTGATTGCGCAATGGGAATCAGGGATGGGGGTCCAGAAACTCAGTGTAACTATGAAGGGAGAATTAATTAGTACACAGGTAAAATAATCACTTCTCATGAAGATTTTAGAAGAAAATCAAACCAGCCTTGGATGCTTTCGAGGGGCCATGAGACCCTGAGAGAGGGTTGAGGGAGCACAGGCATGTTCTCACAGGACCTCTGCTGCAACCTGGCTCTCTTCCAGGGCCTCACGATTTCTCTGCTCACACTCATCTCTACATATTTGATGTCCGCCAACCAAGTCCTATATAATATTGGGACTTTCATTCAGATGTTTTCTATGGGACCCTCAATCAGATCACCAAACCGAAAGGACAAGCAAGGAGAAGAAAAGGCAGAGAGCAAGGAGTCTAGCGATGGAAAGTACCATACAACGAGACTTGGCGATTGTGGCTCTGGAACTATCCCATGTTCCAGTAAGATTTGCTATGGGTGTTGCTTCTCATGAGCTTGATATGCCTTACCTGGGCCATGAGCTTTGTCAAATGTTTATTTTTAACATTTGGACTTCTTTTTTTTTTTTTTAAAGACTTATTTATTTATTTGTTTGTTTATTTTTATTTGACAGAAAGAGAGAGAGAGAGCACAAGTAGGCAGAACAGCAGGTAGAGGGAGAGGGAGGCTCTCCACTGAGCAGGGACCCCGATATGGGGCTCGATCCCACAACCCTGGGATCATGACCTGATCCAAAGGCAGCCACTTAACTGACTGAGCCACCCAGGTGCCCCAGGACTCTTTTTAATAGCTCCAAATTTCATACATGTTCCTTGTAGGTAAATTGTACATAGGAGATGTGTCATAAGCAAAATAAAATCTTCCTGAAATCCCACCACCAGGAAAACAAGCCACCATAGTTTGAGCATTATTTCCATAAAAACACACACTGCATTAACCTTCAGAACTCCACAAGTGAAAATGGGTAATAAGATTTTGTTGAGAAGTTCAAGTTTCTCTTGAGCTCCTCACTATGAATTTCTCAGTAGATAAAGTAAGTAATTTTCTTCAAGCTTAACATTTTGTCATTTCCAGAGTAGACCATGGTCTTGACTCAGTAAACGGTTTTCCACAATTCCTTTCACTTGTTCTTCTATTTGTCCTTCAGTCCTGCTACCTTCCAGGGAGGCTCACACACGTTCAAGTCACAGGAGAAGCATCGGGGAGGAAGGCTCACGCCCCTCAATGCTGATGACACCGTTGCTGTCTGTGCGTGTCACTCTTGCAGCCATTCCTGCTGCCAGTGCGGTTCTCAGAATCAGAACACACAATGACACACAGCTCAGAAGGATGGAGAAAGGGGGCACCTGGGTGCCTCAGTCCATTGGGTGTCAGCCTTTGGCTTAGTCACGATCTACAGGTGCTGGGATGGAGGAGCCCTGTGCCCTGTTTCAGGCTCCCTGCTCAGTGGAGAGTCTGCTTCTCCCTCCCTCTGCTCCTGCTCTTTCTCTTTCTCTCTCTCTCTTTTCCCCCTTTTCAAATAAATAAATAAAGTCTTAAAAAGTAAAAAAAAAAAAATAAAAAATAAAAAAATAAAAAAAAGAAGGAAGGAGAAGGAGGCAAGATGAACAAGCCTGGCATGTGTAGCTCTCTGCTTAGTCTGATGAGCTACAGGAGAGTTTGCGTTTCTTGGACAGAAAACACTTTGGCCCAGAGAGGTGTCTCTAATGAGTGTCCAGTGTGAATGCTTGAGGGCTTCTAAACTCAGGGTCTTATGTGCCTGACTCCTTTTGGTTCCCCCTACACTTGCCCTCCAGGTGACTGATCAAAACATGCCACATGTCTCATGGATTGCTTCCAGATTATCTGAACTGCCTATCCACTGGACACCTCTAGAACACTTGTTATTTTCAGAGCGCCTTTTGTTCTTATTTGTCCTTAATGGCAGAGTTGAACTTCTACAGACTGTTCAGGAAACGTGCATGGTGTTCAGCTTCTCAGTCCAACGTGTCGGAAATATGTTCTCACTATTTTTTGTCTGTTTGCAATTCTCTTCCGAGTCACCATTTATGGTAAAAAAAAAAAAAAAAAAAGAATTTTGACAGCTTCATCCATCTCCTCTGTAGACCACAGAAAAGAATGTTCTCTTTACAGATGCTGAGACAATGGGTGAGCTCAGGGGAAAATTCTGCCAAATGGAGAAGATTCACAATTCAAATGTTTCTCATACTGAAGTGTGTAAATATTTCAACCCACATACTTTTACAACATTTTCAATTTGTCCCTTCTCAGAGAACCTTTCTTTTGCAAACACCATTAGGCAACAAAATGTGTCAAATATGTCACCAGTTTATTCTTCTTTTGATCATTTCCCCAAATTTAGGTTTTGTTAAACCATGGACCCTCTCAACTTCATTTTCATTGTCTGCAGAATATGAAGTGTCCCATTAAACTTGGGATCCCCTCACAGGACTGCAGATTAGACATTAAAAAGTATTAGTAGAGAGCTGGAATTCTCAAACAACACCTGAGTTAGGGTAACTTACTTCGTTCTGTTCGTTCTTGGCTTTCTTTGAATGTCCTCAGCCTCTAGAAGTCCAATGCGCTATCCATTGCGCCACGGAGCCACCTCGTTCTTGGCTTTCTTTGAGGTAAATCGTGTCTTCCCTCTCTGCGGGACTGGTTTTCAGTGTTTAACACTTTTCAGAAGCTGAAAATATATGGGATTTCTGTCATCACACAGTCTTATGACTGTTTTCCAACAGAATTTACACAGCACGTGACTAAATTCCAGAGGATTCCTTTCTAAATATAGTTTAATGCAATTGTAGGCACCTAAGTTGATTTTTAAAAGAGTTCTTTAAAAGTCATATACATTTCTTTTGATATGCTGAGAGGCAGTAAAGAAAGAAAGTGTATCCTGCCATCTGACACAGATACACATACACACATATAGATACAGATACTCTGTTACTTGTCTATCATCTGTCTTTGATTTATCATATGCATTTTATAGTTGTGTAGTTAAGCTACAACAAATGTTGAGTGCATATCTCTGTACATATGTGTGTGTGTGCATGTGTATGTATATAATATTTGTAATCATCATAGATTTTATTTTTATCAGTAGAATAATGTATTTGGTTTGGATGTCATATGAATTGTATTTTTATAACAACCAATTCAAGTGCATTTCTACTCCAGAGGTTTCTTTTTCTTTTAAGATTTTTATTTATTTTTAAGATTTATATTTATTTGTCAGGGAGAGAGAGAGAGAGAGAGCATAAGTAGGGGGAGCGACAGGCAGAGGGAGAAGCAGGCTCTCCACAGAGCAAGGAGCCAGATGCAGGACTTGATTCCAGGTCTCTGGGATTGTAACCTGAACTGAAGGCAGACGCTTAACAGACTGAGTGACCCAGGCATCCCCAGAGGTTTCTTAATACAATAAGAATATCATTTTTCCATGATGCTATGAATCACCAAAGTCTCAATTTGGGTTTGTTTTGTATGGCACCTTTTCCTTATTCATTTATTTATTTATCTATCTATTTATTTATTTATTTATTGAGATGGGGAAACAGGGGAGCAAAGGAGCAGAGGTGGAGGGAGAGAGAGAATCTTAAGCATGGAGCCTGACACAGGGCTTGATGCAGGACTTGATCTCATAACCCTGAGATTATGACCTGAGCCAAAATAAGAGGTTGGACACATAATTGACTAAGCCATGTAGGCAGTTCTAAGTTTGTTGTTGATGTTGTTGTTGTTTTAATACTGAGCTTTAAAATGACTTTAAAATATCACTTACAATAACCTGTTGTGTCTGGAGAGAACCGGAGAAGAAAGAAGGGTCATCACAACTCAGTTTTCAGACTTAATCTGGTATTAAAAAGACCACTCTGCTTGCTGTCCACAAGTACTCTTTCACACTACTCAACTAGACTGTGGCAGAAGCTGAATTTGACATTATCATATTATAACAATACTTTATTTAAAATCTTAAAAATCCAGAACTAGTGCTAAGCCTGGTGGACTTTGGAACAGCAAAGGTAAACCATGATTTATGGTCACTCTAGTTTTAATGGATATGAGTGGACATTGTACCTGGGATCCCACGTAAAGCTGACATCTTGGAATGAGCCATGTCTTTGGTTAGAGTTGAAATACAAATAATTGATAATAAAAAGAACAGTAATAGGAATAATAGTAATGAACCCACAGCAGTGGGAAGGAAATGGCCATCTCACCATTGGTCCTGGGAAGAAGAAGGAAAACGATGTGCTGAAAATCACACCGCCCATCATCTCTCCAGTGCATTTAGAGCCTGAATTCACAAGGCTTGCAAAGTCTCACACACGTAAACAAACAAAAAACAAACAAAGTGAATAATTGAATATAAGATAGTTTCAAATTATTGCTTTCCAAATATCATTGGCAGGAGGAATTCCTCAAACTCTTCTCACATAAAAAACAATTCACCAGGGGCACCTGGGTGGCTCAGAGGATTAAGCCTCTGCCATTGGCTCAGGTCATGATCCCAGGGTCCTGAGATCAAGCCCCACATCGGGCTCTCTGCTTGGCGGGGAGCCTGCTTCCTCCTCTTCCTCTGCCTGCCTCTCTGCCTACTTGTGATCTCTCTCTGTCAAATAAATAAAATCTTAAAAAACAAAACAAACAAAAAAACAAACAAAAAACATACACCACATGAATTCAAAACACAGGAGTACAAAGAAAGTCGTAAGGGTCACCACAATCAGCAGAACAGGCTTTTGTAATGGCCAGAAATTTTGGAATTATGAAATCAACAATTTTTTAAAAAATTACTTAGTATCTTCCTGGAAATAGAAAATGAAAACCATAAGGAATAGAGAAGATATAAAATGTCCAGGAGGAAATGAAAAACCCCTAAATAAAATGCATGAAATGGGAAATGTGAAAATTGACAGATGTTCCAAATGAACTTCTTAAACAGCAATCCATACATTTCAAGGGAAAATCACTGGGCATAAAAATAGAACTAATAAGAAAAGTACCCAGAATGTAGCTCAGAGAGACAAGAGTCTGGATCAAGGAAGGCAGTATAAAAATCCTAGTATCCTAGTTATCAGATTTCCTGCAGAAGGGACCAGGGGGATTGAAGGAGGTGTGGCAAAGAGATAACGATGAAGTAAATATGGAAGTAAATATGGAAACATTTATCTTTAGAGATACATATTATAAGTTGTGTTTTTAAAATTTGTTACTGTTTCATAGATAGACAAATAGATCATTGAAACATAATAAAAAGGTCAGAAATAGACTCCTTCTTGCTTATATGGCACCTGGATATATGACAGGGCTTTTCAGATCTGTAAGGAAGGGATAGAACACTCCAAAATGATGTGACAGATCATGTTCTAACAATTATTTAACTCTGTCAAGAAAAAAAAAAAAAAGATCTGAATCCATGGCTAACAAAGTATCTGAAAATATAGTGAATTATAGTGAATAAAAGTAAGAAAGATAATCACAGTATTATGCATTTAACTACTATTCTAAGAAGTAAGATAAAAAATGTAAAGGATAATATAAAACATTTCAGGAGAAGGTGTAAATGTCATTTAAGGTAAGATTTCAAGAGGAATTAAAAGAGCATAGAAGGTGCACCTGGGGATGTAGAGCCCCAGGAAGAGGGAGTAGCAATCATGCCCAGAGCTTTAATTGGGAAAACCACGACATACATATGGATCAGAAAAGATTCACCTTTTGTTTTAAAGCTATGTCTATTTGACAGGATATGAAAATGCAATAATTAATTTGCATTTATTTGATTTCTAATTCTTTTCTTTTTTTAATTTTTTATTTTTTATAAACATATATTTTTATCCCCAGGAGTACAGGTCTGTGAATCGCCAGGTTTACACACTTCACAGCACTCACCAAAGCACATACCCTCCCCAATGTCCATAACCCCACCCCCCTTCTCCCAAACACCCTCCCCCCAGCAACCCTCAGTTTGTTTTGTGAGATTAAGAGTCACTTATGGTTTGTCTGCCTCCCAATCCCATCTTATTTCATTGATTCTTCTCCTACCCACTTAAGCCCCCATGTTGCATCACCACTTCCTCATATCAGGGAGATCATATGATAGTTGTCTTTCTCTGCTTGACTTATTTCGCTAAGCATGATACGCTCTAGTTCCATCCATGTTGTCGCATATGGCAAGATTTCATTTCTTTTGATGGCTGCATAGTATTCCATTGTGTATAACCTTTGGCGATGTTCCTGGGAAGATGTTGCTCTAATTCTTTTCATCTGTTTATGAGTGATGCACATTTCTTTTTTGATCCTGGAATGTCTCTTTATAATCCTGCTTGTTTCCTTATACTTAAAGCAGAAGACAACTTTTAATATAATTGTCAAATAGAAGAAGAAAGGGACTTTCTTGAGAGTGTGGGGTCGATAACTAAAGACTTCAGGACACTGTACTGGTATCAATCCTACCTCCCAAAATGAAGGATCAGGAAGAGAAGGAAGGTCCCAGAAACTCACCCAAGGCACAGGAGAGGGTCACCAAACTAGAAAAACAAGTCAGTTTGATTTACCAGTTAGTCCTGTGAGAGTCAGAAAGGGTGGTCAGTACTAGAATAAGGTCAACTATTAGTTTTAACAATGTTTTATTCAGTGTTGGCTTCCCATTATTCTGAACTTGATTGCTTTGGTGACATGGGAGCATTATCAAAAAGAAGCTTCTGTGTTGGATGATCAAAGTTGGAGTCCTTGGCCAACTCTGTCCCCATGTCCTCTCCCATATCACTGGTTCCAGGCACAACTGCTCTTGGACACTGTAATCAAACATCCTGTTGTGCTGTCTGGGACAGCCTCATGGTTAACAGTTGGGCAACAATGCTTGTGCACCCCTCAGCTGGGCTTGGCAAAGAAAATGTTCTCAATATATTCATAGCAAATGAATCAATATTGCATTAATTGAAATAATATAATACCAAGTATTGTTATTTCTTAGTAAAGACTAAATTGAATAAGAGATTTTATGTACATAAAAAATGATATATACACACCTATAGAGAGAGAGAGAAAAAGAGAGGCAGTCATATTTTTAAAATAAATAATAATAAATAATGATATGTGTAACATATATAAATACATGAATCTCACACATATTCTTCCAGCCAACAGAATGAATGGAATAGAAGCAGAGCCTTACCCCTATATTCAATGTGGCATGAATAAGACCTGGCATGCCACTATTTGTACTCTACTTTATTTATGTGTTAGGTGTAATGTTGTGCAGAAGATACCTTGAACTGTTTTGAGACTGTGTTTATATTTATATGATATTAATGTGGTGATTTATTCATAAGGTTATCATAAAGATTTAAAATGAGACAAAAAGACAACCTACAGAATAGGAGAAGATATTTGTAAATGTTATATCTGATAAAGGGCTAATGTCCAATATGATATCCAATATAAGGATCTTACATAACTCAACATCAGATAACAATAACAATCCAATTACAAATTAATAGAAAATGTCTCTAAACAACACATCCAGATGGCCAAGAGACACATGAAAAGATGTTCAACATCACTGATTATCAGGGAAATGTAGATCAGAACCACAATGAGATATCACTTCACACCTGTCAGGATGGCTAAAATCAATGACACAAGGAATAACAAGTGTTGGCAAGGAAGTAGGGAAAGGGGATTTCTAATGTGCTGTAGGTGAGAATGCAACTGGTGCATCCACTGGGGAAAACAGTATGGAGGTTCCTAAAAAAAAAATAATCACCTTATGATCCAGTAATTCCACCACTAGATATTTACCCAAAGAAAGGGAAAAAATAAGAATTCAAAAAGATATATGCACTCCTATGTTTATGGCAGCTTCATTCACAATAGCTAAGCTATGGAAGCAGCCCACGTGTCCTTCCACATCTGAATGGATAAAGAATATGTGGAATTTATATATAGTGGATCATTACTCATTAATCTAAAAGAATGAGATCTTGCCATTTGCAACGAGGTGGATGACACAGGAGGTTATAAAGCTAAGTGGAATAAGTCAGAAAAAGACAAATAGCATATGGTTTTACTTATCTGTGGAATTTAAGAAGCAAACAAAAAATGAACAAAGAAAGAGACAAACAAAAGTAAAAGACAAATTCTCTGGCCTTGAACAACCTCTTCATTGTAACTGTACTTACCTCTTTTTCCTTAATATATGCTAAGCCTATGAACATCTCTCCTATCACTCAGTCAATGAGAGAACATGCCCTTTCAACTGTTTTTTGGGAGGAATGATTCCAAATCTCACTTTCTAGCTCAATTCTCTGGCAAAGACTTCCCCATCAACAGGCCATTTGCTACAGATTGAATACTCGTGCCCCCCCCCCATTCATAAGTTACATACTCTTGCCTAATACAATGATACTTGGAGGTGAGCATTGAGCATTTGAGGGGTAATTAGGTCAAGAGATGGAGCCCTCATGATGTGATTAGACACCCACCTCTGCCATCTCTGCCACTGAGGCCACAGCAGGAGGATGGTTTCTGGGAGCCAGGAAGCAAGCCCTCAGCAAACATCAAATCTGCCAGTGACTTGACCATAGACATCCAGGCTCCAGAATTGTGAGTATTGCTTACAACCCACCAAGTCTGTCATAGTAGCCTGAACAGACTAAGCCACCACCCAAGATATGTCAGAACAAATCATAAATCTAGAGTTGCATTCATAATCTTTTAAGTTTCTGTTAAGCTAACTACTGTAGATATATTAAAAATGTATTTATTTGTACTTTTATACAGTTATAGTTTCATAGACTGGTTTGAATTTGTTTTTGTTTGTGTATCTTGTCATCAGTAAGAACATTTTGAGTAATCTAATACTAAATATCTACCAGTTCCAAAAAATCACCAGCCACAACACTAAAGAAGAAACAAGTGTTTATCATGCGCTTTTAGGAAAGATTTTGTTATAACATGAAGTATAGATTGGGGTAGACTCTATTACTCACCCAGAAGAATGGACAGATCAGAATCCATGTCTTAATCAGTAGGGAATATAAGTGCTTTCCATGGGATCTTTCAACCCATTTTCAGCCTAAATATCCCAGGCTACATTTGCTTTTAAATAATTCAGCCTTGAAAAAATAATAACAATAATAATAATTCAGTCTTTAAAATATTGTATATGCAAACATAAAATTACAGAACCAATTCTCAGTCATGCCATTCAAACTCACTGCCCTTGATTGACTGAGAAAGACAAAAAAGGGGAGGGAGACACACACACACACACACACAAAAACATTTCAAAACGGAATTTAAAAAATGAGTTTAGCATCACTATATGATTAATTAGATCTCCTCCTGATGAGCGCTGTATCGGTTGATAGAAGATGTGGCCTAGAACTCTCCTGGGTAAACCAATGAACACTGTCTTTATAAGGAAATAGTACAAGGTTGCTGTACAAATGAAGAAATCAGTAACATCCTCCCAGGAAGGATGAGGGCTTCCTGGCTCAATGTCTTTCACCTGCAGAAGCATGAATGAGGTGGACCATATCTCTTCAGGCAGCATGGCCTCCCCACTTCAGGCGTTTTGCAAATAGCTAGAGATGCCCACGTGGCCCCTGTTGTCTATATATTTTCCAGAAGCCAGCCCTTTGCCCAGGAGCACCTACTCATTTGTAGGCTTATCTGGGGCACTGTCACAATGTTCAGGTGTGAGTGCACCTGCTCCCCAGTACTGCTGGACTCAGGGGTACAGAAGCACAGCAAAGGCCAGTGGCCCAGACATCCTGGGGACCCATGTCAAGAAGCCCCTGGAGCACCTACAGTTCCTTATCTTTTACTTCCCAGTACAAATCTCATGAAGGAAATATTACACCTTTGGATGTATGGACTGTAATGGACTCATTTTAAAAATTCCCTTAGTTGGTGTCCATAGCTTATAATACATTGCTTCTGTAAATGGCTGGTCACAAACAAGTTTTACCTCATTCCTCCATTAATTGACTAGAAGACTCATCAGTTAAGACATAAAGTCATTCCTTGTTCATAATTTCAGGTTGTACCCGGAAGCACTTGGAAATACCAAGGTCTGCCAATCAACCCATTTTCGAATGGTAAAGCATAATTCATGTAGTTTGTCACACTCCAAAGATCCTATTTCCAGAATCAGTAGTGCTTCTTGAAAAGTATAAAAAAGCTACAGTTTGCCAAATTAATCCATGTTAGTTTTTCTAGCCTTCTATTGGCAATAATCTAATCACTGATTACTAGTTCTATGAATCTCCAAATACAGATATCCAAACATTATTTTCCCTCTGATCTTTATTTTATCTGTATAAATCTCTCCATTTCATGGAAACATGTCATTCTTTTAAAATATTTAGTCACTTATCTAAACTTTACCATAAAAAGCATTTCTTTGAAATAGCTGCACTAAGGCTAAGAACTCCTGACATACAAAATTTTTGACATACAAAACTATATGACCTTGTATCTTGAGAAAAATGTAGGTGTCCTAGCTACTTATTGAAGGCAGTATGGTACAAAATTTTTCAAGCTGCCTATATGGGTTATTTCAAACAACTAAATATATTTCCAAGATAGCCAGAATTTATAACGGCTAATCTTTTATTGCAGGTTAAATGCAGAAAGCCTTAATAGTCATTGATTTTTTCTAATATATTGCTCAAATGATTAAAAAGTGGGAATAATAATTTGAGCTTCTTGTAAAATGTTGTCTTTTTCTAAATTGTAGGGGAATGTTTTACTTTCATGCCCAATGCAAATGTATTGCCACTTGTAAGTAAGAAATTAATTTCAGAGGTCGCAGAGTCCTTGTTGCATTTGGGTGTATGTGTAATTGTTTTCTCTGTTAGCAAATCAGAAACTCCCCTACACTTCAAAGGGAGGAAAGTGTACCATGAGTTAACAGCATATGGTTCATAGCAGTGATCAGGAGGAGGACGGCAAGACATTTAATACAGTGCCACCAAGCATCAACCACAAAGCAGTTACCAATTCTGTAGCTTGCAGAGAAAGGAGATACACTCATGTATCTGTCCAAATAATCCTGGCCCAGGAAAATCACAGAAGAGTAATAAAGCACTTATGTCAAGGAAATGGTTCTCGTGAATATCTAAGGTCACTAGGGTAGAGGTATGTAGCCCCCATCCCTTTCCTAAGGGCCAGGGGATATTATGGTGAGAATCTAATCCTGATGCCCTTAGGAGCACACTTCACAAAATTATAGTTTTTAAAGTTTAATAGAAAACATGGTCAGCGTATGCCATACATTCAAAGTGAAGACTCTATAAATGTTTGGAAAACCTACTCTTTGGGGAAGTCGTTGTTCTTTGCCTTCCTTTACCAGACCATAAAGATTAGAAATGGGGTGTCCCTGCTATCTTAGATTCCAGTCTCTGTAGAATCCACCGTGTAACGTTTGTGGTTGCAGGAAAATCAAAGTGACTGCCTTGATGGCCATCCCTTAAAGAATTTGGGAATTGCTCAGATTACAATGTATCATGTCTGCCCTGGGAACAGCTGTATCCCTCCTTCTTTGACATAATGTCTTAGCACTTTCTATGTTTTTTTTAATACTTGAGGGGAGTGTTGGCAGAGTCTTACTCCATTCCTGCCCCCAGATAACGAATCTGTCCGTGTCAAAGGACCTCATTCCTGATGACAGTTTTGTTTTCTAAACTTTCCCACTAAAATATAGAGCATTCTAAGTTCCAAGGGCAGTATCTACTAGGCAAATGTTTGGCTTTATAAAATTTTGCATTATGTGTTACGATTTATAAATGTTACCGTATCAAACTGCTAATGAATTCTTCTCTGGCATACATCTGGAAAACAGCATGATAAAGCCATATTGAATGAGTGTTGTGGTTTTTCAAATGAGGATTATATTGATAATGATGTACAACTCCTTTAATGTAGGAAGGCAGGTTCCATGAGCTGCATGTGTGAATCCCCACATTGTTTAAAACAAAGTTTTGCATATGTGAAAATGTCAGCCTCTGCCAATAACAAAAAATGCCAATGTCTCATCTACCCGTTCATTCATTCCTTTGTTCATTCATTCATTCATATTTTTAAAATTTCTTTTCATCGTAACAGTATTCATTGTTTTTGCACTACACCCAGTGCTCCATGCAATACGTGCCCTCCCCAATACCCACCACCTGGTTTCCCCAACCTCCCACGCCCCCCTTCAAAACCCTCAGATTGTTTTTCAGAGTCCATAGTCTCTCATGGTTCACCACCCCTTCCAATTTCCCCCAACTCCCTTCTCCTCTCTAACTCCCCATGTCCTCCATGCTATTTGTTATGATCCACAAATAAGTAAAACCATTTGAAAATTGACTCTCTCTGCTTGACTGATTTCACTCAGCATAATCTCTTCCAGTCCCGTCCATGTTGCTACAAAAGTTGGGTATTCGTCCTTTCTGATGGAGGCATAATACTCCATAGTGTATATGGACCACATCTTCCTTATCCATTTGTCCATTGAAGGGCATCTTGGTTCTTTCCACAGTTTGGCGACCATGGCCATTGCTGCTATAAACACTGGGGTACAGATGGCCCTTCTTTTCACTACATATGTATCTTTGGGGTAAATACCCAGGAGTGCAATGGCAGGGTCATAAGGAAGCTCTATTTTTAATTTCTTGAGGAATCTCCACACTGTTCTCCAAAGAGACTACACCAACTTGCATTCCCACCAACAGTGGAAGAGGGTTCCCCTTTCTCCACATCCTCTCCAACACATGCTGTTTCCTGTCTTGCTAATTTTGGCCATTCTAACTGGTGTAAGGTGGTATCTCAATGTGGTTTTAATTTGAATCTCCCTGATGGCTAGTGATGATGACCATTTTTTCCTATGTCTGATAGCCATTTGTATGTCTTCAATTGGAGAAGTATCGTCTTTTTTCATGTTTACCAGACACCTAATATGAAACGGGCATTCTGTTCTGGTGAAATGTGTGGACAGAAAAGAAAATCCCTTGCTTCCAAGGATTTACAGTCACATGGAAAATACGTTATGCAGTAGTTAATATTTTTTGTGTGTATACTTTGTGCCAAGAACAGTTTTCAACATTTTACAAGTTGCTAACTCATTTAATTCTCACCACTGCAATATGAGATGAGTATGCCATTTTATCATCGGTTTTTCCATCAAGGAAGCAAATATAGAGAGGAGTTGTGTAACCTGTCCAAACTAGTGAGTGATGAGGTGTGGCTTTGCATCTAGCCTGATTCCTGAGTCTGACTGCTGAACAACTGCTTTATAATGCATTTTGTTTCTTTTCTTTCTTTCTTTTTTTTAATATATTTATTTATTTGAGGGGCACCTGGGCGGCTCAGTGGGTTAAGCCTCTACCTTCAGCTCAGGTCATGATCTCAGGGTCCTGGTATCAAGCCCCTCATCAGGCTCTCTGCTCATCAGGGGACCTGCTTCCCCCCCTTCTCTCTGCCTGCCTCTCTGCCTACTTGGGATCTTGGATCTCTCTCTGCCATATAAATAAATCAATAAAATCTTTTAAAAAGATTTATTTATTTGAGAGAGAGAGAGAAGGCAAGAATCTCAAGCAAATTCTGTGCTGAGTGTGAAGTCCCATGGAGGGCATAGAGCCAAACTCAGGGCTTGATGTCACAACCATGAGATCATAACCTGAGCCAAAACCGAGAGTTGAGTAATTAACTGACTATGCCACCCAGGGATCCAACGTAGTGCTTTTTCTTTAGAAAAATATTGCTAATGGGGATGCCTGGGTGGTTGAGTCAGGTAAGCATCTGCCTTCTGCTCAGGTCATGATCCTGGGGTCCTGCGATCCAGCCATGTATCTGGCTCCTTGCTCAGCAGGGAGCCTGCTTCTCCCACTGCCTCTGCTCCCCCTCTGCTTTCTCTGGCTCCCTCTCTTGCTCTCTGTCAAATAAATAACTAAAATCTTTTAAAAAATTGCTTATGAATACTTAGCTCTACTCACCTACCTACAAAGTTGTCCTAAGTATTTAGTAATGGAGCTTTCCCTGCTGAAGTGAAAGGAGATGGACAATGTTTCCATCTGCCTGGTGCAGGTTTTAATGGGAAATAAGGGCAGACAGGTATGAGCAGAGAGAAGTATTAAAAATTAAAGTCTATTTGTTGTATAAACAGAGTATGTGTGGTTGCATTGACTGTGATATAGGACAAAACTTCATGCAGAAAGTTAGCAGGATTTGTGATGCTGCCCATACGAGGGGTAGCACCATGAGTAACTGTCAAACCCTATGCTCAGCCGGCCAGAAGCTATTGCCTAGAGACTCAGAGAGTCCTTATCCACATGGTCTTGACCTCTTCAATGAATGAGTAGCCAATCTGAAAGACAACAGAATATGATTTCTTTTTTTTTTTTTTTTTGGAGAAAGCATCACCAATTAGCCAAAGGAGAGGTCTCTGAGATATTGGATACATATCTTCTTTTTCTAACTAAACTTTGATAGGCATGGACTGCTACTGAAGCTTTAAAGTTTTAAAACTTTGCTCTTACGTCGATTTTCTTTTATGCTGTGCGTTTGCATAATTCAAGGAGGCCTCTGAGGTTTGAAGAAACATAAGTTCCTCTTTCCCATCAATATGCCCTAGAGCAATATCTATGTATTCACATTCCATAGTAAATAACAGTCATCCAAAACCTTTTTATGATACTTTGGGAACAATACCAAACCAAAGGTAATAAAACCCCAGCAAGGAATTAGAGTTGTGTAGGCATATCTTTTAAAACAGAATTTCTAACAATAAGAATGTAGTCTCAGATGAGTGACAGAGGAAATCGCAGTGGGCATGTGGAGCAGAAAGCCCAACACTGGGAAAGTTGATTGGAAAGCTCATCTCCAAGGACTCCAAGTTTTGGCTCCAATGGCTTGGAAAAGGTAGCTTCCTGCCTAGTCACCAATGACTACTCTCTTCTGTAAAGTATCTGTACAGCCACCTGACTCCCGTACATCTTCACAGCTTACCACTCATCTCAGGCATTGACTTCACTGGACCACATGCTGAATAAAAGTAGGAGTTTATTCAAAATTTATTTAAAAGAAACAAAAGGGGTTTTTATTATTTCTCAATTTCAATTTTTTTTTTAAAACCAGGGCTATTTTGCACAAGAAATCGCAGATGCTTTCTGCTAAGTTGGGTGTAATTGCTTGGATGTCCGTCCCAGAGGCACCACATCTGTATTATGAAACTGAGAGCAAGCACTTAGTTCACCCCTGACGACTTACAGCTGCCAAGGGAACTAGGCAGTAAGAGCATATTTGCTAAACAATTTTACCTCTGTGAACTCTTAAGTCTCTGAATAGATAATCATGCTCTGTAACTTCTAATTTTGTAACAGAATTGATTAACACTCACTTTGGATGCACCAAATTATGATCCTTATAGTAAGGCTTTGCTCAGCATCTTACTTGCTATTAGCCAGATTGTCAGGGGACCTCCAAGTTCCGGAGACTAATTGCATGGGAACATTTAATATAAAAATTACCTTGAGCTAATTTATCTGTATATGTCTCATTTTTAAAGTATAACTGTACAGAAACCTATTTCTCAAGCTTGGAAAAATGTGAAAAGCCTCAGTGCTTACACAGAAGAAGTTAGCGGGCTGTGTATTCAAGATAGAAAGTCCTGAATTACTGTTTAAAATGGCATCTGTTAACTGCTGCTGATAAAATAACTGTAAAGACAGAAAAAGGGAAAAGGATCTTGGCCTCAAAATGTCATGGAAAAGTAGCATGAACTGTTGAGTGGGTAGTGCAAAGATTTTTCCATAGGCGATCAATGTTTGCAGCATTTGCACACACCCAAAGGAAATAGACTGCCTCTCTCATTGACCAAAGCTTGACACTTCTTTTTTCAATTTAGTGGGTCATTAGTGGATTATTTTGATGGAATATGTGCAGAGAAGAGTTAAAATAAGCTTGAGACCATTATCCTTACAAAGTCTTAATTGCCAGCAGGTCTCTTGTCTGACATATGGAAATTGGAGTGGTATGTCTTTTCCCACACTGATGGAAAGCTTTCTCTAAATGATGAGTGTTTCACTGTGTCTAAATTGTTTATGCAAACAATACAGTTTTTACTGAAAATCTGCCTTTCTTCTGGGAATGAGAGATACACTAGGCATAGAGAGACTATGTGAGCAGTCCCCAGTACCAATCTTAGGCACTGAGTCTCTCTCTAAAGAACTGATAGACAATACTACACACACAGCCTGTTGCTGGGGGACAGTGTGCATTCTCTGTGATTGCCTGGAAGAGAAGAACCCTTGGAAACTTGCCCCTGATGTCCACTGGGTTTCACCCCATGCATGTTTTCTATTTGCTTCTTTTTGCTTTTGCTGTAGTAAGTCTGAGCCATGAACATAGCTATGAAGAAAATAAGCTATGGCCATGTGAAGTCATCTTTTGAAAACTACTTTTGATGATATAGCTTTTTACAGTATTCCAAATATTTTACATAAAAAGTCATACACTTTTTTTTTTTTTTTTTTAGAATTTCATGTAGGAAAAAATGTTTCTCTCTTCAGTAGTTGGTATGCTTTTTTTTTTTTTTTTTTGATAACAGCTATTTACACATCTGTGTTTCTCACTTGCCTTTTTTTTTGTTTAATTTTAGTTTTAATTAACATATAATGTATTAGTTTTTCGGGGGTAGGTCTGTGATTCAGCAGTCTTACACACTTCACAGCACTGACCATGGCTCATACCCTCTCCAGTATCCCCCTCCCCTCCAGCAAACCTCAGTTTGTTTCCTGAGATTAAGAGTCTCTTATGGTTTGTCTCCCTCTCTGGTTTCATCTTGTTTCTGTTTTTTGTTGTTTTGTTTTGTTTTTAAGATTTTATTTATTTATTTGAAAGAAGGTAGAGGGGCAGAGTAAGGGGAGAAACAGACTCCCCACTGAGCAGGGAACCCAATGCAGGACTCAGTCCCAGGACCCTGAGGATCATGACTTGAGCTGAGAAGGCAGATACTTAACCAACTGAACCACCCAGGCACCCATCATTTGTCTTTCTATTGAGATATAATTGACATTGAGTAAGTTCAAGGTCTAAAACAAAGATTTGATATATTTGTGTATTGCCAAATGAGAGTTGCAAATAGGGGCGCCTGGGTGGCTCAGTTGTTAAGTCCCTGCCTTTGGCTCAAGTCATGATCCCAGGGTCCTGGGATCAAGTCCCACATCAGGCTCCCTCCTTGGCAGGAAGCCTGCTTTCCCTCTCCCACTCTCCCTGCTATGTTCCTGCTGCTCTTGCTGTCTCTGTCAAATAAGTAAAATCTTAAAAAAACAAAAAGGCAAAATAACAGAACAAAATAGATTACCACACATATTTATGATGTTTTTTCTTGTGAGTAACCCTTTTAAGATCTAATCTTTTAGCATTTTTCAAATCTATAATAGAGTATTGTTAGCTATAGTCACACTGCCGTACATTCTGACCCATGACTTACTTATCTTCTAACTGAAAGTTTGTACCCTATGACCACTTCCTTCCAATTCACCCCTCTCCCAGCCAACACCTATGGCAACTAGGAATCTATTCTCTGTACCTGTGAGTTCAGTAGCTGTTTTGTTTGTTTTTCAGATTCTACATACGAGTGAGATCACACAGTATTTGTCTTTCTCTGTCTGACTTATTTCACTTGGTGTAATGTTCTCAAGGTTCTCTAGATAAACATATTTTATATATATATATATATATATATATATATATATATATATATATATGTCTATATGTGTGTGTGTGATATAATATATGTATTTATGTAATAAAAACACATTTTCTTTATCCATTCATCCATCATCAGGGAATATGACAAACACGTAGGCTGTTTCTATGACTCAACTATTATAAATGCTGCAATAAATATGAGGTAAAGATCTTTTTGTGATCATGATATTATTTCACTTGGATAAATATCCAGGAGTGCAATTGCTGGAACATATGGTAGTTCCACCTTTTTTTTTTTTTTTTTTCTTTTTGAGGCTCCTCTATCCTGTCTCGCACAGTGGCTGCACCAGTCTGCCTTGCCATCAACAGTGCACCAAAGCTGGCTTTTCTCCACATCCTCACCAGCGCTTGTTATTTCTTATCTTTTTGATAATAGCATCATAACAGGTTGAAGGTGATAATCTCGTTGTGATTTTGACTTGCATTCCCCTGAGGATTAGGTGAACATTTTTTCCTGTGTCTGTTTGCCATTTGTCTTCTTGGGGAAAATGCCTTTTCAATGCTTCTGACCATTTTTTAGTTGGATTTTTTCTCTATTACCCTGTGTAAGTTTATATATACAAATATATGCACACACACACACACACTCACACGCACACACACATATATATTAACCCTTCATCAGATATATAATTTATAAATATTTTCTTTCATTCCATACGTTGCTTTTTCATTTTGTTGATGGTTTCTTTGATGGTACAGAAGAAAGTTTTAGCTTGCTGTAGTTCTACTTGTTTATTTTCAGCTTTTGTTGCCTTTGTTTTTGGTATTCAATCCAAGAACTCATTGCCAAGACCCATGTCAAGGAAATTACCTCTCTGTTTGCTTTTCTTCTAGGAGACAGTGTTTAGAGAAGCCTATTCTAGACAACAAATATTGTCTATTCTAGACAATCAGAAGGATAATGGCTACCAGCACAGAGATCACGAAAACTGGTTCAACTAGCTCTTGAATTCATCTAGTTAGTTGACATTGATCTCAACTGGCCTAGAGATCAAAACCCAACATTTGGCCGTTTGAAACGGAAAACTGCCAAAGAACCAGCCCTGACTGAAGGGAAAAACCTGAGTTCCAGGGTGAGAATGAGAAAGAGACACAAAGGATGGGATCCGAGGGTCACAGCCAACGCTGCTAAAATGACGTTTATGCAATTACAGCAGTTTTATAGGATTCAGGCACAATACAGTCACTTGGAGTCACCTCAATCATTGCGTTTACAATTCAATAGATCAATCAATGAGAGAATCTACTGGTGAATACGAGTTTTCTCCTGTTATTACATTGTCAGATCAACTAGCTTCAGGTAAATCCGCTCTGTGGTTTCCATGCTTCTGCAAGCTGTGGTTATGGCCCTGCTTTAGAGCTGAACTGTGGGGAGCAGGGCTGGTCCCTGACCTGGCACGAAGACCGAAAGGACCCTGTCAGCTTGCTGCCTGGTCACCACAGTTCCCCTTTTATTTATTTTTTAAACGAAGCTCATGGAGGCTGGATTGGAGGGGCCAGAGAGATGGGAATCTCTGCTCAGAGGGAGACTGGCAAAAGACATGCAAACAAGACAAAAGTTAGGGCGACTGCAATTGAATAAAGAAAGGAAGTAAGACCATTTGAGTGCAATAAATTGTGTATATTATCAGATGCTTGTTTGGTAAGTTCAGATGGCTTGAGTAACAGCCTAGGGGATTGCTCTATTGCCTGTATTTCAGAATGTAATCGAGCCACATCTAAAGTAAAATCATCTGCTGTCCATATGCCCATAAGATGACTTTTTACTTTATCCCCTCCCCAAGTGGTATCATTATATTCCTTCTTTGTAACACAAGTCCTAGAGAATTCTGCATGATGTCATAAGGCCATCTGTATTAAAAAAAAAAAAAAAAAAAAAAAAAAGACTTTTGTACAAACAGTTTCTTCTAAAGCTTTAAATCTAGTTTCTAATTTTCTATCTATAACTTCTTGAGTCCCTAAGGCAATAGATACATTCTTCGCTAAATTATTAACATAATGAACTGTGTGCACTTCTTGTGTGACAGCAATAGCAGAAGCAATGACGATCACTAAAGAAACTAATCCTGCAATAAGAAGCCCTAAAAAGTGTTTGCCTCCACATAGCAAATTATTAAATTCTTTGAGAATCTGCAAACCAGTACTTTCATACCAAGGTCCTGTAACACTAATTGGAAGCATGACAAGTGAAGATTGATGTAAAATCATTATAGCCAATTGGTAATTATGAGAATTAATACAATTGATGAGATTACTGTTATTACAGGCAATGTCATAATAACCTGATTGAACAGAGATTCGAAGACTTCCTACCAGCAATACATATGGGGCAGGAACGCATGCCATAAGATGATGTGTAAGGACAGACTGATTATGAGAAATGCAATGGTGGATAAAGATGCCATGAGGTGCCAACCTCCCAACTGAACATGACCTTGGTGAGTAGAATATATCTCTTCCACTCATCCCACCAAAGTAAATCCCTTTGGGAGAGAAGATTATGATGAGACCAGTCTAAGATAGCATCAAAGAGAAGGGATATGATGCTATAATGGGAGTTCGTAATGGCATCAGCACCAATGAGGAAGATGTACAAAGGGGCAAGGATTGTTATGATTACAGACTGGAATGTGAGAAGGTGGGGATTCATCATAAGCTACAAGAGCTTGAGAAGGCAGGCCCAAGGACTGGAAAGTCCATTCCTTATAGGTCTTATCTGTAACATGCAGTATGGGTTCTGGGGCATATCTAGCCTCATAAGAAATCCCAGCCATTGAGCAGTAGTAGTAAAACAAAAGGGAACTTGTGGAGGATTTCCCATGATAAGTATAATTACCAACCCACTGAGGGATTAAATGATCAGCAAAGGATCCACCAATTACTTGTGAAACATTGGTAAAAACAGACACTAGGATCTTCCCATGTAACAGGTCATAAAAAGGGGGCTCGGGGATCTAGGTCCAATAAGTTTTATCAGCATATGCAATGGATACCTGCAGGCGATAAGCACTATCATGGCTAGAAAAAGTGTTTGGGGTCATTCTTAACCTTCTGACCCTCCAACATTTCCCACACCTGCACAGTGAGGGTCTTCAGATGCTTCCAACTTGGGATCATTGTTTGGTGGGTTGTTTTCACAAGAGGCGGGCGTCATGGAAAGACAGGCATCAGGGGTGTAATCTTCAGCCTCTGCAATGACAGGAGGAGGCTTTGGGATGGATCCAGAAGTTCCTCTGGAGTGGGATCCATTGCAGATACGCACGAGGTGCTCAGGGTGCCAGATGGGTCCATCAGCATCCCTAGGAAAAATACACCCATGCCCTCACCCCCAAATTAAAACAGGATCAGGGCCAGAACATTGACTTATTAAATGATCCTTATACCTCACTTCAGCATAATGTGTTCCAGGCAGAAACCACAAAGTCAGCTGGAGAAGTAGCATCAGCAGAGAGATTTAAAAATTTAAATTATATAAACCTTCATTAAGATGAGAATGTGGGGAGGTTTCAAAAGAACTTTCATATGCTAAAAATGAACTGCAAGATACCAGAGGCCTTGAGGCCTTGCCATTGTCAGGTTAAGGTTGTTTTTCTCCCTCTACCAAGGTATTAATATTAAGATGGGTGATTCCTATAAGAATGTCATATATGTCCCACTCAGGAGTAGGGAGGTGGGGGAGGTTGTGGGGTGTCAGTTTCTGCTTTCATTATTCCCCCCTGAACAACTATGACTCCTAATTATTTAAGGTTGTTGAAGGTGGAAGGTCTCATCTTCTACAACTTCTTCCTGCTGAACAAGGGATATAGCAGTGTCTCTACCTACTCAGGGTCAACATTGATCAGTTGGGGAATATGTAGGGAAGTTACAAAAGACAGAGGCAGCTGAATCCAATGCTGTCAACACATGAACCTCCCTGAAAGAAAGGATCATATGTTAGCTGGAAGTCATGGCAGTGAAGGAATCTTGGCACCAGGCAGGGAGACACCAGAAATGACAAAATAAGCTTAATACTGAAAGGAGAAAGAGAAGTCCAAGTAAAAGACCTTCAATATATATATATTCCCCCCCCTCCAGTCCAGGAGATTAAAGTGATCCCTAAAGGAAAGAGATAATTTAAAGCACCATTTTGAGTATTCATGTCAGTTAGAAACCTGGAAATTTAGTGATAATCTGGAATTTATACATAGTATTTCATTTTTGTGACAGCACAACTTCCAGCTTGTGTAGCAGTTAAAAGATCTAATGCCCTTCTACTTTGGAAAGCTGCTTTATCCATCTGTATTATCATAGCATTTAAGAAATGCTACTTCTAGGGTCATTTAGGGCTGACCATAGGCTTAGTAAGTTTCCATGTACCAAATAACATTCTCCAGTCTGAAAGAGGGAACAAAGATGGAAGCTATATACCAATGCAATACAAAACATGTCCCCCATTGTTTTAATTACATTTGGAAGGCCAGCTGGGTTGGTATGATGACTTTAATAATGCTTCTGTGCATTTAGCAAACCTAAGGAACAGTGACCTATCCACCTCAAAGGAAGACAGGGCCATGAGTTAGGTCTGCATACTCAGTGGGTTCCATTTGGAGCTGGACATCTGATGCCAGGTCTCCTTACCCAATCAGTAACAAACCAGGCAGCAGCCAGAAGTTCTATTATTTGGGAACATGTTTAAACCAACTCTCATCGTATTTTTAATAGGGCCATCTTACATCTGTTTGACTAGAATAAGCAAGATTAATAATCTCTGAACAGTACAATGGCCAGGTCCAGGCATAAGGGTAGCTGGGTTTAAGTCTGACATGTTTCAAGTATTATTTTAGGCACATATATAAGCATGGCCTGATATTTAATGTCAGCCTCATTCATCCATTGGTGGTCTTTGGTCTTTAAGATGTTCTGGACCTGATGTGAAGTCATTACAGTCAAGGACTGTCCTGTAGTGAGCTTTAAGGTGGTTTGTTTTGTTTTGTTTTGTTTTGTTTTACCAGGAGCTCTGTTGGATGCTTAGCTAAAGCCTTTACTTGTAATTGTTATCTCAACAGAAGTTGCTTCTAGGATAAATATGACTAACTAAAAAATAATATCATTTAGAAGACCTCTTTGAGGTAAATCATTACTGTTCTAATTACAAGGAATCACTGACAAGTGGGAGAAAACTTGTCTCAGGAGATAAGGCTATCCCCAAGTGCATTATCCAATCCAGTCACAAGGGAAGTGGGGCCATCTACTATCTCCACAAGTCTGTAGTTAACCCTATGGAGTGGCATATGCTCTGGCTTTTAGGGAATGATTTCATTATCCCAGCCATATAGGGATCAAGGTGATAGTAAAGTTATACAATTGTTGGGGAAGCAATTCCATTTTCCAGTTTTTTATCATGAGCCCTTGGGTTCTGTTATTATCCCCACAGAATAAAAGACAAGAAAATTATCTGAATGAGCTATTGTGCAACATACCTAAAGTGTACCTCAAGTTGTCTAGCTTAGTTAAACAGCAAACACTTAAAGACAATCAGATTTAGTTATAATATCCACAGAGGTTTGTTACTGAAACATAACTTTTCTCTCTAAAATAACCCTCATTTCCAGAAATAGCCAAATCAGGACTAATTTACTTGAAAAACAAGTCCAGTTTTAACAGACTTGGCCTAATTATTTACATAAGCTCAGCAAGAACAGTGAGTGAACATATAGATCTTTTAGAATCTGCTTTGCTGGAACTTTTATAAGAAATCTATAGGTTAAACTTTTAGTAGCCTCTCCAGGCCAGAAGCCAAGCCACATACTTGCCACCAGACATGCCTGCAATACCTGTAGGATTTGGGCAAATTCATCTTCTTGAGGTTTCCAAAGTATCCAAGGTTCCTGCACCTGCCAGGAAGTGACATTCTTTACTCACCTGGTGAGGCCACTGGGAACTCTGTAAGCAAGGTATCCCAGGGGCTTATGGCTCCAAGATTTCATAAAGTCAACCTTAGTTTCTTTAAGCTGTCTGGTCATATCTGAGTTTATGCATGTCTTCCTCAAATATGACATTCCAGTCAAAGCCTTGGTAAAATAACCCATGTTTCAAATGGTGTCCATTTTACTGAATTTATGCAAATGACTGGGGTTGCCATGGAAGAAGGAATACTGAGACCTTTTGAGTTTCAGAGGGTTTAGATAGAAAAGTTGAGTGCAAAAAAAAAAAAAAATGAGTGTTTTCGTTTGTTTACAAATAACTATTTTTACATTTCTGTAAGTCACAAATATTTTAAGAAAAAGCTTCTTTAGTCTGCAAAAGTGGGCATTGGAGAGCCAGCAATGTTTCAAACAGGAGTCACAACATTATAATCTTTTAGTTTATTTAGTCCCATGTTACTAATTCTGGTATAGTTTGATGCAATTTTTAGTTAGTTCTGGAAACTCTCACTCATTTCAGTTCTGATCTTAAAGATATTGTTTACCTGTGTTTGTCCTGAAAGTCCTTTATATCAGTCTCCTTGAAGATGAAACTCATTTTACAAGAGAATTAGAACAATTACAAATAACAAAAACTCAGAAATGGACCTTGTTAAAGATCCAGTAAAATAGTTTACTATGATGCTGTAGACAAGGAAACTTGGTTATTCTGTGATCCACTGACACATAATACTTCACCAGCCAGAACTAGAAGGTAACATACCAAACAAGCCAGCCTAATTAGTCAATAAGACTTTGTTCATGATTTAAATCTTGGGGAATTTTGTTAAAACCTTAGACAGTTTTAAAGCACATGCCTAAAATAGGCTTAGGGATGGTCAAAGACCTGATAAAAGCATTTTTTTCTGGATAGGCAATGAGAAAACAACTATTTATATTTTCTTATCAAGAGCAGACCAACAATGCTTTGTCCTTTAAGAGAGGGCAGATTTCAAATCTTTTATCAATGTACTTAAAATCCATTCATTTTGATCTTAGTCCATGCTGACCACACCTAAAATCTGTTTCCAAAGATTTCCCATCACAAAGCTTTTACAACTTTCCTTTGCATTCTGTTTTAGTCCCAAGCCATTTCTTCACCAACAACCCTCTCATTTAGGGCAAATTACCTTCTTTAACTTTCAACAAAGATGTATTCCTCTTTCATATATCTTTCTTACATGTCTTCTACTTTTCCATATACAGAGTTGTTTCCCTAATTTCTATCAGTCTTAGTTACAGTTAACATAATTCTGCAGTCTTAGAAACACCTAAGTCTACAGTGACAACTAAGTATTAACCAACTGTGAACTGTTACACCAGCATTTTTTAGATGGCAAATTTGTGAATCAGTTAAGCACAAAACATGTTTACCAACAGATTTAAATATCCAGTATCTTTGTAGTAAGAAGTCAAAAGCACAAGCCTATGTCTAGTAATCCATGATGTAGCATTTTATCCCATTTGGAAAAGATGTAGATGTCCAACATATTTAATTCCATTTATCATCCAAGCAAAACTTTAAAGTTTCAAGTTACCAAGGACTTTGAAAGCTATCTTAATTACCTGTGGTAATTAATGACCAATTAATTAATTGCTTTGAGGAAATTAATAATCAGTTTAATTATCTTTTTGTTAACAAATTTCAATGAGATAATATGACCTTATTTGACCTTCAGCCAACCTTGATAGAATAAGTTTTATTTTTAGTGCTGATAACTTTAAAGACACATCTATCTTAATTAACCAACAAACTTAACTTAGTTTAAATACTGATTTATGTTCCACGTGGGCCCAACCGATTTTCAACTTTTACCTGAGACCCTGGTGGGGAAATCTGGAGTGGGAGGTGTTAGGTCCAGGGGGTGCTCTTCTTGCTCCTAGACAGTGAAGAGAGGAGGAACCATTGTGCAGGAGGCACTAAGGGTGGTCTAGAGGCCAGTTATGTGAGCTGCACCCAAGTTGGTATAGAGACAGAAGAAGGGGGAGACAGAAGAGATGGAGTGCTGCCAGAAGCCAGAGAAAGGGTTCCTGGTTTTAGAGCTCATCAGCTCCAACAGAGGACCAGATGCCAAGCTTTCCCACCAACAAGGAGGGAGGGGTTAGGCAGTCTACATTGGGCCAGAGAAGACAGGAAATTTCCCTGAAATAAAGGGAGTTTTGGCAACAGCTTGGGAGTATCCCTTGAAGTCTACATCCTGAGGAAGACTAAACACAGTTGGCTCCCTTTACAGCCCTTGACTGGGAAATGAGCGAGGGAGAAGCCCCACATCTATTAGGAAGATTAACTATGTCCTCCTCAGGAAACCAGGGGCAAACTTCTTGGAAAATTTAATAAATCTTTCTATTTGAGCATCACTAACTTTTGTTCCATGATACTTTCATAGATTTAAGAACATGTACACAAAGTACCCGATTCCTGGCCTGTAGCTGCCCCATAGTTTATTTCTCCGGACGCACATTGCTCCTTCACTCACCAACTCCAAATACTAAGATGCCTCTACCCTGGAGGAGTTCCTCAACTGCTGTGGCATCTGCCAATCCTGAATACTCAGGCCCCTGTTCAGGCACCACTTGCCAAGGAACCAGCCTTAACTGAATGGAGAAACCTGAGTTCTGTGGTGGGAATGAGAAAGAAAGAGACACAAAGGATGGGACCCAGAGGGTTGCAGCCAATGCTGCCAAGACGAAGTTTATTCAATCACAGCCTTTTTATAGGATTCAAGCACAATACAGTCACTGTGGAGTCACCTTGATCATTACATTTACAATTCAATAGAACAATCAATGAGATAATCTACACATGAATAACAGTCTTCTTGCTGTTGCACTATATTTTGTCAGATCAACTGGCTTCAGGGCAAATCTTCTCTGTGGTTTCTGGGCTTCTGCAAGCTGCCATTATGGTCCTGCTTTAGGGCTGAACTCTGGGGGGGTAGGGCTGGTCCCTGACTTGGCCCTAAGACTGCAAGGACCCTGTCAGCTTACTATCTGATCACCACTAAAAACCTGTGACCTTGGCTGGCTTCTCTTCAGCGTCTCACCTAGAACAGTCCAAGAAAAGCCAAAAGAACCATTTGAAATGCATATATAATTATGAATGTAAATGTTTTTAAATAACCACTCTGTGCCAGGCTTTGTTCTAGGTCCTTGATTGCTCTTCTGTTTCTATCTTAATAATAAGGCCTTTGTTTCTTATACCACCTTCCTAACATCTTGGTACAGATAGAAGTTCTCAAGATGGATTTCAACCTCTTTAGTAAGAAATTAAAACTTAATAACCAAATAGTAATAGTAATATTACTATTCTGCTCATATCCCTTGCCAAAATATGCCAACTATTTATAGCTTTGATTATACTAGAAAAAATTGGCAAGCAAGTGGGGACTTCTTCCTTCATAAAAGTGAATCCACATCACCCAGAAGCTCATGTTTTACTTTGCCACATTTCCAAACTTCTTGAATGATGAGTCAATGAGAATTTTTTTTTTTTTTTTTTTTTTTTTTTAGTTAGAAAGCATCATCAGGCATCTTGCGAGAAGCATTACACATCCTTAAGCTCCTCTCCAGGTCATCTCCTGCGTAAAGTGGACTTTACAATTGGAATATACTCTATGGCTGCTCTAATGAAAAACATGATCAAAGAAAAGAAAATGTTAGGAAATACACCCAAATATGTAAAACATGATACAAATCTCTATCAAGAAAAGCAACCATTTTGTGTGAATTTTCCCACGATTTGATGCAAGTTCTAAAATACACCATTTCCTATTTTTGTTGGTAAACTCTGTGCAGTTCACTGTTCTGTCAATGGATGATTCTAATTTCCATGCTATGATTTTAGCATCTTTGGGCCAAGGCATGTTAGAAAATAAGAAGTAAGAAAATTTATTTTATACAGGATCTGGAACTTTTGCTCCTTCTCATCCTGGCCCTTCTTAGATGCCCCAGCATCAGGTCTTTGCTTCTTATCCAAGTAACTCAAAGAAAACAGGAACATTCATCCTTCCAAAATGCAATGTCTCGAAGTGTCACCTCTGTTAGGACTGTCACCAACCTGAAATGTTTTAGGTAAAGGTTATTGCTCCCTAATGGAATTCTAGTGTCCAAATCAAGATGAAGTCTGATGAAGAGACTGACATGTGTTACCTCCAATAACTGGGGTGCTTTGCTTCTGTTTGGTGCTGAGCCTCTGCATTCCCTTAAACAAACTTTCCCTTCGGGGATTGTAAAGACCTTACTACTTATCCATTCCACCTCTGTAGGCCACCTTCTTACACAAAAGTCTACTTTATTTAAGAGACTTGTGCTTGTTCACTGCAGAATGTAGATGTTGAGTACTCTGCCAAGTTTTTCTGGATTCTTGAACTTTGGACATTCAAGAATGGCAATTTAAAAATCAATATGGGTTGAGGAATGGTAACCAAGTTAACATTCACACCCAGGCTTTAATGAGTCTTCTTTTTTATTTTCTACAAGATGGATCATTATAATTATTTATGCCTCAATTAGATAAAGCAAATTGCTTTAGTTCTATTAAGCTATATTCTTCTTTCAACCTGTGTCTCCAATATGCCCCTGCCTGGTGATGTTGCAAAATAAAAGGTAGCCTGGTTCTGTATTCCCACAGTTTCCTGAAGTCCCGTTTGCTTTTACAGTTTGCTGGTTACTATTTTTCTTGTGATTACCTCTTAATATCAATATTGTATGAAAAGCCCACTCTTTGAGACACCCCAGGTTTAGGTTCTTTCTGGGTCCTTTTATTAACTTCCTGAAGTGTCATGATAATAATAGAGCATGTGAAATGTCACTGTGTAGCCAGCATGCAGGGCACACCTGATACCCACCCACCCCAGCGAAACACTGCCAAGTTGAAGGAGAGTCTGTCCCTTTCAAACATTTTTAATATTGAAAGGACTGTCTAATTTCAACATAGAATTAAAGCTGTAACTATAAGATTTAACCCACAATCCATAAAGAGTCATTAATTTACTTAATCTAGATTGATTTGATCTCTAACACAATCCAGGAACAACCTTGTACAAAAATTTTAATTAAAAAGAAGAAAATGTAGCATTTATTATTTACTATTTACTGTTCCATTCTTCGTTAGACAAACAATAAGAAATAAAAAGGTGTCCTTCTTTCTACATTTTTCATCTTGAAGTAAAACACATGCAAGTTTTTCAGACACGGTCTTAATATTTAGGTCATGTCACAGTGCTGGCGCAGGCACAAGACACCTCAAATGGAAATGAGCCCTATGCTATTTAAGCAAGAGCTTTATTACCTGAGTTGAGGGTCTAATATTTGAGACTTTATTCTACCATTAATATTCCCACTTTATCAATTATGGATCAAAAATAAATTTTTCTCTCCTGTTATTACACATAAAAGAGCAAAAGTGTTTTTACCAGATAAAATTGAATTTAATGTGACTATTTTGACACATTTCAAATTTGAAAAATCTAATATCATGGTGCCCAGTATCATATTTAGCTAATATTTAAATGTCATTAATCATAATCACACGCACACATGCACACACTGCATGTACACATTCTTACATATGCACACACCCAAACACAAAGACAAAAGTCTCCAATCATAGATTTCAACACTTGGCATTTATGAAAACAGCATCCCAATTAGCAGGAATTTGGCTTTGTTTAGTTTTATTTAACCGACCTAGGTTTATTCTTTATTACTAAAAGAGCTTAACAGAAGAATTAAGCAGCCAAGAAATTTTTTCTATTCTTTTGGCTTGAAAATAAAGGAATTGACATGGGCAATAATAGAGGCTGGTGAACCCAAAACCCGCAGTGTGAGCAGGGGTGCGGGAGACTCAGGAGATAGTATGTTGCAGTTCAAGTCCAACGGCCACCTGACGAACAATTCCCTCTTGTTCAGGTACATTGGGTGTTTATTCTTTCAACTGACTGAATACATATGACCCCATTACAGAGCTTTGTCTGTTTATTCAAACTGACCAATTTAAATGTTAATCTCATCCAAGACCATCCTCCAAGTTGACACATAAAATTAATCATCACAAATTTACCCCCGTCAGTTTGCCTCCGATCTGCATCTCCTTAAATGACACTTAACTTCCAAATAAAGGCAATAATAAGATTGTGCTTTCATCTAACATAAACAACTGTAGACCATAACCAAAACACAATCATCCTTTCCATAAGAGAGGGATACAGAGTCTCTGGCTGACATTTAGTCTTCCTGATCTCCATAACTTATATATTGGGATATAAAGTTAACGAAACTTAAATATGATAACATTCTGATACTAAGTCAACTCATCTTATGTCATATGATAAGAGGATAACAGGGAAGAAAACAAAGATATTTGTATGTGTGTCTGTGTGTGTATACACTCATATGCACATATACATAAATTTATAAAAGTAAGAAATACTTATGACAATTGTAGTCCTTGCTTCTGTAACTGGTCACATGGACATAGTTGGCATTCATAACCCCTTTCCACTACCCATCCTATATTTCCTTTGCACTCTGCAAGCACCTCAGCTGATCTTGGTTTTGGGCCATGTTTAGGTAACCCTAACTTAATTCTTGATGGGACCAACCCATTAGTAGTCCTGCTTGCACTGATTTCTTATAGATTTCCATTGATCTCAGTCACAGGGCCTGCTAACACTGAGACACTCTAGGGGTCTCCTGCATTCCAAGCATAGGCTTCCTTACCTGCAATGTGGAGTAGCACTCTGATTTCCCCATGGTCGTCAGGATCAATACCTCAACCAGCACAGGAAGATGCATGAAGAGTACAAAATGGCCAGGTGGGAAACTTACAGTCTAGTTTAATAAAATCAATGTGTCTCCTGCTGAAAGCAGGCCTCCCTTTGGAACTAAGCCACCAGAGTATAAGATCACGGGAAAAAGAAGCAAAAATTTTGGTGGTGGTTTACCAGGGTGTAATAGTGAATGATGCCACTCCCATTTCTATCCCTTGATTTCTGAACCTGGGAGTCCTGGCTGTGGGAGAAATAGAACCAGGACCATATGCTCCTTCAGAGCATACAGTCTTCTGGAAAACCTCACCACACCCTACAAGGTGTTGACATCTGGCACTTAACCGAGTTTCATCAATCTATAAAGGAGGCTGCTTTGGTGTGGTAGGGAACATGGTAAGATCAGTGATCCCCATAAGCATGGGCCCACTTGCTGTGTAGTGACTTCCTTCATCAGAATCTATACTGTATGAAATATCATGATAGTGGATAAGGCACTCTCGGTGCATGAATGTGGAACATCAGTGGTAGTTTTGGCAGAAGCATTGTGTGCAGGAAGGCAAATCTCTATCCAAAGTGAGTGTGCTTATTCCAGTAAGAGAAAAATGCTGTCTGCTCCATGATGGAAGTGGTCCAGGGCAATCTATATGCCACCGAGTAGCCGGCTATCACCCTGAGGAATGGTGTCTGCTAGGAAAATGTTATCAGTCCCCCATTCTGTTTCTCCTTTATTCTTATACTATACCACACTCCTCATATTTCTGGTACTTCTGGTCTCCAGCTGTGTGGTCTTCTCTCCCCATGCCAAGCAATTCTCTGTAAGACCAGCTGGATGCTTTACAAGTTAACTCAATTCTAATACTGTCTACCTGGAAATAGTGTCAAATGCCACAGATTAAGGGCTCAGTCCCACAAGACTGTCCCCCAATTTCAGACACCAAATGTAAGTAGTGAGTGCCCAGTCCATCCATAACTTCTGTCTGACTTGACTATAAATTGACCATGACCTCCTCCCCTGGATTCAAACATTTGCTAGAGCAGCTCACAGGATTTAGGGTAACACATTTCCCAGGTTATTAAAGGATATGGTAAGGATATAGATAAGTAGTCAGATGAAGAGATACATAGGGTGAGGTCTGGGAGGGTCCCAAGTGGGGAGCTTCTATCCCTGTGGAATTGGGGTCTATCACCTTTCTGGTGTAGTGGTGTTCAGAACCCAGAAGCTCTCTAAACACCATACTATAGGGATTTCTACTGAAGTTTTCTCATGTCACCATGATCAGTTATTAACTCAATTTCCTCATCCTTCTTTGGACAAATAATGTGTGTGTGGCAGGGGTTGGGGGAGGGCAGCAGGGTGACCTAGGGTGAGTAAGTTAGAAATGCCAAACTTGCCTTGTCTACTGTAAAGGAATGTATTCAAAGGCTTAGGGAAATTAGAATGTTAGAGTGGATTTGTCATTTAAGACCTACAGACCTACGTGAAAGGACCCAGAGAACAAGTTTTCACCATAACTGTGAGAAATGAATTCCTAAGAGGTGCCTCAGCACCTCTAAAGAGCTCTAAGATTGCTGTTCTCTGTATGTCAGACCTTACAGTGGAAACTGCAGCCACTGAATTGAGAATCATAAATGCAATTGGGTTAATTGGATCCTGGGGTGGCAGAGACCGAGTGATGGCACTCAATGACCAAAGACAAGACAGGCAGGGTCCCTGTGCGGACCATAGAGCCAAAGCAGCAATTAGAAAAGTCTGACCCTCACAGTTCAGGCTTGTATTATTCAAGTGTTAGCTGTATATATTTTCTATTTTCTCACAGTGCCCTATCAGTGATCTGTTTGGTCAACATTTCAGCCAACCAACCAACCAACCAATGTTAGAACATTTCTGATTCTCCAAGCTGCAACAATAAATACAGAATCTCTCCTACATGGACCCACATTGGTAAATTTGACCTGATCCAGTTTCAGTTTTCTTCAACCATTAACCCACACACTTAATATCTATAGTCACACTTAATTCTGAGAATTCTGCCTGTATAAATTCATAAATTTAAGTATTTCCTCCTTATGGGTGTACTTTGTACCTTACTTTTAGAGTCTTTTGAGACTTTAGTCAAGTTATAGGTTTAGAAGCAAAAAGGGATGGTAGGGTTGGATTCTGAGGAAAAGCAACATTAGCTTGCAAGGCAGCTGCCTCAGTGGAGGCCATTACAGTTTCCCCAGGCAACACAGAGGTAATACCCTGGAGGAGAATCTGCTTCTAATGGCAAAGAAGATGCATCAGAATCTAGGGGGTTAATGTCTCCAGTTTCATCCGGGTCTTCCCACACATCCCTATTCCAACTTCAGGATTCCATTTTTCTCTAACCAATGCCCTCACATTAACAGTTGATACCCTGTGAGGCTAAGAATTAGATATGGCCATTATGAGATTCTGGGTTTGGTTTTCCGTAATCTCTGTCCAGGGGTAACAGAATGGGTCTCTTTCAGGGCAGGCAGAGAAACTTTCAGCGCATGTACTTGGTGGTTGAGTTGAGAATATGAAATCCATGCTTTCCTTTCTTTTCCTTTGTCCAGTGACATTAGGACCAACCATTCAATTACCTTGTACTCATTAGTTTGACAAAATCTTTAAAAGTATCATATACAGGTTCACTCAGATCCTAGCTTCTTTTTTTTAACATCTTAATTTAATTTTATTTTTTTCAGATCCTTGCTTCTTATAGGTATTTGATTAAGAGTATCTATAGGTGACATTTTTGGGTATCTCTATTGTCTATTATACCATGGACTATCAATTCTCTTTTTACCATTGGAAATAGAGGCATTAGTGTCTTTGATTCTAATCAGAGTCAAAAGTCAATTCTAGAAACCCCAAAATCTATTCAGAAAATATACCTCCAGATTCTATTCCTCTAGAGCCTCTCCAAGTACCTAAATTTCTTAGTCAGGGCTCCTAAGAGGAACAGAAGCAATCCCAACACTCTGTGGCCTCTTACATAAAAGAGCCCTTATCACCTGATCAGTTCCAAAGATCCCACCTTCCAATATCATCAAGTTGGGGCCTAGGATTTCAACAAACAAATTGGGGGGAAGGGCACAGGGACATACACTATCAGACCATAGCATTCAGGTATAGTAACCACAATAGAAGGCAAACCTTAAAGAGCCCTATATTAAAATCTAGAAAACAAAATGAAATATGCCCAAAATAAAATCTGATATGATGAACAATGAATATTTGGGGGAAAAAACGTGCATTTTTTTTACATTTTTTTTTACCTAAACATGCATTTATTTTCTTCTCTGCATAGCTCATGATCAGGAGGGAGGTCTTTGATCTTCCCATCCTCGTTCCCATTGCTACTGCTGCATTTGTCCATTCAGAGCTCCCTAATCACATGACATTTCTCTCTCCAAGCCTTCTAGCCAGCAAATTTTGTTCTCAAAGATTCAGCTCTGGGGTCAGGGACTTCCTCTCCAGCCTTCATCCTCAGCCTCTTCAGTCCTTACAGAAACATCAGCAGGAGGAGGAGAGGAGAGGAGAAGGGGTAGGTAGAGCGTACGGAGTTGGGGGAGAAACAGCCTGATCAGGAGGCACCTGGTTTAGTAATGCAGGTGTATAGGTAGGAACCTGGCAGGGGGTGAGGGGTCAAGAGCTTCCTTGTGTTGTGCAGAAGGCAGCTTCTTCCAAGAGGCCTGCCAAGCGAGGCCTTGCCTGTATGCAGGCCTGAGCCATGACACAAGAGATTCTGGCCCAAGTCAGACTCCTCAGCCACCATGATGTTGTCCAAGCACGAGACGCATCTTCCGCCTTCATTTCTTTCACCATCTGCCCCTAAGTGACCAAATGTGTGATCCATACTCCCTCTTAACCATGTCCTGGACCAACCTACTTCCTCCCTGTGGCCTAAAACCCCAGGCCTCTGAATTTTGGAATTCTCGCAGGAGACTCCCAACAAAAGCTCTGGCTAGGAGTCCTGGTTCCTTACATCTGTCCTCCACATTCCAGAAAGCCTGTGCCTCCCTCCAGGACTGAGCTGGACTCTCACTGTTCACTGGATAAATGTCAAAACTCCCCTCCACCCATTTTAGGTAGCATCCCTTTTCTCTTAACATACTTTCCAGACAAGCCAGAATCTCCCCTCATCTGGGCTTCAGCCAGACACATGCAACCCTTTTGTTTGAAAGAGCCAGATTTTCTGTTGTTGTCATGACTTCAGAATGCTGCTTCTCAGCTTGCAAATGCTCACCCCTCCTTGTCCCCCCAGCCCATCCTGGAGCCAAGGTCCATGCTTGCCCTGTCTGCCTCACTCACTTCTCTTCACCTTCAAATATCTATCCAGGTTCTTTCCTTCAGAATGATCACACCAATACTACCTAACCCTCTAGGTCATTTGCTCTTCAGCTACATGTTTCAGACCCTAAACCAGGGACTCATTTGTCTTTGTTTTGCACCATGACATCAGCCTGGGAGGCCATGCTGCCTCCCTGTGTCTCCCTTCCGAAAGGTCTACAAGGTCATGTTCAATCAATTGTGATCAAATGGGTAAAGTTAGCGATCATGGATGGTGCTTTGGCTTTCAACATGCGTGCAGGTATGAATAGCAAAATTGAGTTGACTTAATAAGATAAAATATTAGGTATAGGGTGGAAAGATATTGTGTGTTAAAAGAGAAACTGAGGTATACTAAATATTTTAAGAGTCCATTTGAGCAATAACCAATTCAATGAGGTAGGCATACCATCTCACAGACATCAAGGAGCTCCTGGAAGCTGTCCCAAATGATAGACTTTTATAGACATAAGAAAGCAGGGACAAGGAAGCTGTACTGGCTAAAAAGGCAGGTTGCTGACTGCAAGGTCCCTTTCTTTAAGAGACTGCAGGGACCTAATGAGGCAGATGACCTAACTAGTGCTCCTCAGGTGAGTCTTGATCAATCAACTGGCTGAAGATTCCATTTCTGGGAGAGCCAAAACCACGCTTAAATCTTGGTTTGGGGACATGGGGTTCAGCATAATTGGCTCCATTTGGGGCCTGTTATCTTGTTTTTTTGGGAAGTATTTAATGAAAAAAGAAGGATTGAAAATTGTAGTGTTCGTATAATCTATGTGTTTTCCAAGCACATACATGAGTGCTGGAACTCTGTAACTTGAAAATGCAGGCAGTTTTATTAATGTTTAAAGAATTTTAAGAAGTACTTCAAATAAAATACAAGATTCTTATTTTTTCCTCCCCCACCCCCTAAAACAGAAATTATGATATATTTCTTGGGGATGAAGGGAAAGATTGTTATCAAGCTCGATGCCTTTCAGGGAATGGAGATGACATTTATTTCAGAAAAAAAATCTAAAACCTGACTTTTCTGGTCACCAGGCAGTGTGCTAAAAATGTTTCGTTATCAGAATGTGGAAAACCAGAAAATATGTGTACAGGCTGGTGCTTTAAACTGACGTGAGTGCAGAGAGACAAGTAACTGAGAAGGATCTATAGGTTTCCCAGGTGCAGTCAGTGAAAATGAATTCAAGCCGGGCCCTGCAGCCAAGGTCCAAATCAAGCAGCAGACATACATTTCACCTGCAGAGAAGGTCTGGAAGCCAGGATTAAGCTCAGGAAAGAGTGATGTGATACTTCTCCAGCAACAAATCTCACAGAAAGCTCTAGGATTTTTGTAATTCCAAATAACATAAACTTTCTACCCATGGTAAAGCTAAAATATTTCAAAATTTAGTACATTCACCTGATTCATAGTTTCATTTCACAAGGCTGCTTCACAAAACTGGTGAATAAATGCAACGTTTCCAAAACACGGGAATCCAGCATGGAATTGGAGATTTTTTGGTGAGAGGATGTGGGGAAATGTCACGGTGTGTGCTATATGGCTGTGGAAACTTATCCAAAGTAGTTACATTACTTGAGCCCCTCATTCCTCAAAAATGAAATTTTGGTTTTTGGAAAGAGAGCACTTCTAAAGTAGTCTCTCAGATTTATGTCTAATAGCACTATCATTGAAATGATATTCAAATAACTTTCCAGATACTTCTTTCTATACCTCTAAGACCTCAGAGTTGTAAGTACTATTGAACCTCTAAGACCTCAGAGTTGTAAGTATTGTTGAACCTCTAAGACCTCAGAGTTGTAAGTATTGTTGAACCTCTAAGACCTCAGAGTTTTAAGTATTGTTGATGGTCACCCTGTGTGTAAATTCATCTAACGTCTTTTCCAGTAGTGCCCGGCTGAATAGGAATCTGTGGTTACCGACACCTCCCTTACAAAGAATCTATGATCTCTCAGAAGAATGTTCTCAATGTCCTGTGTTCGCCAAAGCATTTGTGCAGGATGGTCAACACACAGAGATCCTGATTATACCCCCAAGCCTGTAGAATATCTAGAGCATACCCAGGAGAGGAGCCCACTGTTGCTTACCCTCCATCTGTGACTCTGGTGCACACCCTTGATGGCGAACTGGTGTGTTTTATCACAGGAGTATTACAGTAACCTAGACAGTGTTGATGTGTGACTGTACCTGTATTTGTTTCAAAGAAATAAGGGATAAGTGTTCACTTACACAGTATAAGCTCTTTGACACTGAGACATCACTAATGGTCTTAGAAGGACCCAGGCACTGTGCTTTTGACCCTCGTGGTCTTCCGAGGCTGTTCTCATCATCATAATGCCATAGGCAAGAATTAAAGTGATTTCATTCACTCAGAAAATTTGAAAGGTTGAATTTTTTTTTTTTACAAAAATACTGGAAAAGTCGCTAAAGAGTTCAGGAATAAGGCAGGTTGGAAACAGAAAAGGCTGTGGACTTGAAATTAGTTTACTCATTCACACAGGCAGTTTTTGCTGAGTGTCAAGAATGTGCCCAGCAACGTGTGAGTTACTGTGGACTGAGAAGGAACAAGAATGAGAGGCTCTCTGGCACCTGGGTTGCTCAGTGGTTAAGCCTCTGCCTTCAGCCCAACTCATGATCTCAGGGTCCTGGGACAGAGTCTCGCATCTGGCTCTCTGCTGGGCAGGGAGCCTGCTTCCTCCCCTCTCTCTCTCTCTCTGCCTGCCTCTCTGCCTACTTGTGATTTCTGACAAATAAATAAATAAAATCTTTAAAAAAAAAAAAAAAGAATGAGAGGCTCTCTGCCTGCACGGAAACTGAGTCCCTAAAAGGGAAGCAAGTGATGTGCCGGTAAGCACACATGGGCGGGGATACTTGTAAGTCATGGCAACACTGTAAAAGGATAAACCAATGCGGTATGATAGAGAGTGACAGGGGGCGAGGCCACTGGTCTCTGTTAGCCAGCACTCAAGGAGGTGCCTTTGAGGTAACAGCGATGAGGAGGACCCCAAGCAATGTGGGAAGGCTGTCTGGGCAGAAGAAATAGGAAAACAGAAAGAAGACAGAGTAGTGGAGGAGTGTGAAAGCAGGGGAGAGCAGGAGATGAGGTCGGAGGGAGGCAGGGGCCAGGCCATGCCCCTTTACTCCATTCTCAGCGTGAAGGGAAGCAGTCCGACTTAGTTTTACACTCAGTTCTAGAGTGGGTTGTGGATTCCAGCACGGGGGCATAGTGTAAGTAGAAAAACCACTCAGTGACTGCTCACTGGTTCACAGGAGTAGTAGTGGCTTAGGTTGACCTTGATGGTACTAGGGGCAGAAAAATTCCACAAGCCTCACTGATTGGGCTGGAGAAGTAGAGGACGTTGTAATACCAACTTTAAACGTCAGTAACCTCAAGGTCATTATTATTTGATGCATGTTTCTCTAGTTATCTATTTTCATCCATTGTCCTACATGTTTGTAATGATTGATATTAATTTTTTTGACAAATGCAACTTATCACACCTTTTTTATACTTTTTAAAACTTTTACCTAACTCAACATGTATGTAAAGCATTATTGGACCTAATAAACTATAATCCCATAAGTAATGATTAAATCTAATTAAATTTATGAAATTTATACAATGCTAAGAAATTTCCCATATTTTATGTCATTATTGAGTATGTGGGGTAATTTATTAATATTATTTATAGCATAGTGAGAGAAAACACTTATATGTTCATCAAAGAAGCCTAACAGTAAATGATTATTTAACATAAATTTGTTTTGAAATCCAAAGTAGCTACTCAAATGAGTCATAAATGTGAAATTAATTTGGAGAAGTTTCAAAGTTGGACCAGGTGGTTCTAAGGGGGTACTTCAATCATCCAGACTTGGATTATCAAAATACCTGATTGTGACATGAAGTGGAGACAACTTATTTTGCACTGTGCAAATGACTACATCTAAAAATATGGCATTTTGATCGCTACCAGAAAATCAGTGAGTCAGGGGAGCAGTTGGGAGAGGCAGTTGTGTGGTAGTCTGTATATAAGAGAAAAACCACTTACAATGCCCATTTTATGTTTACCTCATTATGTTCTTCTCCACACAATTAATTCAAGCTTACTATAATCCATATTCTTGCCACTAAAAGACAATATATACATTTTTGATATTTTGAGATACCACTTTCCTAAAATGTATTTTGCTTAGATTTCCCTTTTTTCTTCTTCTTGTTGGTGGGGGACAGTTGGGGAGATGACACTGTTGTATCCTTGTATACATAAATTTGAACCAGATATTTTTAAATTTTTTTTTAATTTTGTTTACCTATGATAAGAATTTTCATGTTGTTAAATTTCTTTGAAAGTATTATTTGTATATGATCTGAAATATTCCAGTCTATGTAGCTATAAAAAATTACTTAAAAATATTTTTTCCAATGTTCAAAGCCTGGGATATTTATGCACACACACACATATCACCCATACATATATAACATGTGTGTGAGAGAGTGTGTATCTTTTTTCCTTGTTTTTTTTTTTTTCTTTAAATTCCATAGAAAGAATGAACACTGGCTCAGTGTCTTAAATAATTTTGTTTACTATTTTTTAAAATATGATATTCCAAAGTAACTTCAACATTGAGGTAAGGAAAAAACCTCCAGATAATCACTACATTTCAGAATGTAATAAGACACAGATAAAATTCCAAGTAATAAAGTCAATAGCCTCAGGGGAGCCTGGAGATCTTTTAAAGTACACACATATACTTCTGAAAATATAATGTGAAGGTAGGAACAATATCTAAAATACATTTTTAAAAAGGAAATCATAAATACATTGAATGGAAATATTACTCAATAAAGGAAAGTAAGAGAGTGTACAAAAAGTGATAGATCATATATGAATTACAATTATCTCATGGATCAAAAATCACTCTATAAGATCCTTGTGAATTGTCAAAGTATCAGAGCTCTCCCTACGCTGAATTTCCACAATATCAGAGGCTTCCTGCTAATGTCCAATGCCATGTAGGGGCACCTCTCCAAGTCCAGCTTTCTAAATGTGTTGGTCTGTCTTGTTCCTTGTGCTGGATCCTTTCCTCTGGACTAGAGGTCTGGACAACCCATGGTTTTCAACTTATTTGTCTTCAGGCTCAATCTCACCTGACTTTGGATCACAACTTTCCTTTGTCCTATAGCTGCGCCATAGATCAGGTCTCCAAAATTTACCCCCATCCAGATCAGCATCTTAGGCTTCACTCATCTTGGGGAGGTTTTAGGAGGAGAACAAATATAAGTATAGTATCAAAAATAAAATATAAAAACTTCTAGGAAGCACCACCAGCAGTGTGGCAAAATGAAAGGCTTTATGGACCCAGTCCCCAGTGAGATGGCTAAACATTATAGGAAAATACATATTTGGAAATGACCCTAAGGGTATACAACAAAAGAAGAAACATTTATTTAAAAATATATACTAAAAAATCAGTAACAATATTCTGTGGCATTTGTGGCACAATCCACTCCTTCTCTCTCCCCCTAGCTTAGCATGACAGAAACTCTACTCCAGATGGATGCAATGAAGATCATTCCAGGTTGGAAGGTTGCAGTGTCTCCCGGAAGGGACAGGGTATCAGCATTTGTCACACAACTGTGGTTACCTGCAGTAGAAGCTAAGTTCTGGGTGAGAGGCTGAAGATGAGTGAGAGATGGGGCTTCCTTCTCCCTAGATCCTACTCATATGATAGAGAATTTACTTGGAGTGCACGAAGAATACTGAACATGGGATTATTGACATCCCAGCTCATTAGGTGAGGAATCCATGCTGGGAGAGGAAAACTAGGAAGACCTGAGGCTACAACTCTCCCCACCGCACCACTCACAGCATTTCCAAAGCAAGGGTGTAACACAGAAGCATCACACTGTCCCCATCCCCAGCTCCAGACCCTGGGCTTATATTTTGCTTGGGAGGAGAAACAGGCCATAAAAACAGAGCTACAAATTTCTTCCCAAAGGAACTTACTCCTTTTGTGACAAAATGGAAGAATCTCAAACTTAGGGACACACTCAAGATCAATGGAGGCTATGATTAATAGCAGTTGAGAGGATACTGGTAGACTCATTAGACTTACAAGCTAAACTGTAGGGCACAAGTTTACCAGAAATGACCTTGGAAAGACAACAAATAGCCCTTCTGGGGGTTCTCAACACTGATGGAAAAGTCTATCCCTCTAAAAGAGAGTTTTTAATAGGATCCATGTAGGGAATAATTTGTGCCACAAAATACTGTTGAGAACAGTAAAGCAATCCACCAGCAATTAATGAAGCTTAAGAGATGGAAGACAGAGTCAAAGAAAGGCTACCCAAACTGCTCCTCCAAGGGTGACTGTGCCCATGCCCAAGGCAGCAGCCACCAAGGGAAAATATCAAGATGTTCACACTGTGAGGAGAAAGGAGGAAGAACTGACTTTGTAAGCAGAAAAAGTTAGGAGTCCCTGGAAAAAGAAAGACAGACATAAATTTCTTGACATAAGAAAAGTCCATCTCATGAAAGAGTATAAGAACAAATAGCCACTACCAGGCCAGGAGACAGCCTAATCCTATTGGAGACAATAAATCAGCGATAATATTTCAGTGTTGATTCCCAAGTGAAGTCTGACCTGATGCAAACTCTTGAGCTACCTTTGCAGGATCTATACCTCTCTGAGCACTTAGACACTGGACCGGATCCTCATGACTCTGACCTGGACTCAGTCACTTTAACGTGACTTTTCCCCAATTCCAACCTGTATCCTCCTTCGTGTAAGTCCCTTTCCAAATCTGAATACACCCTGAGTCTAAAACATCCCCAATTTTGTTGTTCAGGAAGACACTGTTTTGGGAAAGATTCCCAGTGTTCTCCTTTACTTGTTTCAAGCAAAACCCTTTCTTTTCCTATTCTTTGGCTCAGTTGTGTCTTTTGGCTTCACACCCACCAAGAGGTGTACCCACAAGAAAAAAACTTCAGTGAAATAATCCAGCCACTCACTAAATAAAGAAATAACAATAATAAATCCTGAGGGGAGAAGTATCCAGAATTGCTATGATATATTATCAAAAATGTTCACTTTCTAACAAAAACTTATGGGAAACGTAAAGATACAGAAATGTCTGACCTATACATAGTTCAAAAAGCAGACAACAGAAACTACTGGTGAGAGCAGCCAGATATCAGTTTTAACAGAAAAATACTTCAAAGTAATCAGTATAAACATATTCAAAGAACTAAAGAAAGCCATGCTTAACAAAGTAGAGGAACTTTTGATGATGACCATGATTCATCAAATAGGGATAATCAATATAGAGATGGAAAATTATAAGCAAGAAATTCTGGACTGAAAATTTTAATAATTAACTGAAAAATTCACTAGTTAAGTCTGCTGGTATATTTGAACTGGTGAAAGAAATAAATAGTAATTTTAAAGATAAATTGATAGATATCATGTAACCTGATGAATGAAGAACATCTACACATTCAAGAAGATTAACAGACTCCAACTGGAATAAGTTCAAAGTGATGCACTACAGACATATCACATTAAAAACACCAAAAGATAATGACAAAGACAAAATCTTGAAAGTCCTAAAAGAAATGACTCATCAGTTATGAGAGAACCACAATAAGAGTGAAAACACAAGTCCTCCTCAGAACAACAAAAATCAAAAGGCAGCAGGATACAGGTACTCAAAGTGCTTAAAGAACAAAATAAATGCCAACCTACAAACCAAGCTATCTTTTAAATTAGAAGTCCAGGTAAAAGCACTCCCAGATAACTAAAAATGGAGACAGTTTTGTGAGCAGTCATACTTTACAAGATAAACTAAATGGAGTTCTTCAGGATCAAAGTGACTCCTGATATCAATTTGAACCCACATGAAAAAACAAAGAGCAGTGATAAAGTTAATTATGTAATTTAAAAAGATAGTATAAATGCATATTTCTTCTCTGTTCTTCTCTTAACTAATTTCAAAAGCAATTATATAAAACAATATGTGTGTAATTTTATTTTTCAGCCCATAACAGTTAGAGCATAACATATTTGCCGATAACAGCATAAAAGAGTTTGCAGGAGCAAAGCTGTTGGGGCGATGTAAGTGACTCCAGATGGTAACTGGAATCTACAGAAACAAGTGAAGAGAACCAGAAGCGCTAAATAAGAATGTTAATATAACAAAAGCTATAAATATATACTTGTTCTCTCTTTTATTTTTCAACTTCTTTAGAAGACAGGCAATTACATAAGGTCATAATTACAAGGTATGTTTGGGTTTGTGGCATATGCAGTTGTAGTATGTATAATAATAATCCCATAAAGGAGAAAAAGTGAACATGTAAGAATAATGTGTCCATATCTCACTGGACTTTAGTTTGTGTAAGTCTGAAACATCTGAAAAGTAAAGGTATATGTGGCAAAGCCTAAAGGAAATAACTAAAAAATATGTATATAGTAAAAAATAATGCAAGTAAATTTAAATATTGTATTAGAAAATATTCACTTAATGCAAAATCACGCAGTAAATGAAGAACAGAGGAACAAAAAAGCATGAAACGTAGAAAGAAGTAAAATGGTAAGTCCAAATATCAAACCAAATTAACAATTAATTAAATGTGAATGAATTAAATAACCCAATAAAAAGGCAGAACCTATCGGACTGTATACAGAAATAAACAAGCAAGATCCAAATGTATGCTATCTATAGGGGACTTATTCTTGAATCAAAAATACAAAGAGATTTAAAGTGAAATAATAGGGGGAACTGGGGGGCCCAGTTATTGAATGTCTTCCTTTGGCTAGGGTCATAATCACAGGCCTGGGATCCAGCCCCACATTGGACTCCTTATTCAACAGAAGGTCTGCTTTCCCTCTCCTACTCCCTCTGTTTGTGTTCCTGTTGCTCTTACTCTCTCTCTCAGTCAAATAAAAAAATGAAATCTGTAAAAAAAAAAAATAAAATAAAGTGAAATGATGAAGGAAAAATCATGCAAATAGCAACCATGAGAAATCTGGGTTAGCTACGTGAGTATCAGGACAACATAGATATTAAAGCAGAGACAAAGAGAGAACTTGAGAAACTTTAACAATAACAATTAGAGCCTCAATACCTCACTTTCAATCATGGATAGACAAGTGGGCAGGATTTCAATGAGTTCACAAGATAAACAAGCTAGACCCAATGTATGCCTACAGAACAATGCACCCAATCCATGCAGAATACATATTTCTCTCACCTACACATGGGACTTTCTTCTGGATAGGATGAACTAGGCCATAAAACAAATCTAAATACATTTAAAAGACTTGTCACAGATGTGGAGAAAGGGGACCCCTCTTCCACTGTTGGTGGGAATGCAAGTTGGTGCAGCCTCTTTGGAGAACAGTGTGGAGATTCCTCAAGAAATTAAAAATAGAACTTCCCTATGACCCTGCCATTGCACTACTGGGTATTTACCCCAAAGATACAGATGTAGTGAAAAGAAGGGCCATCTGTACCCCAATGTTTATAGCAGCAATGGCCACGGTCACCAAACTCTGGAAAGAACCAAGATGCCCTTCAACGGACGAGTGGATAAGGAAGATGTGGTCCATATACACTATGGAGTATTATGCCTCCATCAGAAAGGACGAATACCCAACTTTTGTAGCAACATGGACAGGACGGGAAGAGATTATGCTGAGTGAAATAAGTCAAGCAGAGAGAGTCAATTATCATATGGTTTCACTTATTTGTGGAGCATAACAAATAGCATGGAGGACATGGGGAGATGGAGAGGAGAAGGGAGTTGGGGGAAATTGGAAGGGGAGGTGAATCATGAGAGACTATGGACTCTGAAAAACAATCTGAAGGTTTTGAAGGGGTAGGGGGTGGGAGGTCAGGGTACCAGGTGGTGGGTTTATAGAGGACATGGATTGCATGGAGCACTGGGTGTGGTGCTAAAATAATGAATACTGTTATGCTGAAAATAAAAAATAAATTTAAAAAAAAAGACTTGTCACAATACAAAGTAGATTCTTCTGACCACAATGTAATAAAATTAGCAATCAATCTCAGAAAGAAATTTAGGAAATTAACAAAAATGTGGATGAGGAAAAGTACCTGCTAAATAACCAATCACTCAAAAAAGAAATTTGAGAGGAAATCAGAAAGTTTGAGATGGACAAAAATAAAAGTGCATACACTACAACTTATGGGATGTAGCTAAAGCAGTACTTAGAGGTTAACATATAGCTGTCACATATACCCTACATTAAAAAAAGTTGGGGGGGGGAGCTCCTGGGTGGCTCAGTGAGTTAAGCCTCTGCCTTCAGCTCAGGTCACGATATCAGGGTCCACTGGGCTCCCTGCTCGGTGGAGAACCTGCTTCCCCCTCTCCCTCTGTCTGCCTCTCTGCCTACTTGTTATCTCTCTGTGTGTCAAATAAATAAATAAAATCTTTTTAAAAAATGAGATTTTAAATCAATAACATAAACTTCTACTGGAAAAACAAGAGCAAACTAAACTTAAATCAAGTTGAAGGAGAAAATAACAAGGATTCAAGAGGAAATGTAATGAAATAAAAAGCAGAAATACAAAGAGAAATTTGATGAAACAACAATCTAGTTCTCTGAAAAGGTTAACAAACTGGAAGGCCTGGGGGGCTCAGCCAGTTAAGCGTCTGCCTTTGACTCAGTTTGTGATCCCAGGGTCCTGGAATTGAGTCTTGCATCAGGCTCCCTGCAGAGGGCCTGGTTCTTCCTTTGCCCCTCCCCCCTTCATTCTCTCAATCTCTCTCATTCTTTCTCTCTCAAATAAATAAAATATTTACAAAAAGGAAAAGATTAACAAACAGTAAAATCCTTTATTTGGTTAAGATTAAAATTGCCATTATAGATCCCGGATATCAACCTTTTGTCTGTACTGTCATTTGCAAATATCTTCTCCCGTTCCATAGGTTGCCTCTTTGCTTTTTTGACTGTTTCTTTTACTGTGCAGAAGCTTTTGATTTTGATGAAGTCCCAAAAGTTTATTTTCGCTTTTGTTTCCTTTGCCTTTGGAGACATATCTAGAAAGAAGTTTCTGTGGCTGATATCGAAGAGATTACTGCCTACGTTCTCCTCTAGGATTCTGATGGATTCCTGTCTCACGTGAAAGTTGATATCCAGGATCTATAATGAACTCCTAAATCTCAACACACAAAAAACAGACAATCATATCAAAAAATGGGCAGAAGGTATGAACAGACACTTCTCCAATGAAGACATACAAATGGCTATCAGACACATGAAAAAATGCTCATCATCACTAGCCCTCAGGGAGATTCAAATTAAAACCACATTGAGATATCACCTTACACCAGTTAGAATGGCCAAAATTAATAAGACAGGAAACAACATGTGTTGGAGGGGATGTGGAGAAAGGGGACCCCTCTTCCACTGTTGGTGGGAATGCAAGTTGGTGCAGCCTCTTTGGAGAACAGTGTGGAGATTCCTCAAGAAATTAAAAATAGAACTTCCCTATGACCCTGCCATTGCACTCCTGGATATTTACCCCAAAGATACAGATGTAGTGAAAAGAAGGGCCATCTGTACCCCAATGTTTATAGCAACAATGGTCACGGTCACCAAACTCTGGAAAGAACCAAGATGCCCTTCAGTGGATGAATGGATAAGGAAGATGTGGTCCATATACACTATGGAGTATTATGCCTCCATCAGAAAGGATGAATACTGGGGCGCCTGGGTGGCTCAGTGGGTTAAAGCCTCTGCCTTCGGCTCAGGTCCTGATCCTAGGGTCCTGGGATCGAGCCCCACATCGGGCTCTCTGCTTAGCGGGGAGCCTGCTTCCTCCTCTCTCTCTGCCTGCCTCTCTGCCTACTTGTGATCTCTGTCTGTCAAAAATGAATAAATAAAATCTTTAAAAAAAAAAAAAAAAAAAAAAAAAAAAAAAAAAGAAAGGATGAATACTAAACTTTTGAGGCAACATGGATGGGACTGGAAGAGATTATGCTGAGTGAAATAAGTCAAGCAGAGAGAGTCAATTATCATATGGTTTCACTTATTTGTGGAGCATAACAAATAGCATGGAAGACATGGGGAGATGGAGAGGAGAAGGGAGTTGGGGTAAATTGGAAGGGGAGGTGAACCATGAGAGACTATGGACTCTGAAAAACAATCTGAGGGGTCTGAAGTGGCGGGGGGTGGGAGGTCAGGGTACCAGGTGGTGGGTATTATAGAGGGCACAGATTGCATGGAGCACTGGGTGTGGTGCAAAAATAATGAATACTGTTATGCTGAAAATAAATTAAAAAAAAAAAGAAAAAGAAAAAGAAAAAAAAAGATTAAAATTGCAAGAAAAAAGAGAAAAGAAAAAAAAAAAAAACAGAAGAGGTAAATTCCTACCATTGGTACCATTGGTAATAAAAGTGAAGACATAAATGCCTGACCTTATAGAAATAAAAATGGTTCTAAGGCAATGCTATGAACAACTGCATGCTAACATATTAGATAACGCAATGAAATGACAAATTCCTGGGGCATCTGGGTGGCTCAAGTCGGTCAAACCTCCGATTCTTGATCTCAGCTCAGGTCTTGATCTCAGGGTCCTGAGTTCAAGCCCCATGCTAGAGTCCATGCTCGGTGTGGAGCCTACTTAAAAAAAAAAAAAAAAAAATACAAATTTCTAGAGAGTCACAAACTACAAAAACAAATTCAAGAATAAATAGAAAATTGAATACAACTATAACAGAATAATTAAATTAGTAAACAAACAAACAAACAACTGTCCACCAAGGAAAAGTCCCAGGTGGCTTCACTACTACCAATACCAGTTCTTCACAAACACTTCCAAAAAAATAAAGGAGGAGGGAATACTGTCAGTTCATTCTATGAGGATCGTATTACCCCAACCCTAAAATCAGACCAAGATATCACAAGAAACTACCAACAAATAGCTCTTGATAATAGGGTGCAAAAACCTCAACAACACTGGCCAATTAAATCCCATGATAGATGAAGACTGTATACCATAACCAAGGGGGATTAATCCTGAGAACAGGAATATGTTCTAAAACCCAAAGTCAATTAATATAAAATACCACATCGACAAAATAAATGCCCCATACCACATGAGCCAAGCCTTTCTTGCCTTAGTGTAGTTGGTTTCAAAACCTGGAGTGGGCCCAGCCCTAGAGAGTTGAATAAATAAATGTAAAGATGTTAGGAGAACATGATACATAGATTCTCACCCTAATACTGGAGTACATAGCTCTCCATCTACCAATCTTCCTCTAAATGAGTGTGGTCAAAGGCAGAGCACAGGCCTAGAAGACAGTGAACCTCCATTATTCAAATGTCTTTATCTTTGTTTTGCATTACCTTTATGTTTTTTAAATTATTATTTTTTTCTTAAATATGAATCCCTCCCTCAACGTATCATGATCATTTACCGCTTTGCTAAATGATATTTTAGTGCCCAATTTATGTTCTTTGTATTCATGATTGCCAGTTTACTTTCCAAAATTCACGATATTAATTCAAAATTACATTGAAGATTTCCTACAATGAGTATATTTCTAATATAAAACTTTTGTTTTTTTCAAAACCATACCCCTAAATAAGGCCTCCTCCTTAATAATGTTTCTTATATGCTATATGTTCAGGAAAATGTCTTCATGCCAACTCCTTGGTTCAACATAATTGTTTGTTTTAGGTATATGGCCTTCTGCTCTTTCTTATTCTCTGAACTGAAGCTTCTAGACACATTATACAGATAATTGGGGATTTTGTATACATGGGTTTGTAGCAGGTTAGGGGATTAATTAGGGTGTTCTGCTGGGTGCCATTGTCATATGCATGTTTTCTGGGTAGTTTTAGACAGAATTGTTAAAGACTGCTGCATTCATTTTCTCAGAGGTATCACCTTCTGGGACTTTCTGGAAGCTCTGAAACATTACGAGGTGAGATGAAGGTCACGTGGGGATAGTGATGGAGAAAGTGACTTCATTGTAACCCTTGTGGTATAGAGATATGTACAGCATATCTATGACCACTGACTAGTGAGACTTAAAATAGTGTTAGAATGCAGACTTTATCAGTACACAAAGGTGTGTAAGCATGCGTGATCACTAAGTAGATGATCAGAGCAGCAATGCCACACTCAGCTTAGATAATAGAAGTTTATGATACACACACACCTAGAATGGAAGAAGCAGCCAGCACCTGAGTGGGCTGGTTCCTTACTCCTGGGCTGGTTCCTTACTCCTGCCAAATGCCAGCTGATCCCTGAATAACTCACCTACCCTCTCTCCATCTGAGACTTCACATATCTTCAGTTTGGATAATGATCGTACCCATGTTTTAGAACCAAGAGGAGCTAATTCATCTGAGATGCTCTAAGCAGGGAACATGGCAAATGGTAAAGCCTCAATTAAAATCATTCATTTTTATTTTTATAGTGTTTAGTTCTGATAGCTGCACATCCAAAAAGAAAGAAAGGCTTCAGCAACTGTTACAAACTTTCAGGTTAATGGTAAGATATGCACAAATAAAAAAATGCTTTCCAACTCTCATTAAAGGATGCAACTTGGCAGTGGTCCTAGAAATGAAAGAGTAGGACAGCATGTTACAGTACAGAGAGAAACTTTCAAGTAAATACCTACATGAGTAAAAAGAGATTTAGACTTCGAGCCCTTGGCTGCAAACCCTCAGTACTCTGAATATAGGAAGCTTTAATGTGAATAAGAACTGATACCAAATCCTTCCTTCTGTCGACTTCCAACATCATGACAGAAGGGATAGATGTCAAGAAACACTCTGAGTCATTTATAAACCAGAGATGGGAGGGCATACTGCAAAATGCAAGGTTGAGCAAATGAAAGGAAGTTAAAAATCAATAGCAGACACAAAATAAAAGCAGAATTGGCATTTCTGAAAAGTGATTCAGCAATGTGGCAGACAAACCCACGGCAGTCTCCAAAAATGAAGAAGAAAGAAGGGGCAAAGCTATTAAAACAATAAAAAACAAAAGATGGCATGCATTCAGGAAGGAAACTAGTGCTCCAGCTTGAGAACTGAAGATCCCAATGAGAAAACAAGTTGTGAATGAAAACAATACCTAAAGAAATGCTTGAAGAATGGAGTCTGGAAAATAAAACTCAGAAGACATACTTATGAATGTTAGAAATACTCTCTTGCCTAAAATTCAGAAGAGTAATTAAGCTACATTATTGAAAACAATATAAATCCTGATATGATCATTTATTATGGTAGTAAAAAATAAAGCAGGTAAATATAAATAAATGGAAAATTTATCTTCCTCCAGAAGTATGTTATAAAAATGCTGGATGTTTTTGAGCTTCTTTTCAATCTTTTTTATAAGGCACCACAATATTTCACTCTTTGTGTCAAATTATTCTCTGTGGCTGTCTGTTGATTTCTTTGTGACATGCCATCGTGTTATTGACATATATGAAGTATGCATGTACGAAGGCTTCTTTCCTAACTTGTTTGGTTCACTTTTATAGAGCTGATTTAGAGGCTCATATTTAATATTCCGGACACCTAATTTTATTTACATTGATAGATATTTATAGATTGCTCAAGTCAACTTCTCTGACCCATGCTGGTCCTGTGGAATTCAATAACAATTACCAAATTTGCAGAAATACAAAATGGACACCTGAACTAGCTATGGTGTCTTCACCTGTGGCTGCAGAGAATGCCGTGGAACTGTGTATTAAAAGTTTCACACTTGGGGCGCCTGGGTGGCTCAGTGGTTTGGGCTGCTGCCTTCGGCTCGGGTCATGATCTCAGGGTCCTGGGATCGAGCCCCGCATCGGGCTCTGCTCCGCAGGAAGCCTGCTTCTCTCTCTCTCTCTCTGCCTGCCTCTCTGCCTACTTGTGATCTCTGTCTGTCAAATAAATAAATAAAATCTTTTAAAAAAATAAAAATAGAAAATAAATAAATAAATAAATAAATAAAAGTTTCACACTTACAGGGCATGCATGAAATAAATCAGTCAAAAAATCTGGCACAAATTACACAAAACAGTGCTCCAGAAATCCTTGAGGAATCTATGATTTCATTTTTAGAATATAGTCATTTTTATTTGACAGTGATACCGAAGCCTTGATATGTAATTGTTAAAGACAAATGCACTGAACACAAGCACATACACATCCATGGACACACACAGCACGTGTACACATGCACACACACAGAAATATACACACACAACCACACTCGTATAACACAAAGGAACATAAAGAATAAAGTTAATTGCACCATGTTTTTCAACTCTGAAAAGGGATGGTATAATCAAGGCCTTTTTCCCCTACTTTTCTTTAATGTCGGGTTATCATTAACTACAAATGTCAAAATTCACACAAACATGTTTTCTTTAATATAGAGATTTGTCCCAGATTCTAAATTATTAATCAGATTTACGTATCATAGATAAAAGCTGTTTTGATTATCTTCCAAAGGTGTGCTTGGTGGGACTTTCTGAAAAGGAACCAGATGCATCATCGGGTTTGCAATTGCTTAGGCTGAAAGGAAGCTCTCTTTGATAAGTTTAATCACATAATTTATGCTTAACACTTCAGTAGTTGCTATGGAGACTTCAGAATCGTTTCATATGTTAAATATAGTATTCTTTTACTTGTATCTAATTTGCATTTTAAAGACCTAATGTCTATCATTTCTCCACAAGTAACTTCTGTGTTGGTAGCTTGCTTTTAGGTGCTTTATCTGACATGTTTTTAATGTAGTCTACAATTTGGGTGTACCAAAACTGATTTTACATGAAATACCTTTTCTAAATTACCCTTAGAAGGATTTACATTTTCATTTAATTTTTTAAAGTATTGGGTTATTTTCAATATTCAAAAAAGTGAAGCATTATTATTAACCAAATATCCAATGATTTAATTTTAATTCCAATCCCATTATAGTCAGTATAATGACACAGACAAATTGATAAAGCAGAACGATCACCACATGTGCAGAAAGATGACAAAGCTTCTTCTTTTCTCCACTAGTAACAGGTGGATGTGCTCTTAGCTCTTCTCCGAGCTTCAGTTTACTCAATGATCAAATGGGGATAACTCTTCTCATCCCAAGCCCACAAACATTTTGGACACCGCAAACTGCAGTCACAAAAATATGTTTCTAATGTGAAAATAAAATGCAAGCGTTACTTGTTATATCCTTCCTCAATATTTAAGTAGAAAGAAGCTCATATGCTTTTTTTTTTTTTTTTTTTTTTTTTTTTTAAGAAGAAGCATGGAGGCCAAATGAGATGCTGGATGACTCCTGCATTGCAAGTTCGTGGGGCCTGGTTTACACTGATGTGTGATATTTGAGTCAAAAGCTCAGAGATTCTGTTTCTTCCTAAAGTGGTATTTTGTTGTTTTGTTTTGTTGTGTTTGGGGGTTTTTTTTGTATTTTTGGTTTTCTTCCCCTACCACAGTTGTGACTTTAAGTGCTAACACACTGGGATGTCTTGCTGAGTTTTAAAATACTTTATATTTATACTACAGAGAAATGGGCCATAAGAGGTTTTCAAGCAAAGCACATACCCTCTAAGCTAAAAAGAAATAGTAGTAAGAGAAAGAATGGCACATTCTGAAAGTCACAAAGATTTGATATTAATGCTTAAGCAACCTTGAACACTGTTTTTAATTATGATTTTGCTCCCTTCTTAATGCATAACTTGTCACCATATTTAAGATGTAAAAGAAGTGATATATGTCTTTTTTGAGTAAGATTTTTCTAAATAAATGTTGATTTGACTTCATGAACCTTCCTGTCCCTTCCAATACATTGTTCTCAATTAAAAAGAGAGAAAGTTCATTTTGTATGATTAAAATCTGTCCCCTTTGACTGGAAAGCTCTAGAAACCTACTGGACAGATAGTGCCTATAGGTAACAATACTCTAGCTCAGGCTGACAACAAGAGCCTTGACAGATCTCCTTCGCACAAGTTTTCCCATGAGATTTTGTACATGGAAACTTGACTTTGAGCAGACATCATCTATCGGTGATTTAGAGCCTCAAAGCTCATGGAAGATTATTACCAGTTTTAAGATAATGTCAATGACATCATAACCATTCTTTAATGTTTGTCAATATAATAAAATAAAAATGTTGGGGTTTCACTGTAAGGTGTGATGGAATAAACACACTGCATCTCTCAAAGAATGCAGTTATAAAACCTGAAGAGGGGGACAGCTGGGTGGCTCAGTTGGTTAAATGTTTATATTAGGCTCAGGATCCCAGGGTCCTGGGATGGAGCCCAGCATCAGGTTCTCTGCTCAGCAGGGAGTCTCCTTCTCCCTCTATCCCTCCCCCTGCTTATGCTCCTTCTTCCTCTCTCTCTCTCTCAAATAAATACATAAAATCTTAAAAAAAAAAAAAAAAACTGAAGTAAAGCAAAGAGCAGATATCTTGGGATTTGAAATTAAATAACAGGAGGTTGATTAAAGAAAAACACCAGAATTCAAACCAACTACCTCAATGACCTGAGTTTCCTGTTTATTTCACTTATTTTTTTTCCTCTACTGGCACCCCTGGACTGGTATCAACATAGCCCCAAACCTTAGAAGTAGACACAAGGATGCAGACAGAGAACCCTGTAGTTCTGTCTTAGAGAGATAAAGGGAAGTCCTAATGCTCTAATACAGACTGACAATCCCTGCTGCTTTTGTTGTTACTCTTTTCTATCTGGGCACTCTCCCCATTCATCCCTGGGGCAGCAGCAGCCACGGGAACCACAGAGTCCAGGTGGAGCTGAACTTTCCTCTCAAATCAGAAAAAATAAATATGGAAAACTTCCATTATTTTTATTTCTCTGTCTCTCTATCATTCGCTCACTTGTTTCTGGATGCAGACAGAGTTGCAACATTGTGAAGCAGAGAGTCATTAAAGGAATTGAAAGAGGGAAAGCATTTGACAACTGTGAAGTATTGGGGAGATGATTGAAGAAAGAGCTGAGGAAAATGACCTCTTAAAGTCGCTTATGAGCTGGGCTTACTCATGCGCAGACCTGATCCTACCTGGCGTTCCAAAAAATTTGAGATCAGAAATAAAAGAGAGGACCCAAGGCCCAGACTGGATGAGAGTGGCACACAGATCCAGCTGGTCAAAATAGCACTTGCAAATAACTTAAAAACAAATGACCCTGGAACCTCAAACCACAGAGTGCAGGTTAGAACTTAACAACCTCAACCTCACCAAGTAATTGCTTGACTACCCACTAAAAAAAATCAATACTCTCCATAAGGTTTAAAGATTTATACTATAGTAATAAATGCCAAGATACAACCCCAGACCATTTAGTATCTGAAGAAAAAAGGATTATGCCAACTTACAGAGAAAAAGACTTTTACAAGATGTTAGTAACAAGAGGACACAGATGTCAGAATTCTCTAACAAAGACCAAATGCAGGGATTATAAAAATGCTCAAACAAGTAACTGCAAACAATTTTGAAAAAAAAAAAAAGAAAGAAAGAAAGAAAGAAAGGCTGTGACAAAGAAATAGAAAATGGAATGATGAACCAAATAAAAAATTGGGAACTGAAAGTTACAATGATGAAGAAAAAGTAGGAGGAGGAGAAAATGTAGAAGGACTGACATGTTGAGTGGGCAGGACAGCAGCATTGAAACAACAGAGGAAAGAACCAGTGAAAACAAAGACAGATGAATAAAAAGGAATCCTCTGAGCCACAGAGTGAACATGATTTTTAAAAATGGGTAGAGCACCAAAGACATGTGGGTCAATAAAAATGTTGAACCTCATGTCAGGAGAGGAGTCTGAACCCCTGATCAGCCAACTCCTCCTTGCTGTACTTGTCCGCTTACCACAGAAACTGGGAACGAGAGCACCAAGAGATGCCAAGCAGATCAGAGGATGCAAACATTTCCTCCCTTGCCCCCATGTCCGGCAATAGCAAATTCATCAGTTCACAAAGAATAAGTATAGTTTACATGATTAATTTTCAAATACGTCACCTTTGCAATGCCACAGTTAGGTGATTTTTTTTTAAGTTTTTATTTTACTTCCAGTTAGTTAACATACACTGTTATATTAGTTTCAGGTGTACAATCTAGTGATACATAAAATTTTCCCTGAAAATGGTAAGACTATAAAAAATTTTTATTGCCTGCAATGAAACCGTCACATGCCTACTATCTTCTCATAATGACAGTCTCTTTCTTTCCTTGAAACAGAGTGGAACAATACCCTAGATAGCTAACGTGCTGAAAAAGAGAGAGTGGAACTAAAGAATAGTAGGCTGTAGGCAGGAGACATCTGCATACCAGCCAGTGGGGTGGGGTGGGGCGAGAGAGCCTCTGTGGACATTCCAGAGCGAGTGAGGACACGGGAAGGGTCCAGTGGGAAGTTCCCCTCTCTATTCTTTTAAAATCTATGTGGTATGCTGCCTAAAACCTCATCTCAGACTCCTAGGGGAGTTTCTGTAGGTAGATTTTCATAGTTCATGCTATAGGGAACTGTGTGCTATTTAACAGAGACCAGAATGAACAGAGAGGCCACGTGGAAGCCCAAGAAGTCAGGACTTTGCCCTCAGTTTGACTGAGAAATTAATGGAAACCCTTGGTCTCCAAAGGAGGAGACCCTTTGATGTCACTGTCGAAGTCAAAGCTGTTTCCATAATGCTGTGAAGACATTACTGGTCTTTTCCACTCCTGTGTTGTCATGAGAATTCAGCAGAGATTTCCTGAGGCTCTGTGACATGGGATATCAGATTCAAATTCAAAAGCAGATTTAAGACTGAATATAAGCAAACTAAATATAAACCAGGTTCTAAAGAGATTCACAAAAATATTAACCAATACCATTCTTCTCACAATTTTTCTTTTTCAGTTTGGGAAACTATAGTTTTATTTTCACAAAAATGTTATGTTAACATAAAATGGGTTATTAAGGTTATTTATAAATGAATCAACAAAGGAATTTCTAAAATAACTGAGCACTAATTTTTAATTTGTTAAATGTGGAAAATTATAATTCATATCCACAAAAACACTTTAGGGTCACAATAATTTTAAGATTGTAAAAAGTGGGCACCTGGTTAGCTCTGTTGTTAAGTGCCTGCCTTTGGCTCAGCTCATGATTCCGGGATCCTGGGATCCAGCCCTGCATCTCGCATCAGGCACCCCGCTCAACATGAAACCTACTTTTCCCTTTCTCACTCCCGCTGCTTATGTTACCTCTTGCCCTGTGTCTCTCTCTGTCAAATAAATAAAATCTTAAAAAAAAAAAAAGCAAATATTGTAAAAATGTTCTGAGACAAAAAAGCTGTAAATTGCTGACACTGAGGAAAAAACCTCAAAGCCATCTTTCCCAGACGACAGATGTGTGGATCATGATATTCTCACCTAAAAGCCAGTAACCACCAAAGAAGAGGAGATTCAAGAAAAAAGAGAGGGTTTGGAAGGCAAGCTTTTTCATGGGCCTGAGTTCAGGGTATTGAACTACTTGAGCTACTGAAATGTGTTTGAAGCGTGTCAACGTAGAGAAGGTAATTTAAGCTAAGGTAACCCAGAGACAGTGTGAAGATCAAAAACCCAGGATACCAAAACCCCAACCTTCCCAAAATCAGCATGTTTGGAGGGTAGGAGTAGAGGCAGACTTATGAGAATGTAGCCAGTAATTCCCTGGCTTTGCATTTTTATTTACTAGTAATTGTCTTATTATCCAGTCAGCTTCACTCCCTACCAAATAACACTCAGTCACTAGTGTTACCTAGAGAGGTTAATTTGCATGGATATATCCATAGCATCTAACCAAGATATATTAAGTAGTATGTGTGTTCCACTTACATATGACAATGTTTTCTACTTTTTAGCACTCTCTTTGTCTTCGATTTTCTTTTGCAAGTTTCCGAGCCACTCAACTTCCAGGTAGCATATTAAATGGATTCACATTTCAATTTTAAGAGAAATTATTCTCCGTATTGTCTGGCTTCAGCATTTATGAAAATGGAAATGTCATTTTGGAAGTGTTAGCAGGAAACTCTCAAAATTGCACGAGTTAACTTCAATTGTATATTCCAAATCAACTAAAAGACCAACCACCCCCTCTAACCAGGGGGTTCTACAACAGAAACAACAGAGATGTCTGGAGACCAGGAAAATTAAAGGGTTGGTTTTTAATTTTGACCATAAGGTACTGTCCAGCTTGATGTGATTTTGATTATTTCTGACCCCAAATGACTGAAAGAGCAGAGGGTGGGATCTGCAGTGACTGGCCATAGCTAATCCCAATTCAGTGGCTGATACAATTTAATTCAACTTTGCTCTAAGAACAGATTTTCAGCCATTTATAAAGATATGTTTTCTTTATTCTATTTATAAAGGGGTTAATAATCCCACATCTCATTCTCAGAGTTTCCTTCACCTCCTGTGCCCTACAGTATCTAGACTGTTTTTTTGCAGACTGCCTATCAGTTTACTGTGATTCCTCCTCTGTATGCTGATTGGTATGCTAATTTAAGGGACAATTATAGATCAGTATTTACAGGCTGTATATAAGAACAGAGGGATAGAAATGTTAATGGAAACAGTTGTTGTCTTGTTTCTATTAAGCAAGAGGAAAAATTGCAAATGGAAACAACAAATGGACCAAAGTAGGAGAACTACATGCCTAAGAACTCTGTTCATTAGTTCCATTCACTTCATGGTTTCTGATCATGATTCAGGTTATTTTCCTCCGGGTGTTTTAATAAGTGACAGGTTACCTTTTTTTATTAGCTTGAGAGGAGATTTCTTATGTCACGACATGTAATTTTTTCCCAGTAGATGTTTTATAAAAAGCTAGGAAATGGTATTTCATGATGATAAATCTCTTTGATTGGAGGGAGTCTTCATCACAAAAGGAATATCCAAGAAACATGGTGCACTCTAGCACTTTAAGAGGCAAAATGCATGACAGGTAATGCCTCAGTGGAGACTTATCTAGACTTTGGAGTAATGATGCTGTTTCTTTTCTGAGTTAATCCATGACCCTGAGCAAAGTAAGGACATAAAAGGAAGTAGTGGATAGAAATACTCAGTGACTTGATCTGTTCCCAGAAATAATGACAAATGCATAACATGTTTAAAGATGAATAAATCAAGAAATGGCTATGGTGCCCAAAATACTATATATTCAGAATTAATTCCACTCTTAAGCTGGTGCATGGCAGACTTACCTACTTAATAAGAGCCTTGATATTTTATGTATCCATTAAAAATGTGGATTATAATACCTTAGTCTTTTTTTTTTAATCAGAAGAAAGAAAATAAATGGTATTCTCATATCTAGGGTGTGAATAAACATAGGGAACCTCTATGATATTCCAGTTTAAATTTAGTACTTCACTTGTTGACATGTCAATATTGAAGCTCTCCTCTTTGCAAACAACTTTAAGAAAAAGAATAGAAAGGGCAATGCTCAGTGGAAATCGAGAGAGAAAAATGACTTCTTACAGGACATGCCTTCACAGGACTGGAAGCTAGTATATGACAGTCACTGGCCAGAAGCTGGAAGAGTCCATTTTAATTACTCTACATAATTGTGAGTTTATAGTTCATATTTTATTTGCTGTTGTATTTAATACTTGTGAGCCTACTCCAGTATCCTTACATTTCTTTAAATACATTTTTAATGATTATTAATGATCATTGTATAGATATATGTGAATGCAATTTTCATCCATTTGGAATATCCAACCTAATAAAATAAAAGAAGCCATGTCCTAAAAAATTTCTTCATCAATCTTGGTCTATATCTCTTCTGGTGTTCTTAGTAAAAAGAGCTTTCTAAACAAAAGGTTAAGAATACATTAGAGCTATTGAGATACATGTTCAGTTTGCTTTCTAGTAGGAATGGAGCAAATTTATTATTTTATCTGCCTTGAGGCACATCACATAAGTGACTTCAATAACAATTCTAGATGCACTTAAAAACCATACTCTAAAGTTTTTGATCTTCTATACAGTCCATTATAAATAATCTAGTCAATTAAAAATAAGTCAATTTTTTAAAGATTTATTTATTTATTTGAGAGAGAGAGCACACATCCGCAGAAGGGAGTGGAGACTGTGGAGTGGAGGGGGAGAGAGAATTTTGAGCAGACTCCCCACTGGAGGGAGAGTCCAATGCAGGGCTTTATCTCATGACCCTGAGATCATGACCTGAGCTGAAACCAAGAGTCAGATGTTCAACTCACTGAGCCACCCAGGCACCCTGAGGTCAATTATTTATCTTGTCAATTTTTTTTAATATTAGTATTGATTTCTTTGTCAGGCCATTCTAATAGTTTCTGATAGAGGTATTCTAATTTTCCACAGTGCTTGTTAGTATGTATTTTTCTTTTTTATTCTGTTAATTTCTGATTTATTTAAGACCATGTCATTGTATACTGCTAGATTAGAATCTTAATATGTTTCTCATCATATTGCCCTTGGTATCATTTTGAAAATTATTTAAGTCTAATGGTTCTTGCTTTAAACTGTATTTTTGGTATCAATATGACTCTATCAGTTTATTTTTATTATAATTTCCATGTTTACATTTTTATCTTCTTAATTTCATCTTTTTTTGTTTTCTTATATTTAAGGTGTCTCTCCTATAAGAAGTATATATTTTTATTGATCTGAAACAACCTGTATTTTAATTAGAATATTTTGTCCATTAATACTTACTACAATTACTGGTGAATTTAAATCTACAATCTTTTTTTAAAATGTTCTCTGTTCCTCTTAACTTTTTTTAATTTTTAATTTTTTCAGGTGGAAGGGTTAGATGACCAGGTTAGCTACAGTAATGAAACAATTAATTCAATCATGAAGAAAATCTGAAGCCGGCATTCAGTCCACATAAAAGTCAGTTCACTTCCCATTTACCTTTCTCCTTATAATATAAGCCTGAATATTTACCAAGGATTCTGTTCCATGACAGCATTTGAACATATTTGTACTCCCTCTTTAGTGAATCTGCTGAAATTCTGCTAAGTTTCTGATCCTCAGACACTATACTCAGTGTTGGCAATTGCTTCAAAAGGGAAAGAGACCAAATGCTAGGCTCAACTCTGTATTACCATTGTTCCAGATTCTGAGCCTTTAATTCTTCACTGGCTTAGAGAATCCAAGCCCATGTTTTCTTGGAAATGATTTTATCCAACTTTATTAGTTGTTTTCAGCAGGGAGGATTGTGCAAAACAATCCATTTTGCTATTGCCGGGAGCAGAACGCTGGTTTGAATCAACTTTCAACTTACAGATATATGAGTAATGTTGTTCATTCTGTGTCTAGTTTATTATTGGGCTGGGTTCCAAAATTTCACTTTTTACAATTAGCTTGTTTTTCTCAAAGAAATAAAGTAATAAATATTGATTAGTTACAGGCCAAGACATAAAGCACTTTTTATCTATAACACCCTTGAGCTGTAATACCAATAATGCTCTCATTAATCATTTAAATCCATTTCTTTTCCTATGTGGAATTACAGCATACTTTCTGTGATAATGAAGGCTTTTAGTTATTTTGGAAACTTTTAAAGGTTTAGATTTCCTTCCTCTTCCTTATCTCCTCCCTGGGATGGTGTGTTGGTCCTTCAGGATAGTTATACTACCCTGTGTCAGCTAAATGGAAGGATGCCTCAGGTCTATACTACCAAGTGGTCCACAGTGTTCTTGTGTCCTTCTTGGTCTTGGCTGCAGACTAAGTATCGTCCCTGCTAGGTGGTCACTGAGATACCATTTTGTCTTTCCATTCAGGTGACATGTTTCCACCAATAACAAGGTCTGAGATTTCTGGCATCTGCCCCAGTTCCCAAGTTTCTGGTTCCTGTTTACAAATTTCATTCAGTCCCTCTGTGCCTATAGTATTTCTGGGATCTTTCAGAGAGGTTCCCAAAGAAGAAACCAAGATCCTGGCTTTCTAGCAGGGAAATATAAGGAGATCCTTTAAATCTAAGATCCCAGAATGGAAATCAGACACCGGTCTTCTCTCTTTGCCAGTGCTGATCTTTCCTACCTGGTTCTGTGATGGTAGCACTGGTAATACAAATCTCTTCCAGGGACTCAGACTGTGCGCTGGTCAAAACCTTTCTGCTTCCATCTTTCTTTTCAGCCTATTAGCACATTGCTCCATTCCAAGACTTGAGTTCAAAGAAGAGAGTTTGGGACACTTTATTTGACTGCATGATTTTCCTTAAGTCATTGCCACTCAAAGTGTGGCCCCTAGACCATGCCATATCATGGGCCTGTTAGTAAGAAATGCAGAACCTGAGAACATGGTACAGAACTGCTGAATCAGAAGCTAAAATTTAAAAAGACTTTAGGAGAGTATAACACCTGAAAACTCAGAAGCACTGCCTTCATCATATCCTGAACCTCTCTAAACTTGGGCATCATAATCACTGAGACCAATTTATTAGGTCTGTCTTTTATACTGTAAAAATTACACTTTGGGGGCACCTGGGTGACTCAGTTAAGTTGCTGCCTTCAACTCAGGTCATGATCCCAGGGTCCTGGGACCAAGCCCCATATCAGACTCCCTGCTCAGCGGGAAGCCTGCTTCTCCCTCTCCCATTCCCCCTGCTTGTGTTCACTCTTTCCCTGTGCCCCTCTCTGTCAAATAAATAAAATCTTTAAAAATAAATAAACAAGAAAAGTTACATTTGTGAATTAATTGTCTTGTCACAGATTTAAAAGTTCTACTGAGGTGTTAGAGCAAGCGGAATGAGGCTTCTTTTTTCATTGTTACCACTAGATGTGTATCAGTCAGTTCCAATCAGAGAAACAGAAGCAGGGGGAAATACACAGCAAGAGATTCATCGCGAGAAACTGGCCAGGCTTGTGCACACTCTACGGGCAGGTTGTCAGGAAGAAGAGACAGAGGGTCCCAGTTACCACTGCTAGATAATTTCCTATACATAAAGTCACCTGATTACAGATTATAATTTTCAATCCTATCTTTGAAACACCCTCCCAGTAACACTGGCTTCGTGAGTAGTTGAATGACTGGTGAGGGTAGCCTGGTCACACTGACATGTCCGAAGACACGGAGGGATGTAAGTTGGGATGGAGGTAAGGAATAAGAAGAAGTACAAACGGGGCAATAGAATAAATAAATAGGGGGCACCTGCATGGCTCAGTGGGTTAATAAGCCTCTGCCTTCAGCTCAGGTAATGGTCCCAGGGTCCTGGGATCGAGTCCCACATTGGGCTCCCTGCTCAGCGGGGAGCCTGCTTCCTTCTTTCTCTCTGCCTGCCTCTCTCCTATTTGTGATCTCTGTCTGTCAAATAAATAAATAAAATATTTTAAAAAGTAAAAGAATAAATAAATCGTAAATAAGCATGTCATAAACAGTCAATGAACATGCTTCCTGTGACAAAAGTAAAAGCTACAAAATAGAAACAATCCCATGGCAGGGTGTAGAGAGAATGATTAGCAAAGAACCATAAAGTCTATTCTATCCTGGACATTCTGGCTTTCACCTCAGAGTTCTCTGATGGGCAGTAAAGCGGTCAGGTTCAGAACAGGACCAGACAGCTTTGGCTCTGCTCTTGGGTTCAAGGACTACTTCTCTGTGGAAGGACATCTGTGTCCCCCGATAATCTACGTCCTCAGGCCCCACGTGATGGTTAGGTCAGTCTGCCACCTCACCTCAGACTTGCCTGCCAGCCTGCAATCTTTCCTCATGAGTTTAAAAAAGCTTGTGTGAGAGACAAAGTCTTGGGGGGTTTGTTGTCATGAGCTTGAAGAGCTGAGAATTGTCTACGCTGATCTTTGGGTCTTCAAGTACCAATTAAATACTAGGGACGGCTTTGACTTGGGTGTGACCAGGTTTTACTTTGCTGCTTTCATTAGCTTTAGTCCCTTTCTCATAATCAAAATTTTTTTCTGAGCACACTCACATATGCTCGGGTTCATTGGCATCAATTTCTCCAACACCTTTTAATAAGTTAATATTAACTATTGATATTTAATGATACTATTTTAATATTGACTTGTACTCAGAAACAAAATCTATATAGGTGAGGAAAACAATAATGAAAATCTCATTAAAAATAGGTGCCATGTTTACTTTCCAAAAAAGCCCAAATGACATCTATATAAAATGTGATTTGATAAAAATTCACATATACCAATACACATTCAAAAATACAAATTCTATGGCATCTATACATGAAAATTAAAGCAGTATGCATGCAAAAATGTAGTCCACAAAAAATTTGACTATACAACATGACCTTCCTGAGAGTTGGCAAATATAGTTTGGGAATATTTAGGGAATTCTCCCCCGGGATGCAGAAGAATACTAATGTTTATTAGGTTGTTTCCATGTATGTGATCTCATATATGGATGTCTTTGATTAATGGAAACTAAGCTTCAGGGAGACTGGTAGATTTAATGCTAAGTGAAGGAAGAATCAGAATTGCAACCTGGTCTACAGCTGCCAGGTCTCGGTACATATATTCAATGTTTCCTGTATCTGCTATTTTTCCTTGCCCCAATTGGCTTTGCTGGGAGGGAGTATATACAGAGAGGACACAGGAACTCCAACTCACAGCCTGCTTATTGGTAACACAGCTTGACTTGATGGGATTCATCTGATTGCCTTCCCAGAAAGAAGCAAAAAAATACAAACCATATGAAGAACAACATAGAACTGTACATATAGGATGGGAGCATACCCATTTGCTAGGAATACTGGGACGTCCTTCCTTCACTGCAGCCCAGGATTAGTTTAGCCCTGCTCCATGTGAGTGTGAACTCAGTTTTGGGTTTGAAAGCGGTGGCAGGAGGGTGTATGGAAATGTTAACTCTGAGAAGTGCTGTTGTTGGAACGAGATCAGATCACGATTTAGGGGCTTGATATGTAAAGTAAAATCACTGTCAATTCTTAAAATGTGAAACAAATATGCAAAAATGTATTTTATGGCAAAAATTAGGGCCGTGTAATAAGAACAACACTGAGTGTAGACAGCAGATCCATCAGGAAATGTGTTAAAATGCTGTGCCAGGAGGCAGAAGCAGTGTGGACTCCCTGAAAGGCTGACTGCCACTCTCCATCAGATTTCAATCTCTTTTGTCCTTATGGTCGGATCCTGCCAGGACTCATTCCCAAACCTCCCTTGCTTGGAGTTTACATGTGTGTGAACAACAAGAAATACCCCTTCCGCACTGATGCCTTCTTTTCTACGTTCTCCCTTCTTGTCTCCAGACCACAAGAGTGGGTCTAGTTACATTTGGTAGATAGCTTGGATGCCTTGTGTTTGAGTTCCTAAAGAGCTTGTATGAAAAATATCACCCAAAACACCTCCTGTTCTTGGAGCAGCCTGCTCAGAGAGTTATGTAAGAGATGAATAAGCATGTATTCTGTTTGAGCCACTGCATTTTAGGGTCTGCTTTGTTTCAGCAATTTAGCAGACACAAGGATTGCAGACAAAAATCCATGGAATGCTGAAGACAGGAAGGTTATTAAAAGAGGGAGACAGAAAGAAGCACACAGGATTCCAAATAGCAACAAAATTGCCATTTATTGAGCACCTAATGTAACTCAACAACATTCACTTTATAATTTTGTGTCCCAGAATGAACAGCTTCCGGACAACTTCTATTTTACCCATTTTTGTCAGTAAGAATACTGAGACTCTGATAGTGAACTTCCTGAGATATTGAAATTTGCATGGCATGATTTAATTTCAAGGATGACCTTAAAAACACGTGCTTTTCCCGTAAGTTGTTTCAGATCTTCCACAAATACTTGTGAGATTAGGAAGACAGTGTTTCACTCGGTTTTCCCCCAAAGAGAATCTACCCCTCAGTTGTCCTGAAAAGAATGTAAGTCTCTCATAGTGAAAAACTTAATGGAGGCTAAAGAGCACTTACCATGTTTGAGAAAGTGACTCATCTTTTTGATGGTTTTAATTATTTATTAGTAATATTTTCTTTGGTTTTACTTCATAGAAATACTGAGGTTGCTTTTATTTGAGAGAAAAACAGGTCTTAAAGCAAGGGCTTAGAGGCACTTATTAACTTGCTAGCTTTTTAGGAGAACCCTTTATCTGCAACTTTAATAGCTTTGTGCTGGCAAAGTCCTTTATGGACAGTAAATAGGTTTCTCTTGAAGTTCATAGAACCATATAGTTTCAGAAGTAGGGAAAAAATAAACAAAAAACTCAGAGGTCACATGGCCCAGCCCCTCTATTTCATCCTAGTGAAGGAAAGACACAAAAATGGAAAGGAGCTTACCCAATGTCATAAAACCAGCTTGAGACAAAGGCAAGAGCACCTGTCCCTAATTTTCTCTGAGCTGATTTTTCTGTTGTAACTAACCCGCAGATTTCCAGTCTCTCATGGCTCTTCTGACAAAGGAAGATAGGTCAAATTAACTGCAAACACAACCATGAAATTGGCTTTTCTAGTGAAAACATATCTTCTAAGACAAATTTAAGACAATTTTAAAATTTTAATTCCTTTGGTTAAAAAGCAAACAATCCTTACCATCCTAGAAAGACTTTGTTTTTAAATTCTTCCCTTAAATGTTGCTGTTAAAGTTCATCTTTACTTTTCTCAGCATATCAAAATGGGAAGGCATCTATCTCCTGACAGAAGAGGGAGGGAAAAGAGAGGGAGGGGGAGAATGTGCTACCCTGTTAAATGTTGAGACTCTATAGGGCTTAATGCAGAGATGGACCTGGAGGGCTGTTTGGTCCCATGATTACAAAAAGCCTCATTTGTGTTGACTTAATATCGTATTTACGTTCTCCAGGGCAAAGTTGAAGAGATATTATATATATATATGTATATATTTTTTTTCTTTTAAAGATTTTATTTATTTGAGAGAGACAGCCTGAGACAGCATGAGCAGGGGGAAGGGGGCAGAGAGAGAGGGAGGGAGGGAAGGGAGGATTCCAGGGAGCACGGAGCCCAACATGGGGCTGGATCCCAGGACCCCAAGATTCCAGGACCCCTGAGCCAAAGGCAGAAGCAACGGAGCCACCCAGACTCTTCAATATGATGTATTTATAATTACAGTTTCATTACCTAGCTCAAAGAGAAAACTTCATATTTCATCATTTAGCTTATTTGTACTGGACTTTGGGGAAGCTAAGGAAGTTTCTGCCCTTTTCTGTTTCATTGTTTTTTTAAAATTATTAATGTGTTAAATTTGTCAAATATAGGGGCGCCTGGGTGGCTCAGTGGGTTAAGCCTCTGCCTTTGGCTCAGGTCATGGTCCTGGTGTCCTGGGATCGAGCCCCGCATCGGGCTCTCTGCTCAGCAGGGAGCCTGCTTCCTCCTCTCTCTCTGCCTGCCTCTCTGCCTACTTGTGATCTCTGTCAAATAAACAAAAAAATCTTAAAAAAAAATTTTGTCAAATATATTTTCTGCATATATTAAGACTATCATGGCTTTCTTTTTCTTTTTAATGTGACTAATGTGTAAAATTAAATCAATTGATTTTTTAAATACCTTATCGATCTCAATTTCCTGGGGAAAAAACAACAGGGTAATGAGAAATTATATGTTTTCTATGTTATATATTCAATAGGCTCATACTTTCTTAAGGAATGTTGGCTTGCTGTTCATGACAGAGGTTGATACATAATTTTCTTTTACTGTGAGGTACTTTCCAGGATTTGGTATCAATATTACACTGACCTCAAAATAGTTAGGAAATATGAAATTTAAATTTAGAGGAGGATTTCTTTGTTTTTTTTTCCCTTACCTGTTTTATTTCTTATATAATTTTTCTAAAGTAATTGTTGTTACTAAGTCGATAGAAATCTGAGTCTATAGATTTCTTTTTGCAGAGTTTTTAATTAAGAATACAATATGAGGGACGCCTGGGTGGCTCAGTTGGTTAAGCAGCTGCCTTCGGCTCAGGTCATGATCCCAGCGTCCTGGGATCGAGTCCCACATCGGGCTCCTTGCTCAGCAGGGAGCCTGCTTCTCCCTCTGCCTCTGTCTGCCATTCTGTCTGCCTGTGCTCGCTCTCTCCCTCTCTCTCTGATAAATAAATAAAATCTTTAAAAAAAAAAAAGAATACAATATGATATAGGACTATGAAGATATTTTTATTTCTTTTTGCATTAGTTTTGGTACCTTTTTTGCCGAGAAATTTGGGAATTTTACCTTAAAAAATGTGGAATTTCCAAATGTTCTCCTAATATATATGTTTTTATTATCAGTAAGACCATAAATGATGCATGTGTTACTAACAATTAAGAGACTACTATATTTTCTTAATTATTATTTCTAAGTACTTAACAATTATATACAAACATAAAAATATTATTTATTTTATGTTTTTATTTTATTACATTCTTTTATCATTTTTGCATAATTTTTGTTACCTTTGGATTTAAACTGCTACGTGGGAGCTTAACCCATTGATTTATTCTTTATGAACAAGCTCAAATTTGTTGATAATACTGATCAAAATTTCTATACTCAGGCAACTTGTTTTATAAGCTATTGAGAGAGTCTTGAAATACTTTCCACTTTAAATTTGGATTTTCTAATTTATCATTGAAATTCATGAGTTTGCTCTTGTTGCATATATTCTGAAGCTAGATTATTAGACACATATAAAATAAAAATGGTTATATTTTGCATTTAAATAGAAACTCCTATTACTGCCAAATACCTCAATTTATTTCCAGTAATGTTCCTGTCTTCCTCTCTTGGAGCTCCCTTCATCTTATTAGCATAACTAGTTTAGTTTATATTTGTTTGTATTTGCGTTGTGTAACTTTTTCCCCTCCATCCATTTGTCAGCTTGTTTGGGTCTTTGTTTTTAAACTGGATTTCTTGAAAGTAGCACATAGTTAATTTTATGTGGAGTATTTAGTCCATTTAAATTCATTGAACCACTGACACATTTGTCGGTGAGTCTTTTAATCTCCTTTCTTGCCTCCTCCCTCTGGTTTTTTTTTTTTTTTGGAATTATTTCTGTGTTTGTATCATTCCATTTCCCCACCAATTACTTTGTTTCATTATTCATTAGGTTTACTCTTCTTTTAGTAATTAACCTACATTTTTGATGCATTACAGCCCATTACAAAGGAGCACATTTAGTACCAGGAAGTGGTGAACCCAGGATGTGAGAATCAACTTTCCCCTTTTGAGTGATTGTTTTCATGTTTTATTGCCATTTATATGTTATTTCCCTCAAGCGCTGTTATTGTTTTACATAGTCAATGTTCTTCTAAATTAAAGCACCTGTTCATTCTGTTACTCTTAGCTCTTCCCCAGGTTTGCAGACTCACGTTAGCAGTTATTTTGTTCCATCTGTATAATCCCTATTAATATTTCTCTGCATATGCAACTTTAATAACACATCCTATCAGTTGTTTTTCTAAAAATATTTCCATTTTCACTCTTCTCTGGAAGACTGTATTTCACTTTATACACAGTTTTCGGTTAGCAGTTATTTGCTGTTAGCACATAAAGGCCTAATTCTATTCTGTCTACCACAGATTCTGTTGAGAAGTCAATTTCTAATGTTATAGTTGCAAGCCCCCCCGCCCCCAGGCAGATTTGTAATTTTATCTTTGATTTAATTATCTGTTTTCATTATCTGGACACATAATTTATTTATGTTAGAACACATTTCTTTATACTACATACATTATGCAATCAATACTTTATGTATCTTCGTCCTGTTTCTTTCTTCTTCTGCTTTAGTCTGAACATCTGTTAAACTATATTTCAGATCATAAAATCTTTCTTCTGGGATGTTTTCTTTGAAACTCATCAATTGAGTTCATTATTTCAGTTAGCATATGTTTTATTTTGTTGCTTTAGACTTTTCATTGTATTTTTTATTAATATCAGTTCTCTAGGGAGGTTTTTTTGTTGTATCATTTTTTTTACCATCTTAATCAAAATTACTTTAAACTCTGATAAATTCAATATTTGCATTTTTTAAAAATTTTATTTCTTTTATTACTTTTTTAAAAGATTTTATTTTTAAGATTTTACTTTAAGATTTAAGGCAGAGAGGCAGGCAGAGAGAGAGAGAAGGAAGCAGGCTCCCTGCTGAGCAAAGGGCCCAATGCAGGGCTTGATCCCAGGACCCCGAGATCATGATCTGAGCCAAAGATAGACTCTTTACCTACTGAGTCACCCAGATGCCCCAATATTTGGATTCTTTAAGGGTCTGTTATCTTTCTTCCCTTTTTTTTTTTTTTTTTTAATTTTATCTTTCACTATGTATGCTTACCAGTTCTTTTCTGACCAATAGAAGCTCTGGGTGATGGTTATTTCCCTCAAATAAGATTGGGCTTCTACTATTTGTAGGTAGTTGCAGGTAGTTCCTACCTGAAATCATGTGAATTCATTCAGTGATTGAACTAATCTGAAGATGAGTTCCATCTTTATGAGAATGGACTGACATTTAGCTTTTATCTATTTCCACGATAAGGTCCCTCAAGAGTAGAAATGTGTAACTAGAGATTTGACCAGGTCTGTCCTCCCTGTTTGCTTTTGGGTTTCAGTTTTTTGTTTCCCAAGAGACCAGTGGATTCCTTTTGTCTCTCTCTATCTTAGACACTGCTTTCCGATAGCCGTCACAGTCTACCACCTCCGTCTCTGGACACCTGCAGGAACGGGTGGTAAGGGGAGCCGGGCTCACATCAGGGTGTTCTCTTTCTCTCCTGGATCTTGGCCACCTCACAGTAATTCTATTAGTAGAATTCAGATACTTTCATGCAGATTTCTTATGTATTTTGTTTGTTTGCTTTAATTTTTGTGGTAGTTTTCAAAGGGAAGTTTGGATTGATATGTTATTGCATTAGACGTGGAAACAGATGTCATACAATTTTAAACAGCATTCACCTCTCCGGAAGAGATTGTATGTGCATGAAAATTGAGCCGTATTTTAGGGTTATTTAATTATCTTCTGAGCCCCATAATTATTTTGCATTAAATTTGTGAGCATGTTAAAAACAAAACAAAACTGTGTTATTTGGCTAAAAGTAAACAGTTAAAATGACAGCCAAATGACTTTGACTGCTGGAAAGTGGAAACCTCCCAAGAAAACATTACTTTCTACCCAAACAATGAAAGCAGGGATGATAGTCTTCAAAAACATAATGTTTTGAATTTAGCAGAGAGCTGAAGATTATTTGAAGAACTGAAAGCCTAATGGTGACAGCCCTTCCAAGGAGAGATGACACTCAAAATGGTTTAACCTAGGAATAATAGCAAGAGATGTCACCATTATGGCATCCCTCATTTTGGTACTCTCTTTAACACCTGAAATGTGGCATCCACACATGGACTAAAGTGTCTCTATGATAGGTGTGGGAACCAGCACCATATGCCAAGGAACATGGGAGAAGACTCCCCCACCTGTGCATTGAGTAGTAAGACAGACCTCAGTACAAGCTACATATCTGAACCAGCTTCAGTGCCTTGTAACCATGGCCAGGAGCACCTGGAGAACACAGACTTGGCAGACACCCTCAAACCAGAGAGACTTTATAGAAGTTCAGGTTTCAAGAGAAGTCTCAACACTGCATTGAGTTTGGGCTCATGGAGTTTTCCAGCATCACCCTATTTCCCAAGGCAACACAGCTTAGAGCTACCAAAAGATAATCATCACTCCTGCGGGAACACGGAGAGCAGTGGGAGAATGCCCAGCTTACCCAGGAAGCTGCTAACACTCCTAAAGAAACCCATGACATTGGTCTTGGCAACAACTTTTTAGCTATGACAGCAAAAGCACAAGTGAAGTGTAAAATTTTCTCTCTTGTACTTCATTTGTTTGTGCTATTGGAAATAGTGTAGTTGATTTTTTCCAAGTTCTACTTGCTCATTGCTGGTATATAGCATATGATGGCTTTTTTTACCAGTGTTGTAACCTGTGACCTTACTAAACTTATTAATGCTTAGAAACTTTTGTATGTACTTTGGGGTTTTCCACAGTAAATATTCATGTCTGACTGTGAACCAAAATACTTTTCTCTTTCTTTAAGGCCATGTTGGTTCTACCATGAAATCTTGATGTCTGTTTCTAGTGTCTCCAAGTCATTCTTTGATAGAGCTTCCATTTTTCTGCGGAAACAAGCTGTTTGATCTTTCATGTTGTCAACATTTTCCATTCGAGCCGTTAACATACTATCCAGAGTTCTTCAAGTTCCCCGTCGGATGCTTTCCACATTCCCCCTCAGTCTGATTGTGATAATCGTTTCGTTTCTCTAGGCTGTGCTATTTATTGCCTATTTGTATACTTCACGATTTTTTTGTTGAAAGCCAGACACAGTATACAGTACTCAGGTAAATAATTACACTCCGGGATGAGCACACATTTCTGTCTGTTACGGCTTTGCTATGTGGATTTGTGTTCATCTACTTAGGCGATGGGTTGTGTTTAAAATTTGTTATTGTTGTGGTTATTCTCAGGACTCCAGAGGCTTGAAATCTCTCTAGAGATGACAGTTGTTGGTCTGGGTGAACTTTCTAGAAGAGTTACCTCAGGGTGTTCTCTAAGCCTGACTTTGGGTCCTCCCCAGAGAAAACTCATTGCTGGTTGGTCTCCCAGGTGTGTTGTCAGTGCTTGCCAGTGTGGTTGTGTGGGTGGGAAAGGAAGAATTCCCTCATGTTCTGATTAAGCCTGAGGAGTAGGCAGATCCTGTCAGCCAGGCCCACACGTTTGCGTTTCACAGGTGTCTTTACTTCTCTTTTGGATGTAATGCTGGGCTGAGTGTCTCTTCCTATCCCTGAACCAGGGATAGAGCTTCTTTTTTCCCTCCCTTCTTTCTCTTCTATAGTTACATGGGTTTTTACTCTGTTCTCAGGCAAGTTCTCACTCTGTGTTGTTGTCCTTCCTCCTTCAGATTAAGAATTATGCTCCATCGAGGGAAACAGGAAGACTGAGTCCAGCCAGAATGTTCCCAAAGGCTTCCCTTAATCATTCCCAGAAGCTCAGGGACAGCTTTCCCAGGATTCCCTTATGCCCCCGGGGAGTCCCTGATGGGAACAAGCCAACCAGAGGGTGCAAACGATTCATGTCTGAGGCCAACAGCATCATCTCACTCCCACGGTGGCCACACTACACCTTCAGCAATTGGTGGAAAATGTCTACCTGCATCTTCCCAGCACCTTAAATGGCAGGTGATGCTCTCTGCCGGGGTAAGCAAATGCCCAGGGCCTGTTTCCTTCTCCAGAACACTCTCTAAATTTCAAGTTAGCTGTTTGCTCTGACATCCATTTTTGGTAAGTCCAAGAAAAGCTTATAGTTTGCCGTTTGTCCAGCTTTTTCCTTGCTGTGAGGATGCAAGTGACAAAGATTCTCTCCTTGACCAAAACGTGGCCAGGCTTCTCTGATCTGTCTTAAGCGGACTTCAATCATAGCCTGTACAGAGGTGAACAAACATGGACATCATTTCTAATAGCTCAAGGCTACATCTGTAGTAATGCTAACCCTCCACAGAGTGGCCCTCTGAGAAAACTCAAGACTGCCAGAAGGATTAACTGTGTGTCCCTGCCAACACCTGAAGATGCAGCCCTGGTTTCCAGTCCTCTAGTCCGGGAGTGTAGGAGCTTGACTTCAGTAGGCTCAAGTCAGCAAACTCAGGCTGGTATCACGGGGACCAACTTTCTGTAATTTTTCACTCCCCCGAATCTCTGAGCTCCAGCTATCCCCCTCCTCACTCCTTCCTTCTTTGCAAATCCCCAGTCACCTCTGCATAAATCAAAATGGAGTTCAGTTTCACGCTGCGCACTTTTCTAATGCTGTAGTTGTTTCCGATTAAACCCTGCCCTTACCACTTTAGTTAGTGGCTGGCTCTGTTTATCTCTGGCAGGAACAACATTCCTTCCAGCTTTCTTGATCTCTGAGCCAAAAGTGAAAGTCTATCTTATAACATGGGTTTTTGTGGGCTTAAATACAATGCTTTCTTCTTTGTAAGTTCCTCCTAGATTCCAACACAAATATCCCTCACTATCTACTCCATAATCTTAGCAGAGGACTTTCATTAAATTGACTATGTCAACAGTACAGCCCTGAGATATGGAAGGTCTAATTTCTGAGAGTATCTAACTGACCCACCCAATAATAAGCAAGTGTAAATGAGCCTAAAGCTTTGAATTACTTCATCTCAATCCACACTGCCAGTCTCCCTAATAACCCTCGTAGTGGAAGCCGAAAGCCATCCTATACCTCTGTAATATCTTTTCATTTCCTAACTAATACAGAAAAGTGAAGCTCTATACTCCTTGAACATAAAAGAAAATGACTTTTATTTTATTTCCGAAATCCGTCAAATGTAGCTTTCCAATTGAATGCAGAAGAGTTATATCTCTCTGCATATTTACCGAGAACCTAAATCTTAGACTTGTATTTCTCACGTTCGAGTGGCTCTCAAAAGTGTAGTGGTTGATGAAGTAAAATGCCGCATTCAGTGACTTGCAAATATAAAGCAAAATGCTTTTTGGGAAGTCAACTGAAATGATTTCATTACTGACATGATCACTCTTATGTTGAAAATACAAAGTTAATACAAGCACAGTGGAGGGTGGTCTGCCATGCCCTTTGTTTTATTTTATCCGAGTAGAGTCTGGCTGTGGCAGTTACAGTAAAGTATGGTGCTGTTTCCATTATAAATTCCAATTTACATGAGTTTATAACGTAGCTCTGAGAGTTCAGGATGGGCTTCAATTTCCAAAGAAGCGTCAGCCCAGAAGCAACATTTTAAATGGCTTGTCCCTGCTATAGAATTCAGAGGAGGGAAAAAAAAATGAAATAGAAGTTTTCTTGACTGCATGCCTTTTATTTTTTTGTAAAATATATACCTATAACTGAAAATATGTGCTGCTATATTGAATGTAGAATTGCAAGTCATTTCTGTGTATTGTGTGCTGCAGGACCCTTGAATATGATGTTAAAATAATAGCTTATACAATAATAAAACCTAGAATCCTCTAAAAAACATCAGTACTAAAAATCTTACTTTCCTCTAAATTCAGTAACATAAAGGCTCATGAAACATTTGGATAAGGTGACATAAATAGTGTATTATAATTTCTTGAAATCTATGTATAACTATTGAAGAAAAATAATGTGAATACCTTCTTAAAACTAAATAATAAGCTTGAATAAAGATAGCTTAATTTCAAGAGCAAAACTACTGTTGCTCAAAAAGAACCACGCTTATCTATATCTGTGGTATCCTTCCTACAATTGGAATTAAAGGGTGTTGAAGAGGAACAGATAATCCAACTCTGATCATTTCGGCACTTGCTCAATATTATGATGAAATCTAAGAAAGAAAATGAAGTCAATCTAATCTATTCCTTATTTAAAATCCAAATTATTTGAAGATGTTTTATTTATTTTAGAGAAAGAGAGAGAGAGAGCAGTGGGAAGGGGCAGAGGCAGAGGGAGAAAGAAATTCTCCAGCAGACTCTGCACTGAATGTGGAGCCCAAAGTGGGGTTTGATCTCCCAACTCTGAGATCATGACCTGAGGAGAAATCAAGAGTCAGAGACTTAACTAACAAGCCACTCCGGCACCCTTAAACTCCAGCATTGATAAAAATACTGGTTACTGTGAGCTCATAACAGTTCTTTTAGGAATTTATTTAGGAATGGATTTGTTACATGAAATCACTTAAAATATTGTAAGCTTTTAATAATTATTATTAGTGTCATTTGTTGGAGACCAACACCTGTAGGTCTGCCAACCCTTGTCTGCTTTTCAGCAATGTATGTTGACCAGATGGCTGAGCAAAACAACATCCTTCAGCTGTTTCGACTGTTTGGTTACTCATATTACAAAAAAAAAAAAAACCTCTTACGAGCTGTTGTACACTAATTTTTAATGGAAGCATATGTCTTAGTTCCTTTTTCTTAGTTATTTGTTCAGACACCTAGAGAACACTTTGCAAGAATCATATTATTAATTTTTAGCTGTGATTGAAATATATAATTTTTAACCCCAGCAAAAATTGATTCTTCATTGTGGAATTCAGAAGCACGTAGTATGCGTGGGTTAATTTCTCTTTAATGCTAGTAGAAAAATAGATTTTAGAAAACTAGAACTCTAAATTGAGTTTCTTTTCCTAGAAAACAAATATGTGTATATATAATTCAGTTATTAAAAGATAAAGAAAAGAGAATAAAAAATAAGCATCTTTTCCAGGACATGATGAACAAATTTAGAGTTCTGTACATGTCCATAGGGGCTAGTCATTGTTATGCCAACAAATACATGAATAACCACTGATTCTGTGTATTTGAGTAACTGACCATCATCATGAATATGGCCAAGTAAAATTTGAATTTTAATCATTCGGTCAACATAATCGAAAACTATGTCTATTCTAAATTTAGAAAAGAAAATTTTATCCCTTGGAATTATTTTCTGTTCCTAATATGGATAACGTTTTTAAAACTTCAAGTAACAATATTACTGCCAAGAGAGTAGCCACCTACAATATTTTTTAATATTTTGTAAAATGAAAGCAAGAACATAGCTTTTCCCTACAGCAAATCACTGAAAGGAAAAAAAATCCTAATGAATGTTTGTAAAGCACTTTGGCTATTGTAAGGGGTGTGACAAATTATTCTCCCACCCCACACTCGATGAGAAACCAGGATAAGTGAGCCGCAACCAGACAGTCGGGAACCTCAGGGTATTATTTCATGCTCTAAAAAATACCATTTCTAACCATTTCTAGAAGAGTGGGTTTCCATCCGTGTTAAGGGTCTTAGGTTCCCAGAGGGCATTTTACACACCATCCTTCACTGACTGTCTGGAGGATGAGACCCTCTCACGTGAGAAGGGCTCCTCCATTTGATCAAATGCCCTATTGGCTCTTCTTAGGTGAGCTGACAAGACAAATTCAGATGAGCCTGGGGCTGGTCTTGGCCTTGATTGTGGCAGCTGAGCAGTGAGCTGGCCCAGCAGATCTGAAGGAACTCAAAAGAAGAGGAAGGTACAGGCTACTGGGCTTCAGAGGCCCCTTCCTGGACTCATACAGTTCTTATGTTACATAGTCAATAAGATGCCCCAGTCCGCTCACCGAATAATCAGGTAGAACATAGATAGGGTGTGACCCTTTCAGGGGAATGTTGGCCAATGTGCATACACCATCTCCCTGATCTAAAATCTGGGGTGTTGAGACATCAGAGGACTACAGACACTTTATTACTTCTCTACTTGTTGGTTTTCCCTCACTTCTATCTGTACCACATGGGGTGTGCTCCTGTCCCATTGATAAGACCCTGAACCCAGCTAACAGAACTAACTTGCATGTGTCTATATGCACAATACACACATGTACTCAATGTATGGAATGCTCATTTTTACATGTAACTAAAGAGTTCTTCCTGTCACTTTGTATTATGTTCTAAAGAACAGAACCTGAGTAAGTGAACAACTTTATCTATATATACCTACACCCAAGATATCTAGGCAGATGATCAGCTAAGAAAGCCTTCGTAGTCATTACTATCTTTATTCCCTGGGACAGTGGGTGACCCTCTTGTAGCAAAACTCTCTGTGTGGTTAGGGACAGTGACTTCACTATTGGAATTCCAGTTTCTTTATTTGAAATTTGAATTTGATGATCCTTTTCTTTACATATTTTATTTATTTATTTGACAGAGAAAGAGAGAGAGATCACAAATAGGCAGAGAGGCAGGCAGAGAAAAGGGGAAACAGGCTCTCTGCTCAGCAGGGCTGGATCCCAGGACCCTGAGATCATGACCTGAGCCGAAGGCAGAGGCTTAACCCACTGAGCCACCCAGGCCCCCTGAATTTAATGATTCTTATTTAATGTTTGGTTCCCTAGGAATGATAGATAAATCGATAATAGATAAAAATCTGTCTTTTAAATGAGCTGATGCAGTGCCTGGCATAGAACAATGACTTCATGACTGTTAGTTCAATTCACGTCTTTGGGGGAGGGGTATTCCTTAGCATTTAATATCTCTTAAAATCTGTCAAGGGAATTCTGGGGCTTTGAGGTTAAGGATATGTTAAATGTTTCCTAACCTTAATGAAAATATTTTTTTTTGTTGTTGCTGTTGTTATTTTTATCTACTTGCAGACACATTCCTCCCAACTGGTATCAAAAGCACCAGTAATTCTGAGATCTGGCAAAAATTTGCACAATTTAAATCTGTAACATAACGTTAAAAGAAATGTGGGAGCCTCCAGTTGGGATTTGGTCTCATTTTTCACTGATGTCCAAACATATGCCTCTGAAACACAACGGTAATCCACCTCCATTAATCTTAGCAGCTTTTAGAAGCTTCAGCCCTTGCCATGGCTTATGTTTGCATTTAGCTGAGGACCACATTATACCAGTGTTTAAAGGCCTCATTTTTAATCATTTCTGCCAGACTACCCAAGTGCTCTTAGGACTTTATTTCTCAAAGTCAAAATGCCACAGGGTCCCCAGAAAGCATAATAATATCCACCAACCATCAAAGGAGCACTTTCCTCATTTGGACCTAACTTTCCAACTTGTGTAACTCAACATGAGTCTCCCAGAATTTCATGATGAATGCTTTTGGGTGGGGTGGTCCTTAAAAGCATTGATTTCAAAAGTTGCAGATAAACCCAAAGGGAGTTCTTACTCTATTTATGTGGCAGATTTCAGGGTCAGGAAACACTAGACTATGAGATAGGACACAGAGTGCTTGGGTAACTGCAGAACAGTAGTTCACAGTGTGAACCTTTGATTTTCAGATTTATAAAAAGGAATGCATGTGTGCCTTCCATGTGACCAACCAGGTGAGGAACTTACCATGCCTCAAACGTGCACCTGTCCACTCTCCCTACTTGGTCTCCTTACATCTCCTTTTTCCAGCAATGTAAAGACCTGCAGCCGGAGGTCATGCTTGCCTGTAGTACTTGGACCTGCACAATATTATGACACATGAATGACTTTACTTGGGAACTTGCTTCTTCTACAGTTTTCTATGGGCTCCAAAATCCTGCACTCTCTCACTTTTGGTAATAATGCATTTACCTTTTCTACCTGGCTCTGGAAAGGCACACATCTCTTTTATATGTGTTACCAGAATGATCACTACAAACACATGAAAACAGCTTGTTTTCTACCAAAGAAAGCTAATTTTAAAAAAAAAATTATTTTTATCATTTATTTGACAGACACAGATCACAAGTAGGGAGAGAGGCAGACAGAGAGAGAGAGGAGGAAGCAGGCTCCCTGTTGAGCAGAGAGTCCGATGTGGGACTTGATCCCAGGACTCTGAGCCAAAGGCAGAGACTTTAACCCACTGAGCCGCCCAGGCGCCCCAGAAAACTAATTTTATTTTGTTTATTTCCCATACTGATTATTATGCTTTGCGTTTTCTTCTTAGTATTTGGGAAAAGCGTTCTGACACTGAGATTGCTAACAAAAGCATGGTTTACTCTTCTGAGACACTTTATCTATCTATCCATCTATCCATACAGAGAGAGAAAAAGTGCATGCATAAATGTGCAAAATTAGGTATAGGTACAAAAGTAAGTAATGTATATGCACATTAATACTGAGTTCTACATTTGCAAAGATACAAATAATATTGGAAATTCCAAATACTTTGTGCTCTTTAGTGATTATTTTAAGGATACATTTCCAGAATTTCAATCATATTTTTAATGTTTTATCTTGCATTTCATAATTTGTTGGAAACAAGAGTAATTGATTCTAAATGTTTTTTGCATTTACCTTGTGTGACGTTTTATGTCTTTGAAAACGTACACTATTTATATAAAAACAACACTTTTTATCTCATAATCAGTGACTTAATTTTTCTTTAAAAAAAAAAGATTTTGTTTATTTATTTGACAGAGAGATAGAGAGCACAAGTAAGCAGAATGGCAGACTGAAGGAGAGAGAGAAGAAGGCTCCCCGCTGAGTGGGGAGCCGGATGCAGGACTCAATCCCAGGACCCTGAGCCAAAGGCAGCTGCTTAACCCACTGAGCCACCCAGCTACCCCTGATTTAATTTTTCTATTTCAACTCCTTTATGTGACATACTTAAGGAAAATGTGACTATTTAACTATTTAAATAATTGCTAAAGATAAAACTGCTCCTGAGACTAGCATATTAGCCTACTGTCAGCATGTGTAAGCAGTGTTCTTCAGGGTTTGCCTCCATCTCTAGACATTTGCAAACTTTGAGTTGGGTTTACAAAGGCAGGTGATGAGCAGGGTGGCCACCAGGTGTCTTGTTCCCAGAACAGTGCGGCTTTATACCCATTGTTCCAGCGTAACCGTGAACCGGAATTTCTTTTTCTCTTCAATGTCTGGACCATAAATTCCACATTTATGTAGCTACTGTTGTTGATTTATCATGTCAGTCAGTATGTGTCACTAAAGGAGTAAACAAAGAATTGCTGAAATCCATCTAGAAAGCAACCAAATCTTGTGTGGGTCATACAGATTATATATTTTTATATAGTTTAGGTGAACTATTTTATTTTAAGTTTATTTCCAGGAGCACCTGGTTGGCTCAGTGGGTTAAAGCCTCTGCCTTCGGCTCAGGTCATGATCCCAGAGTCCTGGGGTGGAGTCCCACATCGGGTTCTCTGCTCAGCAGGGAGCCTGCTTCCTCCTCTCTCTCTGCCTGCCTCTTTGCCTACTTGTGATCTCTGTCAAATAAAATAAATAAAATCTTAAAAAAAAATAAAGTTTATTTCCATATTCTTGTTATAGATTTCAAATAGTCACTCTTCAATCCCGCCGATGAGGAATGGATTCCTTGTGACCGTGGAAAAGGGGTAATACAGGAAGGAATGCATATGTTTCACAGAAGTGGGGTTATTCCAAAGTTTAAATGAACAAAATAGGCATGTATTGGACCATACTCGGGAAGGCCCCATGTTAAAAATTACAAGGGTTGCAAAAATGAATGAGATGTAGTTGTTATAGGGTGCTGTCATCATTATGGGGACGATAGTAGAGTAGAAAGCAAATATTCATTCTTACCTTTAAAGACACTTAGGATTTCTTTGTTCTCCTATAGTTTTATCCTCATGGAAAAAATATTTCTGTCACAGGTCACAGACTAGAGAGGCTTTCTACTTGGTGTCTAAACTGCACTTGGGGTGCCTGGGTGGCTCAGTGGGTTGAGCATCTGCCTTCAGCTCAGGTCATGATCTCAGGGTCCTGGGATCGAGTCCTGGTTCGGGCTCCATGCTCAGTGGGGAGCCTGCTTCTCCCTCTCCAATTCCCCCTGCTTGTGTTCCCTCTCTCGTTTTGTCTCTCTCTGTCAAATAAATAAATAAAATCTTAAAAAAAAATAAAGACTCCTCTTAAAAGGGACCTTTATGAATGTCATCTGTGAAATGCATAATGATATCCTGAGCCATTTGCATGAACACAAGTCACCTGTACAGGTGAAGCAGGGATGAACGGATCCTCAAGGTCTAGGATTTGGTGACTCAGGATTTATTTCAAATCTCTTCCCCCGAGATGGCATTTCCAGAAGGAAACATAGTTTGCAGAGTTATGAAGTTGGAAAAAATTCAGGTATATTTAGGGGGATTGTAAGAAATATCACCTGATCAGAGTTTAAAGGTGCTTTAAGAAAAAAGAGGAATGTGAAGATGGGAAGGTAATTTGAGGGCACATTAAGAAATTTAAATTCCAGGTTATATCCAAAGGGTCATGTGCACCCAAATGTTTATAGCATTAATGTCCACAATGGCCAAATTATGGAAAGAACTTAGATGTCCATCAGCAGATGAATGGGTAAAGAAGATGTGGTATATATACACAATGGAATACTATGCAGCCATCAAAAGAAATGGAATCTTGCCATTTGCAATGATGGATGGAACTAGATGGGATTATACTGAGTGAAATAAGTCAATCAGAGAAAGACAATTATCATATGGTCTCTTTGATATGAGGAATTTGAAAGGCAGGGTGGGGCTTTGAGGGGTAGGGAAGGAAAAAATGGGAAAAGATGGGATCAGGAGGAAGACAAACCATAAGAGATTCTTAATTCACAAATGAACTGAGAGTTGCTGTGGGTAGGTATAGGTTTGTTGGCCTATGGACATTGGGGAGGGTATGTCTATGGGAGTGCTGTGAATTGTGTAAGCCTGATGATTCACAAACCTGTACCCCTGGGGGCAAATAATACATTTTATGTTAATAAAAACAATTCTAAACTAATTAATTAATTAATTCCAGGTTATGGGGGGATCTGACTTAGTTTTGAGCAGCAGAGTGATATTACTACATAATAATAGCTACACATAATGAGCAGGGCTTGAGAGTGAAAATTTTCAAGAGCTTTATTTCATTTAATGGGTAAATTAAAATTAAAGTTATGCTTTGGTAGCTTATAACAGTAGTAAAGAATAAAATACCTTTAAAGAACTGTATAACTAGGTCTAGACAGTGGAAAAGGAATATTTTGCTGCAAGGTTACCATATTGCAAAACTCAAAAGAAATGACCATTATATTGTGGTCTATTTAGAGAATGAAATGTTCAGTGGAAGAACAAGAGATACACCATGGACTCTGAGGTTGAACAAGGAGGTTGAACAAAGGCCTCAGAGAGAGCTAAAATCCAGACCTTTAATTCTACTTCTGCTTTTCTTCATATGCTGGTTTACTTCTGAATTTTCACCGAAGAAGATTGCTGTATGCATATGGGACAGAAGATGGCCACCAACTCTTCCTGTGTTTTGCATCTTTCAGCTTCAATCACAGGATATAGAACAAATGTACTCTATTGGATTACTTCCCATACTCCTGAAATGGGTATATAGGATCACATGGTACTAACATGACACAGACACTCTGAAGACACTATTTATGTGCAAAAAGAGTAAGAGAAAAGACTATTTCTTTCATGAAAAGACTATACGCTGATAAGTAGATATTCACTGCAAACATTCATGGGTATATTATAATGTGTCTGTGTTTTTTTTTTTTTTATAAACATATATTTTTATCCCCAGGGGTACAGGTCTGTGAATCACCAGGTTTACACACTTCACAGCACTCACCAAAACACATACCCTCCCCAATGTCCATAATACCACCCCCGTCTCCCAAACCCCCTCCCCCCAGCAACCCTCAGTTTCTTTTGTGAGATTAAGAGTCACTTATGGTTTGTCTCCCTCCCAATCCCATCTTGTTTCATTTATTCTTCTCGTACCCACTTAAGCCCCCATGTTGCATCACCACTTCCTCATATCAGGGAGATTATATGATAGTTGTCTTTCTCTGCTTGACTTATTTCGCTAAGCATGATACGCTCTAGTTCCATCCATGTTATCGCAAATGGCAAGATTTCATTTCTTTTGATGGCTGCATAGTATTCCATTGTGTATATATACCACATATTCTTGATCCATTCATCTGTTGATGGACATCTAGGTTCTTTCCATAGTTTGGCTATTGTGGACATTGCTGCTATAAACATTCGAATACATGTGCCCCTTTGGATCACTACGTTTGTATCTTTAGGGTAAATACCCAATAGTGCAATTGCTGGGTCATAGGGCAGTTCTATTTTCAACATTTTGAGGAACCTCCATGCTGTTTTCCAGAGAGGTTGCACCAGCTTGCATTCCCACCAACAGTGTAGGAGGGTTCCCTTTTCTCCGCATCCTCGCCAGCATCTGTCATTTCCTGACTTGTTGATTTTAGCCATTCTGACTGGTGTGAGGTGATATCGCATTGTGGTTTTGATTTGTATTTCCCTGATGCCGAGTGATATGGAGCACTTTTTCATGTGTCTGTTGGCGATCTGGATGTCTTCTTTGCAGAAATGTCTGTTCATGTCCTCTGCCCATTTCTTGATTGGATTATTTGTTCTTTGGGTGTTGAGTTTGCTAAGTTCTTTATAGATTCTGGACACTAGTCCTTTATCTGATATGTTGTTTGCAAATATCTTCTCCCATTCTGTCAGTTGTCTTTTGATTTTGTTAACTGTTTCCTTTGCTGTGCAAAAGCTTTTGATCTTGATGAAATCCCAATAGTTCATTTTTTCCCTTGCTTCCCTTGCCTTTTGCGTTGTTCCTAGGAAGATGTTGCTGCGGCTGAGGTCGAAGAGGTTGCTGCCTGTGTTCTCCTCAAGGATTTTGATGGATTCCTTTCGCACGTTGTGGTCCTTCATCCATTTTGAGTCTATTTCCCTGTGTGGTATAAGGAAATGGTCCAATTTCATTTTTCTGCATGTGGCTGTCCAATTTTCCCAGCACCATTTATTGAAGAGGCTGTCTTTTTTCCATTGGACATTCTTTCCTGCTTTGTCGAAGATTAGTTGACCATAGAGTTGAGAGTCTATTTCTGGGATCTCTATTCTGTTCCATTGATCTATGGGTCTGTTTTTGTGCCAGTACCATGCTGTCTTGATGATGACAGCTTTGTAATAGAGCTTGAAGTCCGGGATTGTGATGCCACCAACGTTGGCTTTCTTTTTCAATATCCCTTTAGCTATTCGAGGTCTTTTCTGGTTCCATATAAATTTTAGAATTATTTGTTCCATTTCTTTGAAAAAGATGGATGGTACTTTGATAGGAATTGCATTAAATGTGTAGATTGCTTTAGGTAGCATAGACATTTTCACAATATTTATTCTTCCAATCCAGGAGCATGGAACATTTTTCCATTTCTTTGTGTCTTCCTCAATTTCTTTCATGAGTACTTTATAGTTTTCTGAGTATAGATTCTGTGTCTCTTTGGTTAGGTTTATTCCTAGGTATCTTATGGTTTTGGGTGCAATTGTAAATGGGATTGACTCCTTAATTTCCCTTTCTTCTGTCTTGCTGTTGGTGTAGAGAAATGCAACTGATTTCTGTGCATTGATTTTATATCCTGACACTTTACTGAATTCCTGTATAAGTTCTAGCAGTTTTGGAGTGGAGTCTTTTGGGTTTTCCACATATAGTATCATATCATCTGCGAAGACTGATAATTTGACTTCTTCTTTGCCGATTTGGATGCCTTTAATTTCCTTTTGTTGTCTGATTGCTGAGGCTAGGAACTCTAGTACTATGTTGAATAGCAGTGGTGATAATGGACATCCCTGCTGTGTACCTGACCTTAGCGGAAAAGCTTTCAGTTTTTCTCCATTGAGAATGATATTTGCGGTGAGTTTTTCATAGATGGCTTTGATGATATTGAGGTATGTGCCCTCTATCCCTACACTTTGAAGAGTTTTGATCAGGAAGGGATGCTGTACTGTGTCAAATGCTTTTTCAGCATCTATTGAGAGTATCATATGGTTCTTGTTCTTACTTTTATTGATGTGTTGTACCACATTGACTGATTTGCGGATGTTGAACCAACCTTGCAGCCCTGGAATAAATCCCACTTGGTCGTGGTGAATAATCTTTTTAATGTACTGTTGAATCCTATTGGCTAGCATTTTGTTGAGTATTTTCGCATCTGTGTTCATCAAGGATATTGGTCTATAGCTCTCTTTTTTGGTGGATCCTTGTCTCGTTTTGGGATCAAGGTGATGCTGGCCTCATAAAATGAGTTTGGAAGTTTTCTTTCAATTTCTATTTTTTTGGAACAGTTTTAGGAGAATAGGAATTAGTTCTTCTTTAAATGTTTGATAGAATTCCCCCGGTAAGCCGTCTGGCCCTGGGCTTTTGTTTGTTTGGAGATTTTTAATGACTGTTTCAATCTCCTTACTGGTTATGGGTCTGTTCAGGCTTTCTATTTCTTCCTGGTTCAGTTGTGGTAGTTTATATGTTTCTAGGAATGCATCCATTTCTTCCAGATTGTCAAATTTATTGGCGTAGAGTTGCTCATAGTATGTTCTTATAATAGTTTGTATTTCTTTGGTGTTAGTTGTGATCTCTCCTCTTTCATTCATGATTTTATTTATTTGGGTCCTTTCTCTTTTCTTTTTGATAAGTCAGGCCAGGGGTTTATCAATTTTATTAATTCTTTCAAAGAACCAGCTCCTACTTTCGTTGATTTGTTCTATTGTTTTTTTGGTTTCTATTTCATTGATTTCTGCTCTGATCTTTATGATTTCTCTTCTCCTGCTAGGCTTAGGGTTTCTTTCTTGTTCTTTCTCCAGCTCCTTTAGGTGTAGGGTTAGATTGTGTACCTGAGACCTTTCTTGTTTCTTGAGAAAGGCTTGTACCGCTATATATTTTCCTCTCAGCACTGCCTTTGTTGTGTCCCACAGATTTTGAACCGTTGTATTTTCATTATCATTTGTTTCCATGATTTTTTTCAATTCTTCTTTAATTTCCCGGTTGACCCATTCATTCTTTAGAAGGATGCTGTTTAGTCTCCATGTATTTTGGTTCCTTTCAAACTTCCTTTTGTGGTTGAGTTCTAGCTTTAGAGCATTGTGGTCTGAAAATATGCAGGGAATGATCCCAATCTTTTGATATCGATTGAGTCCTGATTTAGGACCGAGGATGTGATCTATTCTGGAGAATGTTCCATGTGCACTAGAGAAGAATGTGTATTCTGTTGCTTTGGGATGAAATGTTCTGAATATATCTGTTATGTCCATCTGGTCCAGTGTGTCGTTTAAGGCCTTTATTTCCTTGCTGATCTTTTGCTTGGATGATCTGTCCATTTCAGTGAGGGGAGTGTTAAAGTCCCCTACTATTATTGTATTATTGTTGATGTGTTTCTTTGATTTTGTTATTAATTGGTTTATATAGTTGGCTGCTCCCACGTTGGGGGCATAGATATTTAAAATTGTTAAATCTTCTTGTTGGACAGACCCTTTGAGTATGATATAGTGTCCTTCCTCATCTCTTATTATAGTCTTTGGCTTAAAATCTAATTGATCTGATATAAGGATTGCCACTCCTGCTTTCTTCTGATGTCCATTAGCATGGTAAATTCTTTTCCACCCCCTCACTTTAAATTTGGAGGTGTCTTCGGGCTTAAAATGAGTTTCTTGGAGGCAACATATAGATGGGTTTTGTTTTTTTATCCATTCTGATACCCTGTGTCTTTTGACAGGGGCATTTAGCCCATTAACATTCAGGGTAACTATTGAGAGATATGAATTTAGTGACATTGTTTTGCCTGTAAGGTGACTGTTACTGTATATGGTCTCTGTTCCTTTCTGATCTACCACTTGTAGGCTCTCTCTTTGCTTAGAGGACCCCTTTCAAGATTTCCTGTAGAGCTGGTTTGGTGTTTGCAAATTCTTTCAGTTGTTGTTTGTCCTGAAAGCTTTTAATCTCTCCTTCTATTTTCAATGATAGCCTAGCTGGATATAGTATTCTGGGCTGCATGTTTTTCTCATTTAGTGCTCTGAAAATATCATGCCAGCTCTTTCTGGCCTGCCAGGTCTCTGTGGATAAGTCAGCTGCCAATCTAATATTTTTACCATTGTATGTTACAGACTTCTTTTCCCGGGCTGCTTGCAGGATTTTCTCTTTGTCACTGAGACTTGTAAATTTTACTATTAGGTGACGGGGTGTGGGCCTATTCTTATTGATTTTGAGGGGCGTTCTCTGAACCTCCTGAATTTTGATGCTCGTTCCCTTTGCCATATTGGGGAAATTCTCCCCAATAATCCTCTCCAGTATACCTTCTGCTCCCCTCTCACTTTCTTCTTCTTCTGGAATCCCAATTATTCTAATGTTGTTTCGTCTTATGGTGTCACTTATCTCTCGAATTCTCCCCTCGTGGTCCAGTAGCTGTTTGTCCCTCTTTTGCTCAGCTTCTTTATTCGCTGTCATTTGGTCTTCTATATCACTAATTCTTTCTTCTGCCTCATTTATCCTAGCAGTTAGAGCCTCCATTTTTGATTGCACCTCATTAATAGCTTTTTTGATTTCAACTTGGTTAGATTTTAGTTCTTTTATTTCTCCAGAAAGGGCTTTTATATCTCTCGAGAGGGTTTCTCTAATATCTTCCATGCCTTTTTTGAGCCCGGCTAGAACCTTGAGAATTGTCATTCTGAACTCTAGATCTGACATATTACCAATGTCTGTATTGATTAGGTCCCTAGCCTTCGGTACTGCCTCTTGTTCTTTTTTTTGTGTTGAATTTTTCCGTCTTGTCATTTTGTCCAGAGAAGAGTATATGAAGGGGCAAGTAAAATACTAAAAGGGTGGCAACAACCCCAGGAAAATATGCTTTAACCAAATTAGAAGAGATCCCAAATCGTGAGGGGGGGAGAAAGGGGATAAAAAGAGGTTCAAAAAGGAAGAAAGAAAAAAAAAGAAAAAAGAAAAGAAAAAAGAAAGAAAAAAAAGAAAAGAATTTAAAAAAAAGAAAACACCTAAGAAAAATATAAAAAAGAAAAAATATATGTATTAGATAAACTAGTAAAAAATCGTTAAAAAAGAAAAAGGTAACAGTTAAAAAATAAAAAAATTTTACCTGAAGGCGAGAAAAAAAAAAACAAAAAATGAAAAAGAAAAAAATTAAATTAACGGCAAGACTAAAAAAAATCACAGGGAAAAAGCCATGAGTTCCGTGCTTTGCTTTCTCCTCCTCTGGAATTCTGCTGCTCTCCTTGGTATTGAAACCGCACTCTTTGGTAGGTGAACTTGGTCTAGGCTGGATTTCTTGTTGATCTTCTGAGGGAGGGGCCTGTTGTAGTGATTCTCAAGTGTCTTTGCCCCAGGCGGAATTGCACCGCCCTTACCAGGGGCCGGTAATCCGTTTGGGTTTGCTTTCAGGAGCTTTTGTTCCCTGAGCGCTTTCCGTAGAGTCCCGGAGGACAGGAATACAAATGGCGGCCTCCTGGTCTCCGGCCCGGAGGAGCCGAGAGCCCAGGGCCGCACTCCTCAGTGTGCACTCAGAGAACCGCGCCCAGTTACTCCCGTCTGCCTGACCTCCGGCCGTGCTCCGAGTTCACCGAGCCTGCGACCGGTTCAAGGTCACCCCGAGCTGCGAGCTTACTGTTGGCTCCGTCTCTGTAGCCGGCTTTCCCGTTCCAATACCCGCAAGCTCTGCGACACTCAGACACCCCCGATCCTTCTGTGACCCTGCGGGACCTGAGGCCACGCTGACCCCGTGTGGGCTTTGCCCCGGGTAGCCTCTGGAGCGATGTCCCTCAGCGGAACAGACATTTAAAAGTCCTGATTTTGTGCGCGGTTGCTCCACCGCTTGCCGGGAGCCGGCCCCTCCCCCCGGGGGTCTATCTTCCCGTGGCTTTGGATTCACTTCTCCGCCGGTCCTACCTTTCAGAAAGTGGTTGTTTTTCTGTTTCCAGAATTGCTGTTCTTCTTCTCTTCGATCTGCCGATGGATTTTCAGGTGTTTGCAATCTTTAGATAAGCTATCTAGCTGATCTCCGGCTAGCTGAAGTAGTCTCGGCCTGCTACATCTCCGCCATCTTCTCAAACATTAATGTGTCTGTGTTTTTGATTAAGTCAACAAAATTTTACTGAGTGCCTATTATATGTCACATCCAATGAGGACAATGGAATATCATAGTAAATAAGGTTGGGTTCTGCCGTCAAGGATGGCAAGTATAGAGCATATTTTTAAAATGAAACTGCATTTCTTCTGTACTTAATTCCTAGGGTATGGGAGGTAATAAAATGAATTTGTATATGTAATTCACTCAAAATGCCTGGTATATAATAAGTACAACTCATATATAAGTATTCATATCAGAAAAATCGAGCATTCCATACTGGGCTGCTGGATCTCATAAGGCTTTGGATGCTCCTACCATTGTCATTGCTTCTAATCAGGATCCTTTGAGAAGCCAGGGGAAAATATCTTAAATTATTTTAATCAAAAAGTGACATTGTAGGACACCAGAGTGGCTCAGTCGGTTGAGTGATTGTAGCTCAGGTTATGCTCTGATGGTCGTGGGATCTAGCTCTGTGGAGGGCTCCACACTCAGCAAGGAGTCTGCTTGTCCCTCTCCCTCTTCTCCTATCTCTCTCCCTCTCTCTCTTTCTTTCTCATAAACAAATAATAAACAAAAATCATTTAAAAAGGTGACATTATGAATTCATTTAACCCTCTGTGAGGAGGTCAAGTGCATTGGTAGAAATCTTTACTTAAAATGAACAGAAATTAACATCAGAAAACTTAAGCAGTATGGAGGCTTATTGGAAAGATAGAAGTGTCCTCATAACTGAGGGGAAGCTGAAGAATTAGGTCTGGAAGAGACAGAACCAGAACAGAATGAGGACTCCATGAAGCTGGAACTAATGGACAGGATCTTGAGGTCAGAGCAATCATATCTAGTGAGCTGTGATACTCTGGGTCCTCCCCCTCACTCAGCAACCAGTGAAAACCCCTAAAAGCAACTCTTTATTCAACCACAGTTGGGTCATGTTCCTCCCCACTGGCCAGGGCCCCTACTCTGAAAACTCTACCAAGAATATGTTGAGAGGCAAAGGCAAAAGTAGGTAACTTTATACTTACTAGAAAAAGGAGAATGTTTGGGGACAAAATCAGAAATATCTAGTGTATAACATGGGGATTCCATGGTGTCTGACACTTTTACAAGTTTTGTAGAATGGACAAGAAAACCCACACTATAACTATATTTACTATTTCTTTAAAGCAAATTCTAAAGTATACATTTTTTTTTAATTCCTAAAGCATGATTATTGGTGGTTAAAATTTTTGCTTTTTATTTTTAAGGGCAATCCTTTTAGAAAAACAAAGACAAAAAGCACTAAATCACAACCTTAATTTCCTTTCTGTGCTATCTACATCCCTAAGAACACTAACACACATAATAAAGATCTAAATAAATAACTTATATGTGGAATTTAAAACAAAACCATTTTTTAGGGTGCCTGGGTGGCTCAGTTGGTTAAGCAACTGCCTTTGGCTCAGGTCATGGTCCCAGAGCCCTGGGGTCGAGTCCCACATCAGGCTCCCAGCTCCATGGGGAGTCTGCTTCTCCCTCTGACCTCCGCTCTCATGCTCTCTCTCTCTCTCTCTCAAAATAAACAAATAAAAAATATTTAAAAAAAAACATTTTTTACTCAGCACTTTATTCTAAATTTGTATCATTACTGGTAAGACATAGTGATTGTCACTACTCTGGATGCAAACAGATTGTGGGTTTTGTTTGTTTGTTTTTACCATCTCTCTAAGCACTGGAATGCCTTTTTTTTTTTTTTTCAAGACAAATTTTATAATGTAAAGAAAAATTTTATCCATTCATCTGTTGAAGGGCATCTTGGCTCTTTCCACAGTTTGGCGATTGCAGCCATTGCTGCTATAAACAATGGGATGCATATGGCCTTCTTTTCACTACATCTGTATCTTTGGGGTAAATACCCAGTAGTGCTATTGCAGGGTCACAAGGTAGCTCTATTTTTAATTTATTAAGGAATCTCCACAGTTTTCCAAAGTGGCTGCACAAACTTGCATTCCCCCCAACAGTGTAAGAGAGTTCCCCTTTCTCCACATCCTCTCCATGCTTGCTGTTGACTGTCTTGTTGATTTTGGCCATTCTAACTGGTGTAAGGTGGTATCTCAATGTGGTTTTGATTTTAATCTCCCTGATGGCTAATGATAATGAACATTTTTTCATGTGTCTGTTAGCCATTTGTATGTCTACTTTGGAGAAGTGTCTGTTCATGTCTTCTGCCCATTTTTTGACATGATTATCTGTTTTTTGGGTGTTGAGTTTGAAGTGTTCTTTAGAGATCTTGGATATCAGCCCTTTGTCTGTGGTGTCATTTGTGAATATTTTCTCACATTCCCTGGGTTGCCTATTTGTTTTGTTGACTGTTTAATTTGCTGTGCAGGAGCTTTTGATCTTGATGAAGTCCCAAAAGTTCATTTTCACTTTTGTTTCCTTTGCCTTTGGAGACATGTCTTGAAAGACAAGTCTTTCATGTGGCTGATGTCAAAGAGGTCACTGACAATGTTCTCCTCTAGGATTTTTAATAAAGAAGGCCTGGTTCATATATACAATAGAATATTACACCTCCATCAGAAAGGATGAATACCCAACTTTGGTATCAACATGGATGGGACTGGAGGAGGTTCAGCTGAGTGAAATAAGTCAAGCAGACAGAGTCAATTTTCGTATGGTTTCACTTAACTTGTGGAGCATAAGGAATAACTTGGAGGCTATCAGGAGAAGAAAAGGAAAAGTGAATTGGGGAAAAAAGTGAGGTGGAGACAAACAATGAGACTGTGGACTCTGAGAAACAAAATAAGGTTTTTGAAAGGGAGGGGGTGGAAGAATGGGTGAGCCTGGTGGTTAGTATTAAGGAGGGCATGTATAGCATGGAGTACTGGATGTGTTGCATAAACAATCAATCTTGAAACACTGAAAAAATAAAATTAAATTAAAAAATAAAAATAGAATCCATCAAAATCCTTGAGGAGAACACAGGCAGCAACCTCTTCAACCTCAGCCGCAGCAACATCTTCCTAGGAACATCGCCAAAGGCAAGGGAAGCAAGGGAAAAAATGAACTATTGGGATTTCATCAAGATCAAAAGCTTTTGCACAGCAAAGGAAACAGTTAACAAAATCAAAAGACAACTGACAGAATGGGAGAAGATATTTGCAAACGACATATCAGATAAAGGACTAGTGTCCAAAATCTATAAAGAACTTAGCAAACTCAACACCCAAAGAACAAATAATCCAATCAAGAAATGAGCAGAGGACATGAACAGACATTTCTGCAAAGAAGACATCCAGATGGCCAACAGACACATGAAAAAGCGCTCCATATCACTCGGCATCAGGAAAATACAAATCAAAACCACAATGAGATATCACCTCACACCAGTCAGAATGGCTAAAATCAACAAGTCAGGAAATGATAGATGCTGGCGAGGATGCGGAGAAAGGGGAACCCTCCTACACTGTTGGTGGGAATGCAAGCTGGTTCAGCCACTCTGGAAAACAGCATGGAGGTTCCTCAAAATGTTGAAAATAGAACTGCCCTATGACCCAGCAATTGCACTACTGTGTATTTACCCTAAAGATACAAACGTAGTGATCCAAAGGGGCACGTGCACCTGAATGTTTATAGCAGCAATGTCCACAATAGCCAAACTATGGAAAGAACCTAGATGTCCATCAATAGATGAATGGATCAAGAATATGTGGTATATATACACAATGGAATACTATGCAGCCATCAAAAGAAATGAAATCTTGCCATTTGCGACTACATGGATGGAACTAGAGCGTATCATGCTTAGTGAAATAAGTCAAGTAGAGAAAGACAACTATCATATGATCTCCCTGATATGAGGAAGTGGTGATGCAACATGGGGGCTTAAGTGGGTAGAAGAAGAATCAATGAAACAAGATGGAATTGGGAGGGAGACAAACCATAACTGACTCTTAATCTCACAAAACAAACTGAGGGTTGCTGGGGGGAGGGAGGTTGGGAGAAGGGGGTGGTATTATGGACATTGGGGAGGGTATGTGCTTTGGTGAGTGCTGTGAAGTGTGTAAACCTGGTGATTCACAGACCTGTACTGGTGGGGATAAAAATATATGTTTATAAAAAATAAAAAATTATAAAAAATAAAAAATAAAAAAAAATAAAATATTCCAGATTTATTTAAAAAATAAAATTAAAAAATAAAAATGTAAAGAAAATTTTATGTCCCCTTGAAATTTCAAATATAGTCCAGGTCCTGAGGTTGGTCAAATGTATATGTTTTCTCTTAATAAGTATTAGCAGATGTTACCTAGTATTACCACATAAAATTTATTCTGAAAAATGATGTTTTCATGTTTTTTGTTTCATTGGAACTCCCATATATATTTGCCATAAAATGTGAACTTTATGTTGGAAATAATGAGAGTCAAGCCATCTTAAGCATCCGTGCTATCAGATATAAAACTAAGTTTGTACTTGGGTAGAGATGAGGTAGATTCCCCAGCCTAGTGAATATGATCCAATCTGTATAAATCTCTCTGATGCCAGGGATCTGGAGTGAAGATATTGACCCATGACTGTTCGTATTCATGTCACAAACAAAGATGTCTCAACACTCAAACTACATGTCCAACTCTTGTTTTTCTTTCTTATACATTCAGTGGAATAATAAACACTCTGTATGTTTTATCACAACAGCAACACAATATCCCAAAACTGTTCAGACCACCAGGCATGAGTTGAATTTTTATTTAAGATGTCATAATGTCTATGTGTGTGGGGTGTGTGTGTGTGTGTGTGTGTGTGTGTATAAAATCTCCAAGCACTTAAAGTGTTTTTGGGCAAAAAGACTGAGAGTTGGTTTGGACTCATTCACTTGACCCCTGAATGTTTCTCACCTGTCTGCCCACCTATGCTCTATCAGGATTCATACCCCATTTTGACCCTAGTTGTTGGATCCAGAAATAAAGTATGAGAGTCAAAACCACATAGGATTTTTTTAAAGATGTTTATTTATTTTTCAGAGAGAGATAACACAAGCAGGGAGAGTAGCAGGCAGAGGGAGAAGCAGGTTCCCTGCTGAGTAAGGAGTCTGATGTGGTACTGGATACCAGGACCTTGGGATCATGACCTGAACTGAAGGCAGACACTTAGCCAACTGAAACACCCAGGTGTCCCCACATAGGATGTTTTGAATGATGCATAATAAACATAAAATTTGATAAAATTTATTGAGAAACTGATAAAAAGACACAACTGTGACTTACCAGGAGATAATAAACAAGTGACCATAAGGACAGGCTAAAAACATGTGGTGACAAGCCATGTCCTGTGACAAGGTAACAAATGATGGTTTACACAGCTGATGGCTGCACAAGGACTGCCCAGATGGTGAGCTTGAGGCTCTACTTAGCACAGCTGGAGGTGTTAAGGGACTGTGTCACAGAACAGCTGAGTCTCGTTTTCTTTTTCTTTCTTTTCTTCTTTCTTGTTTTCTTTCTTTCTTTTTTTTTTTTTTTTTTGAAAGTGGGAGAGGGAGAGAACAGGGGTGTGTATGTGTTCAGGAGAGAAGGAGGGAAGAAGAGAGGAGGGGCACAGGGAGAGGGAGAGAATCTTCAAGCAGACTCTCCAGAAAGCGTAGAGCCCAAGGTGAGATTCCATCTCAAGGCTCTGAGATCATGACCTGAGCTGAAATCAAGAGTTGATGCTTACCTGACTGAGCCACCCAGGTGCCCCAGAACATCTGAGTACTAAGGGTGGTCAGGAATTAACAAGGTAACATGGCTTGGAGAAATGGTTCTGGATAGTGAGAGGGTAATGAATGAGGTTATAAGACAGGAAAAAAAAAAAAACACATGAAAGTAAAAGAAAGATTGGTTTACATGTGATCTGTGCATGAGTCACAAATGTTCATCAATAATAACACCAGTGAAATCAATATAAACAAAAATTTAAGAAGATGAAAGAAGAGGACAGACTTGGTGCAAGCAGAGACACTGTAAGATATGAGTGCCATAAGTGTTGAGATGCTCTTCTCAGGCACCTTATGCCTGAGTTTTATGTCCTCCACTAGCTGCCATATTTCTCTCTTTTTCTCTGTATCCAAGCTCCTTGGAAAGAAAATCTTTAGTAAATGTATCAGCTGTAAGAACCCACTACAAAATTCTTTTATTTTGAGAGAATAAAAATATGTGACAAACATACACTGGAAAGAAGGTGGCACATAGTTACTAAGGAGCTAGATCATCCCCAGCTATTCCTTTGGCTCCATCCCCCTTGTCCTACCAGCTTGGGATCCAGAAGTGGAGTGATGGCCACAATATACACAGAAACCTTCCGCCCTGACTTTGGTTGGATCTGGGAATAGGAAATCACAAGCAGAAGGGAGGGACAAGAGTGAGATCCAGGTTTCCATTCTTCTATTTCCATCCATGATGGATCAGTGTGGGCTGGGTTCTTTGGCCAAAAGTCTGTTTCTGTCAAGAAGGCCTCCAAATACTCCTCTTCCTCTTTCTTTGTCTTTCTGTCTCTCTTCTGGTAGCTTCCTTCATTCCAGACTTGGATGGTGGTGATGCCTTAGTTTTAACTATTCCTGGGTGCTACAATCTCTTATGCTTTCCCTACACCCTAATTTCCATTTTATAAATAGTTGCCTTGTTCTTTCATAATCATCCAAATTGAGCATGCCATCTGTTATCCTGTCAGGACCCTGACTGGTTTGGTAATCAGTAGTAGGAGTGATTGTGAGGACACAGACCCCTTAGAATACTCTGTGGCTGAGTGGTTTGCACATCTGAGAAGTGCAGGGTAAATGCCTAGGTTGGTTGGGACAGGACACGGGTGGTCCATGGCCTTTAGTAGAACCATGCTTGAGATGATACATGAGAGACTGACTTTGGGAGATCAAGCCCCTGAGGGAATTTGTCACTCTAGCACCCAAAACAATTATGATGCTGAGGCATCTACTGACTTCACGATGACTAAAGAGAAACTTAAAATTGCTCATCCTCCAATTGGTAACATACAGGAAACATTGGAAAACTCTCATATCAGGTCCATGAAAGCCTTTATCCTTTACATTTACAAGGCAGATACAGCTAAGAACCAAGCTCAATGCCCCGTGTAAAGGGTCTTTTTACAGCAGAATAACATCCAGCACTCAATAAACCCTTATATCAGAGATGGGAACATTTAAACAGACACATAAGAGTCTGAGAGACTAAATCCCCAATTTCCCTGTGGGAAACATTGCTCTGCACAATGATTTCCAATTATATTTCTTGAAGCATTCACGTAAGGAAAACTCCAGAAGATGTAGACCCACCATCTTCCATTCATTGCCTTGAGTCCCATAGTGAGATTTACATTCCATCATAACCCAGGGGAAAAAGTACAAGGGCTTCTACAATAAAAAATGTACCTTCACGGTACTGTGTAGACAGCAGCATATAGGATATATATGATAATGGACTGTGAGAGTGTGAAGCCAATATAAGCCCAGATGAGGCTGGATTAGTTAAAATGAGAACATTCACCTAGGATTTAATGGGTTGACTCAAGCCCCTGATAGAGGCACTTACTTTCTGCTGGTTGTCTAAGTGAAGCCTGGATGCAAGGCTTACATAAAATAAGTAAGGCTGAGAAGTTGAGACATTTTTGGTACAGTGTAGGAAGAGCCAAAGTTTTAGGGGGATGGCATTTCTTGAGAGGACTGCATACAGACAGGCCACTCAGCCTCTAATCATGCTCCCCAGGAGAGCCCCCAAGACACTCTCTTCATTGATGCAAAATAATTTGGTAAACAGTGCCCAGTGTCCTTGAAATTTTTCTGTTATTTATGGCTCAGAGAGAGGAACCTGTGGTGAGAATGCTGTGGTGGAATTAGATTTTCTAGTCTCCGTGGAAATAAAGAGCTCTGGAAATAAGGGTCATTTGACCCACAGGGATCTCCAGTGATCAGAATTCCCAGAAAATAAGTGAAGGCTACAAAAAATCAAAGGTATTTTTCTAGAGTCTTCCCCCAAACATTAGCCAAAAAGACCTTGGCCTATTGATAAGGATAACTACAAGTAAGTCCCTGAGCCCAAAGATGAGGAGAAACACCTACCTGCAAGTAATGATGTGGGGTGTTACTCTTTGCTACGACAGGGGAGACTGTGCACACTGAAGAACCGTGGAGCATCTTAGCAAGGGGTGTTAAGAGAGGAATGATGAATTGGCCAGGATTCTTCAGAGAAACAGAACTATCAAGATGTGTATGTATACACATTATATATGCAGATAGATAAACAGAGAGACTTTTATGGAATTGGCTCCCATTATTATGGAAGTACACATTCAAAATCTATAGAATAGGCCAGCAGACTGGAGAAGACTTAGTGTTCAGGTCCAGAGGCAGTCTTTGGCAGTATTCCTTCTTCTTCAGCAGAAGTGGAGGCAGTGGGAATAAGCCTTTGTGCTATACAGGCCTTCCACTGATTGGATGAGGCCCACACACATTATGAAAGTTAGTTACTCAAGGCCTAATGATTTAAATATTCTCATATAAAAAGTATTTTCACAGAAACATCCAGGATTACATTTTACCAAAGAGTTGGACATGATAGCCTAAAAAACTTCATATATAAAATTAAACAAAAAGGGGCACCTTGGTGGCTCAGCAGGTTAAAGCCTCTGCCTTTGGCTTAGGCCATGATCCCAGGGTCCTGGGATTGAGCCCTGCATTAGGATTTCTGCTCAGCAGGGAGCCTGCTTCCCCCTCTCTCTGTCTCTGCCTGCCTTTCTGCCTACTTGTGATCTCTGTCTGTCAAATGAATAAATAAAATCTTTTAAAAAAATTAAACATCCAAATTATATTAGGACTGAGACTTACAATAAATAATTTGGGGGAAAGTCAGGAAAGTAAGACTTTGCATCAGAGTGGGAGTTGTCAGAAACATTTAAAATGAATTCAGTGATTGTCATCTGGATGTCCTTTATCTGGGATATGGAGCAATGCTAAATCTCTCCTTGAATCTTGCAACTTGCAGTCATCCTTGTTATCCAGATTGAAGACTGGTAAATATTGTAGCTTCACAGGTATTTACTTGTTTATTTATCTGTTTGTCTGTGTTTGACATTATAAAGCCATGTTTTGTTTCTGCTTTAAGTTTGTTTTTGTGTCTTTCTATCACAATGACATCATCTAATATGTATGTTTTGTGAAATTCTTGATGTTAAATAAGACATACAAGGGTCTGACAAGCTTAAGAAGAATAACTACCAAGTATCTCTGTCTCTCTCTTTTTTCCCCCCTTTCTCACTATTCACCAAAATAAAAAATTCCCATACTGTCTTTGATTTGACACTCTAATCCCTTGGACTTGAAGTGCTGTTGTTGTGCAAAGAGGATGCCGGTGCTATAGGAGGCCTAAGTATAGACGGATTTTGGCCAAGGCATCTCACAGTGGTCCAGGGAGCCCTCTCCTGAGCTTCAGAACATACAATGGGAAGAAATTTCTCTCTTACTGTGATACCAAGTGTCATCCCCTGAAATATTCTCCCGTTGCCTCATCTCATCCCATGTCAGACTGCAAACCAAAAACAATACCACATTCCTTGGATCACAGAGATTACTGACACCATCAAATTCTAATGACAGGATGTGAGGCAGATGCATACCACCTGTAACTTGCTCCTTTGGCTGTTGCAAAAGGCAACTGTGATAAAATTTGACTCCTAAACCTAAGATAAACCAGAGAAAAACCACCTGAAGCTCAGCTCAACAGCATCGATGATATGCCCAAAAGCTATGCCAAACTATCCTTTGCAAAAGGAGAAATATGGGGGTGTTTCTCTTTGCACTTCCCTCCACCAAAAAAAAAAAAAAAAAAAGGGGGCAAGGGGATCAGGGAATGTCAAATGGAAAATTAGTAACAATGCATATGGACTTCTGATGCCATCAACCTCTTTCTCCAACTAGATCTGGTTGACCATGTGTCCTGGTTTGCCTGGACAGTCCCAGTGTATGCCTGCTGTCTGACAAAATGCTAAGTCCCTTAGTCTCAGAAGTGCTCCTGTTTAAATGACTGCACACACACACACACACACAACACACATACACACATACACACATACACACACACATTTGTTAAAGAAGAGCTGACACTCAATATTACATTAGATTCGGGTGCAAAACTCCATGATTTGGTAAGTTTATGCTGTGCTCATAAGTAGAGCTACCATCTGTCCCATTACATGGCTCTTATAATATCACTGACTATATTTCTTATGCTCTCCTTTTTATTCCTTTGACTCACTCATTCTGTAACTAGAGGGCTTTATCTCCATCTCTCCCTCACCCATTTTGCCCAGCTGCCTCCCCCTATCAGCAACCATCAATTCATTCTCAATATCTATAGTTCTGATTCTGCTTTTTGTTTATTCTTTTTTTTTTTTTTTTTTTGGATTGCATTTATATCACTTCTCAGCCTTTTGGGTAAGATTGGGGTAAATTGGAAGGGGAGGTGAACCATGAGAGATTATGGACTCTAAAAAACAATCTGAGGGGTTTTAATTGGTGGGTGGGTGGGAGGTTGGGGTACCAGGTGGTTGGTATTATAGAGGGCATGGATTGCATGAAGCACTGGGTGTGCTGAAAAAATAATGAATACTATTATGCCGAAAATAAATAAAAAATAAATTAAATTAAAAGATCAAGTGGATTGCATTTATAAATGAAATCAGATGGTATTTGTCATTCTCGGACTGGCTTATTTCACTCAGCACAATACCCTCTAGATCCATCCATGTTGTTTTAATGACAGGATCTCATCCTTCTTTTGTATGGCTGTGTAATATCCCATTTTGTATCTATAACACATTTTTCTCATCTGTGCATCTATTGATGGACATGCAGGCTGCTTCCATGTCTTAGCTATTGCAAATAATGCTGCAGTAAACATAGGAGTGCATGTATCTTTCCAACTTAGTGTTTTTGTTTTCCCTGGGCAAACACCTAACAGTGAAATTATTACACCATACCATAGTATTTCTATTTTTAGTTTTTGAGGAACCTCCATACTTTTTTCTACAGTGGCTGCATCAATTTGCATTCTCACCAATGGTGCAAGAGGGTTCCTTTTTCTCCACATCCTCAATACTTGTTGTTCCTTGTCTTCTTGATTTTACCCATTCTAAAAGGTATGAGGTAATATCTCAATGTAGTTTTTCTGTTTTGTTTTGTTTTGTTTAAGATTTTATTTATTTATTTGACAGAGAGATCACAAGTAGACAGAGGGGCAGGCAGAGAGAGAGAAGGAAGCAGGCTCCCCATTGAGCAGAGCCCTGCCTGATGCAGGGCTCAATCCCAGAACCCTGAGATCATGACTTGAGCTGAAGGCAGAGGCTTAACCCACTGAGCCATCCAGGTGCCCCTGTAGTTTTTATTTTGATTTTCCTAATTATCAGTGATGTTGGGCACCTTTTCATGTGTCTCTTGGTTGTTTATATGTCTTCTTTGGAAAAATGTCTGCTCAGGTTTTCTGCCTCAAAGAATTTTTTTTTTTAATTTTTACATTTTTATTTTTATTTATTTTTAAAATTTTATATTTTCATTGTTTATGCACCACACCCAGTGCTCCATGCAATACGTGCCCTCAATACCCACCACCAGGCTCACCCCTCCCCCCACCTCTTTCCCTTCCAAAACCCTCAGTTAGTTCCTCAGAATCCACAGTCTCTCATGGTTTGTCTCCCACTCCGATTTCCCCCAACTCACTTCTCCTCTCCTTCTCCTAATGTCCTCCGTGTTAATCCTTATGCTCCACAAGTAAGTGAAACCATATGATAGCTGACTTTCTCTGCTTGACTTATTTCACTCAGCATAATCTCCAGGCTAAAGGATTTTAATTGGATTGTTTTTGTTTTTTTGTGTTGAGTTTATGAGTTCTTTGTTTATTTTGGGTATTAGCCCCTTATCAGATATATCATTTGCAAATATCTTCTCTCATGTTGTCTTTTGGTTTCATTGATGGTTCCTTTTGCTGTGTAAATGCTTTTTATTTTGATGTAGTCTCTATACTTTATTCTTGCTTTTGCTTCCCTTGCCTTAGGACACATATCTAGAGAAATGTTGCTCTGCCTAATGTCAGAGAAATTACTGCCTGTACTCTCTTCTAGGATTTGTATGGTTTCAGATCTCACATTTAGGTCTTCCATCCATTTTGAATTCATTTTTCTGTATGGTGTAAGGAAATGATCCAGTTTCATTCCTTTTGCTTGTAGTTATCCAGTTTTTCCAGCACCATTTGTTGAAGAGATTGCCTCTTCTCACTGTATATTCTTGCCTCCTTAGTCATAGTTTAATTGACATGTGGGTTTCCTTCTGGAGTCTCTATCTTGTTCTATTAAAATACATGTTTATTTCTGTGCCAGTACCATAGTCTTTTGAATATTATAGCTTTGTAGCATATCTTGAAATATAGACTTGTGATACCTCCAGTTTTGTTTTTCTTTCTCATGATTGTTTTGGCTATTTGGAATCTTCTGTGGATCCATGCAAATTTTAGAGTTACTTCTTCTAGTTTTGAAAAAAAAAAAAAAAAAAAAAAAAAAAAAAAAAATGCTGTTGGTGCTTTTATAAGGATTGCATTGAATCTGTAGATTGTTTTGGGTAATATGGATATTTTGACAATATTTACTCTCCCACCAATGAACATGAAATATATTTCTTTATTTGTGCCATTTTTAATTTATTTCATGAGTCTTTTATAGTTTTTAGAACAGAGTTCTTTTACCTGTTTGGTTAAGTTTATTCCTAGGCATTTTATTATGTTTAATGCAAATGTAAATGTTGTTCTTAAATTTCTTTTTCTGCAACTTCATTGTTAGTGTCTAGATAGGCTAGTGATTTCTGAATATTAATTTTGTATCTTGCCAATTTACTGAATTTGTTTATTACTTCTAGCAGTTTTGGGGTGAGATCATTAGGATTTTCTATGTATAGTATGTCATCTATAAATAGTGACAGTTTAACTTCTTTACCACTATGGTGTCTCTTACTTGTTTTTTGTTTATTGGGTGTTTCGTTTTGTTTGTTTCGTTTTTATTTGACAGAGAGTGATCACAGGTAAGCAGGGAGGCAGGCAGAGAGAGAGATGGAGAAGCAGGCTCCTGGCTGAGCAGAGAACCCGATGCAGGACTGAATCCCAGGATCCCAAGATCATGACCTGAGCTGAAGGCAGATGCTTAACCCAATGAGCCACCCAGGCACCCCTAGTGTCTCTTGTTTCTTTGTTGCTTGACTTGTGGCTAGAACTTTTAGTACTATGTTGGATAAAAGTGAACATTCATGTCTTGTTTTTGATCTTAGGGGAAAAAATCCTCAGTTTTTTCCCATTGAGGATGATGTTATCTATGAGTTTTTCATATACGGCCTTAATTATGTTGAGTTATGTTCTCTCTAACCCCATTTTGCTGAGCGTGCTTATCATGAATGGATTTGAATCTTGTCGAATGTTTTTTCTGCATCTATTGAAATAATAAATCATGGCAAAATACAGTTAAAAATATGTGTAGAATGTGTCTCTTCAACCTTGTGATACTGACTTACTGATACCCAAATGAGAAATGCTCCCAAATGGGAATGTGGTCATGATTTTGGTGAAAAGGACACTAGGTCTACCCCTGACCATCAAGCTGCTCAAACCGATAATACAACTAGGAGGGGAGGGAGTCGCTATACTGCCAAGAGGGGCTGTCCCAGGCTGTGGAGTGAAAATTGGGTTGCTGTCAAACAACGCAAAAAAAAAATTACCTCTGGATCTTGAGAGAGTTTCTGAGATGCCTCTTAGCACTTCCCTTTCCAATAGCCCTGAATAACGGGGCATTGTGGCAACCAGACACCAAAGGAGGCAAATATATATATATATATATATATATATATATATATATATATATATATTTATATGCGCACACACTCACATATATATACTACATTGAGCCAGGGGCTGCCCAAGGAAGCAGGACACAAGATGTGTAATTAAATTAGTGACCTATAGCAAATGTGTTTTATAAAAACACATCCCCCAATAACTTACATGAAGTACACAGACAGTGGCTAGGAATTTAGATTTTTAGAGGGGGAGATGGCTGAATGGACATCATCCCCAAATTAGTCAGTGGCTGAAGGAACTTCACATGGATTCGAGAAGCAAGATGGCTGGTGCCTGTAGGAAATCTTCAATATGCCCAGACCCCCACAAGTCACTCTTCTCACTCTGCTTTTAACTCCAGAAAGATGACTTGTATGGACAATAGCATTGAGTCTCTTGTCTATCCTGGTTTCTCACTAAATTTAGCCAATAAGAAATCTAGCAGGAGATCAGAATGGGAGGGAGAAGCTTAGCTATAGCCTCCTAGGGTCTTCTCCACAGTGTTGCTCTGGCTGGCTGCACATCTTAGCCATTGGTGGAATTTTTTGTCAGGCATCCCTCTATACACAAAATGAGAGAGTAGATGGAGGAAGGGCAGAAGACCAGTCAATAGGTGCTCCCACATTGGAGGAGGGCAAAAGAGTCTCCATAAGGACTGTGTCAGTGAGTTGATTGATGACTACTGCAGCCCCAGAAGAGTGGAACTTTGAAAGACAGAAGTCAAGGGATGTCATCAAGAGTTGATATTAAAGCCTCATGTTCCTCCAACAAAATCACAGCTTCTTCTCTTTTCTCTGAATTGTGTGTGTGTGTGTGTGTGTATACACACACACATACAATCCTATATATATATAGGATTTATTTTAGAGAGAGTGAGGGGGAGCACATGAGCAGGGCAAGGGGCAGAGAGGAAGAAGAAGCAGGCTTCCTGCTAAACAGAGAGCCCAACATGGGACTCCATCCCAGGATGTCGAGATCATGACCTGAGCTAAAGGCAGATGCTTAACCAATGCAGCCACCCAGACACCCCTGCCCTTTATTTTTAACCACAAATTTTCCTGAGAGGAGTAATATCACACAAAGAAAATTATTTAAATTATTTAAATTGAGTACTGAATAGATGAGGTCCAGAGAAAATTAACTGTGCCTGTGTATGAGGTTTAGAAGCCATGGTGTGTCTGCATGTGAATGACGGTGGCAGCTGTGCCTTCTGCAAGGGCATCTTTCACTCTCTGAAGACCCATCCCAGTTGTCAGGGATCAGCATGTCATCCCCCTGGTGGGGTGTGAAGAGACATGCATGTGCATTCTTTCCCGGGGTTCTAAGATACAGTGGCACTGCCTCCTCAAAATTTGGTGACAAAGAATTGTTAAATACACTTTTAAAATCATCTTACTTCCATATTAAGAAAAGTAAAGTTGCCTGAATTCAAAATAAAATGCCAGCCGAGTAACATAGTCTGTTAGAAAATGCTAAGCGTTAACCTAGCACGTGACACAGTAATGTAAAAATTAGCTTTGTTAGGAAAAACTATATATTTTTATATTTGATGTAAAGACATTATCTAAAAAAAACAACTTTATTTACCAAGAAAGTTACTGACTGTATAACCAGGAAAACTCAGAAAGAACATATACTTTTAGTGATAAAAATTATGTTATTTTTTTCATGGAAATATAGAGGTATTTAGAAGCATTTAATCAGCATAGACCATGTTATTCTAAGGGTTGGCGTAAAATGTGGCCCTAATCTTATGTAACACTACATTGACAGAGAGAGGGCTGGTCACGCTCTCCTCTTTAATTGCCCCCAAAGTCAGCCTGAAATCTATGCTTCAGTGAAAATGAATTTCAATTAATTACACTAAAATGTGTATATTCATGCACACAACAATCACTCTGGTTTATGAAGGGAGAAGAAAGAGAAAGAAGAACTTGTTCTCCAACTTTCAAAATCTCTACAGTAGGGGCGCCTGAGCGGCTCAGTTGGTTAAGCAACTGCCTTCAGCTCAGGTCATGATCCCAGAGTCCTGGAATCAAGTCCCCTATCAGGCTCCCTGCTCAGCGAGGAGCCTGTGTCTGCCTCTCCCTCTGCTGTTCCCCTGCTTGTGCACCCTCACTCTTTCTGTCAAATAAATAAATAAAATCTTCAAAAAAAAAAAAAAAAAGTAAAAAGAGGTGGGTTACAAGGTTTCAGCACATGCCAGATCTCATCATCGTTATCATTATATTGTGTTGTGGTTATCATCACTATAGATAATTGTAAAGATATATTTATTATCTTCCAAGACAGTCTAAAAAACAGCTTCTACTAAGTATTTGTTACCCTAGGAATGGCATCTACAGGACAGGGACACACAGCGAGCTCTCTCTTTTTTCTTCCCACTATCAGAGTGGGAAAAATATTCACAGCCCTTAGCTTGCAGTAGAAAGAGTAGCATCAGTGTCAGTGTGCGGTGAGAAGACCATATTTTGAGAAGGAATGTAAACTCTGTGAATAGTTTATCTTTGCAATTTTTTCTCCACTTACTATTCCTGTGACATCTTGCAGCTTCATTTGGTTTGGCAGGTGAAGGAAAGTGAGCGGGTTTTTGCGCTGAGGTGATGCGGTTTTCCGCCTAGAATTTGTGCTGTATAACGATGATATGCCTGCGACGGTCCTGAGCTGAATGGGAGGCACGAGATCCGTTCTGGAGCCAGGAGACTCACAGTAACCTGTATGTCACCTACATGTTTGAGTATAACATACAATGCATAACCAAGAACAGCAGATAACATATAATCACACCTCAGTAGAAATCATAAAACGAGTACCCTAGAACAACCTCCGTCCTAGAAATCCCCACTCTGTCGCATTCCACTCACAGCCACACCTCAGCCTGGGGAACCGCCCACCTGAACTTTGTGACAGTCCCTCCATTGTCAACTGCATGTGCGTCCTTGATCTTTGAAACCCACAACTTGAATCATTTTCCAGATGTTATTTTCTTCCTTGCTTGTTTGCACAGAACTACCACTGCAGAGTATAAGGCATTCGTCAATTCAGTTTTTGACAGACATTTTTCATTTTTTCTCTTCTTTTTCACTGTCGTGGCACCCTGTGCATAAACCTGAAGCACACATGAGTATTCATTCCAAGCATGAAATACTGAGGCCATCGTAGTCAACGTTCACAGATGCTGCCAAACTGTATTCCAAGTGGCAGGTGCTAATTAACCTTCCCCTCTGAAACATATGGAAGTTTCTATTGCTCTGATGGGTTTTTTTTCCTACGACTTTTAAATTTTGGCCATTGTTTTTACTTGTTTCTCGTTGTGCTTTTATTTTTTTTATTTTTTTTTTTTTTAAGATTTTATTTATTTATTTGACAGAGAGAGATCACAAATAGGCAGAGAGACAGACAGAGAGAGAGATGAGGAGAAGCAGGCTCCCTGCTGAGCAGAGAGCCCCATGCGGGACTCGATCCCAGGCCCCTGGGATCATGACCTGAGCTGAAGGCAGAGGCTTAACCCACTGAGCCACCCAGGCGCCCCTCTCGTTGTGCTTTTAAATGGCAATTTTCTTAACACTAAAATGCTTCTTATTAAGGAACTCAGATGTACTCTGAAGTCTTAATGACCCAAGAATATATTATGTCCTCTAATCATTATAATTTTGACTTAAGTAATTAAGTTTGTAATCCCCTGAAGCTGATAGCTGTGTATGGATAGGAACTCCCCTCCTTTTTTTCTTTAAATACCTCATTAGTCTATCATCCAACCAACCAACACTCACTGAAGTAACCATTCTTTGCATATGGTGCTGTAGGGCACTTCTGCCATTTACCAGTTTCAGGGAGCTGTTTGTGGACTTGGTGTTCTGTCTCTTCTGTCTCTCTGTCTCTTTCTGCACCAAAATCATACTGTGTTAATTATATAAGTTCTATTTTCACTCCCAATTGCTGAGCAAGGCTTTCTGCTTTATTCTTTTTCATCAAATGTGTCTAAACTCCTCTTGGTCTCTTCATTTCCATGTAAATTTTAGAATAAGCTTGTTAATTCTCATAAAATGCTCTGTTGGGGAATTTGATTGAAGATGGATTAAGTCTACAATTCAATTTTTCAGATAATTGATGCCTTCAATACATTCAGTCTCACAATCCGTAGGACATTGTATACCTCTCAGCATCCATAGGTCTTTAATTTTTTTTTCCCACCATAATTTGGCCACAAAAGTCTTGGGCACATTTTATAATATATAGTTATTTTAAAATTCCATTAATTCATATCTTGGCCTTTTAAACACAACTCTTTATATACTTGGAAGTGGTCACTCCAGGGATCATAGTATACACTCTTACCTTTTCAGTTTAGAGTTAATATTGTACCTTTTACTGAAAAATGCAAAAACCTTGAATTTATGTAGATCCATTTATTATGACCAGCATTATTGATGCAACAGGTACCATATGTAACAGCTGTATGGATTGCAAAGAACTTAAGAGACATATAGCCTTCTACATTTACCCACACATTTACCATTTCTGATGCTCTCTCTTTCTTTCTGAAGATGTAAGTTATTATTTGACATCATTTTCTCTCAGCCTAAGTAAACTTCTTGGGAAGCTCTGTGGTCAACTGGTGACAAATGCACTTATCTGAAAATATGTTTAATTTAATTCACCTTCATTCTTAAAGAATATTTCATGGACTATAGAGTTCTGGGTTGGCAGTTCTGTTTATCTTTCAATATTTTCAAGATAGTGTTTTCCTGTCTTCTACTCTCCATTGTTTCTGACAAGAAGCAATTGGTCATTTGTTGTATCATTTCTCCCCATATGTCATTTGTTTTATATATATATACATATATATATAGGCATATATATAAACATATAATGTATTATTTGTTTCAGGGGTATGACTTTTCAGTAGTTTGATTATGAAGCCCTTAGATGTGTCTCCATTCAATTTATCCTTCTTGGTGAACTTGAGCTGCTGACAATGATACCTGTAGGGCAGTAATGAATAACTAATTTTTGTAATAGACAATGGCTCCACCGTATCCACATAAGGGGAAAAAATGAATCTTGACCTGTATACAAAAATCAATTTCCAATGGATCCTAGATAAGCAATGGTAAAACTTTGAGGTTTTTAAAAGAAAACATAAACCATGCTCATGACTTTGAGTTGGGAAGAGTCTTCTTAACCAGGACGCAACAAGCCCTGGCCAACATTAAGAAATGACAAACAGATTTTAATTTTAATTTTAATTTAATGCTAAATTTTTAGGAACTTCTGTGACATAACATCATGATGGTGAAAGGCAAGTCATAGAGTGGGATATGATGGCTACCTTACCTTTCTGGTAAGGACTCATAACTTACATATATAAAAGAAAACAATATGGTGAGCATAGTGAAATTCAGAGTTGTCAAATCATTATGTGTACCTTGAATCGAATGTAACATTGTGTGTCAACTATATTTCCATTTTAAAAAAGGTCAGTAACAGAAATACAAGCCATTAAAAAATGGGCTAACCACTTGAGTGAGCTTTTCACAAACGATGAATGACTTTTTTTAATGACCAATAACTATATTAAAAGTCTATGACAAGGTGTTCAACATCGTTAGTTATCATAGAAATACAAATTAAAATTATAATTAGCTACCATAGTAGGACCACAAGATGGCTAAAATCAAAATGCCTGACAATAATAAGTGTTGTTGAGGATGTGGAATCATCAGAACTCAACTGCACCATGGGGCGGGGTGGTGGTGAAATTAATCTATACAAGTAGAAACTTTCTTGTAAATTTGAAAATATTTATCTTGGCCTAGGTTCTAGGCTAAGAATCTGAAATAAGGGCTAAGATGTCAGCACGTTATATGGAAGATGACAGTCTACATACGGTATTAAGGATCAACGAAAAGGAAGAGAGGGAAGGAAGACAAAGCAATACAACGTGGAATGTTAATTCACTAGCTGTTGCTTAACAATGAGTGCACTTGGCAATGACAGTGTTGGAGGACGAAGTAAGCTTCAAAATGTTCCATGGCAAGTGAAAATGGGAGGGGGACTACCTGGCCCATCTCCCACTGGTCTTGGTTCACCTAAAGGGGAGATAGTCTCTTTATTTAACTTCTAAATTTTACCTGAGGATAATTTCTGCATTTGACTGCTGGTGAAATTTAGGGTTGTCTCAAGTTTGAGGCTAGAACATATAATCCTGCTTTTATTGTTGATTAACATACATGCATATTTTTCCGTTGCTTAATGGTAAAATTCCTGGGCCATTGGGTATGTGTATGATTGGATGCAGCTTTCAAGATTCCCAGAGATGCCTCTCTATTTCTATGTCTCACTAATGCCCAGAACTTTTGGTCTAGAGGAAAAACTACTTAAATAAGTAAAGGGATTTCCATATCCATTGACATATTTATATTTTCCTTTATGTTCATGCATCAAATTACATTAATAAAATGACAAGTGTTACATTAAGCTTATTTTTCTTGAATAAGATGAATTTCCTCTTTGCCATCCTACTCTATATCCTTGGACTTACTGTGTTAACTTTTAAAGATATATGCTTCTATGTATGAATGAGATTACTCTCTCATATATATTTCACATGATGTCCTTGTCAGGTTTGTCCATCAAAGTCATCCTGGATACTCTAAATTAATCAGAAGTACTTCCATCTTTTCTATTCTCTGGAAGAATCGGTAAAATCTCAACATTATTCTTTATTAAATACTTACTGGACTTTATCACAGGAGTTGCTTAAGCTTGGAGTTTTCTTTGGGGAGATTTCTAATTAGGAGTCAATTTATTTAATTACTATATTACTTAGATTTTATTTCTTTTGTTTGGGTTTTAGTAAATTGTTTTTCTACAAGCTATATATTTCATCTGAATTTTATTTGCATGAACTTACTGACAATACTCTCTAATTCCCTTTACATCTACAGTATGTTGTGCTATATTCCCTTTTCATTACTGGAATTGGCCATATTTGTCTTCATCAATTCTCCTGTTAATTTCTTCCAGAGGTTTATTCACTAATTACAATTGCCTGAATCAATTATTAAACAGCATGTGGAGAAATAATTATTTTTCTGATTCACTCCATTTTTCTACATTTATTGGCTGGCTGTATTCTGTATCTGTGAAAAAAAAATCCTTATTCTTGCTTTCTGAAAAAAACAAATGTTTCATGCTTCCTTTATTATTTTTCTGCCTGAAACCCATAATCAGGCATTTCTCCAAGGACTCTCAATTCCTTTTATATGGAAACATATTTACAATGAAGTCTCTGGTTGTTCTCAGCTCTAATTGGCCATCATTGCTTCTAAGCACTTCGGGTAGATGGGACTAAAAAATGTATTCAGAAGTCATGTGTTCGTACTGATAATCTCAAATTCATACTATTATATGTTCTAGTTTCCTTTCTGTGTGTTTTCTCTTCACCCATAGTGAAGACACTGGTTATAAGCACAATCAATAATTTTACTCATTTTCTGTATCTTATAATACATAGAAAAAAAAGCTTTCAGAATTATGATATTACAAAAATTACAACAAACCTACTAGATAAACATCAAAACTTTTCTGCAATTTTGTTATGTCTTATTTTCCTTTTTGAAATTCTTCTACACATACTCAGTGAGTTGATTTAACTTTATCATCTTCACAATAAATTTATCTAACTTTAGAAAAAACTGTATGGTTTTTATGCAATCACATGATATGTATGGATTCACAAAAAGAGAAATGACATCATAAATTTGAATCATCCTATCAAAAAATAGATACATTTTGCCACTTGCTCAAGCCTACTTTTGTGTCTCTCAGGGATATTTAAAAATGTCCTCCGTAGATATTTTGCACATTTCTTATTATGCTGCCTTCCTGGGTATTTTTAACTTTTGTTATCGTAATACAAAGATGCTTTCTTCAGCTTTATATCATCAAACTATTCATTGTTCGTGTGTATAAATGCTACTGATTTTTTCTTATGATTTTGTTTTGAACTAAATTTAATAAGCTATCAAGTGCACTGTCCACTTTGATACACTTTGACAGATATAATTCCTGTGTGATGATCGTCGTCCTTCGTAAATCACCAGACACAGAATATTTCCACCACACCAGAGAACTGCCCTGTGCCAATTTTCAGTCACTCTCTCTACCCCCAGCTCCAGACACTGAGTGTACTCTATCATTACAGATTAGGTTTTCCCTGTTCTTAAATTTCATACAAGTGGAATCAAACAAAGGTCATCCAAATATGTCCATGACCTAATGCACTAGTCCCCAGAAATTGCCAATGTCACCTTACATGGTGAAAAGGAATTTGTCAATAAGCAAGAAACAAAATCTGGAAACAAATTCTCAAGTTATGATGAGCTGCCATGCAGGGTGGAGTGGGAAGGAGAAACACCAGTAATACATCACACTACTTAGAGTGAGCCTCAGCTCTTCATTCTAACCCTTGAACCAAGGAGAAACAACCATTGTTTTTGTCTGGTTCCTTTTTCTTAGCCTAATGTAACTGAGATTCATTTGTGTCCCTTCCTGTTTTAATGCTGAGAAATATTCAATTGTATGATGGTAGAACAACATGTTTATCCATTCACCTACGGAGGGATAACTTGGTTGTTTTAAGCCCATGGTTATTGCCAATTAATCTGGGTTTAGAAAGTGTAAGTTTTCATTGGTCTCAGAAATAACAAGTAGAATAACTGGGTCACTGGGCAAGGTTATGTTTAATTTTATAAAATTGGTTTTCAAATTGGTCATGCAATTTTATATTTTCATCAACAAAATACAGGAGATCTATTGTTCTAAATCCTCTCCAACACATGGATTCCAGACTTAATTTCAGTCAGTCTTAGAGGTCTGTGATGGTGCCTTATTGTCCTTTTCATTTTCAATGTCCTTTTGTCACGTTCTATTGGAATTCATATATCCCACTGTATACAGTATCTATTAATATTAAAAGTTTTATCCCAGTGCATCTGGGTGACATAGTTGGTTAGGCAACTCTTGATTTGGGTCCAGACATGATCTCAGGGTTATGAGGGTCATGAGAGTGTGCCTGGTGTTGAGCTCCACACTTGGCATGGTACTTGGTTAAAATTCTCTCCCACTCTCTCTTCCCTTCCCCACAACTCTCTTGATTTCTCTCCTGCCAAAAAAATTAAAAGTAATATAAAATAAAAAGTAAAATAAAAATTTCAATCCCAAAGTCAAAAATTAAAAAATAATTAAAAATTTTTTTTGTTACTAAATGGTAAAAGTTCTTTATCTATCCTAAATAAAAGTCCTCTGTCATACTTACATATTGCTAATACAAACTAGTAGTTTGCCTTTCATTTTGTAAATGATATTATTTCAAAATTTATATTTCTAATAATTGGATATTAGTGTAAAAACACATTGGCTGTTTCTTTTCTTTTCTCTCTTTTTTTGGTAAATTTCTCAGAATTTTCTACAAAGACATCATGTTGTCTCTGAATGGAGACAGTTTAACTTTTTATTTCAAATAATTTCCATTTACTTTTCTTGTCTAACTGAATTTTGTAAGTCATCTTCAAAATATATAATAAAATGATGAGAACAGACATCCTGACATTGTTCCCAATCTTAGCAACCTACATGTTCCATATGCCACATGTATTTTTTTTAACTTTTTTTTAAGATTTTTATTTATTTATTTGTTTGTTTGTCAGACAGACAGAGATCACAAGTAGGCAGAGAAGCAGGCAGAGAGAGAGGAGGAAGCAGGCTTCCTGCGGAGCAGAGAGCCCAATGTGGGGCTCAATCCCAGGACCCTGGGATCATGACCTGAGCCGAAGGCAGAGGTTTTAACACACTGAGCCACCCAGGCGCCCCATATGCCACATTTAAGTGTGATAGTAGCTATATTTCCTTTGTAGATATTTGCATTAGTTTCCTGTTAACAAATAAGTTGCCATAAATTTAGCAACTTTAAAAAATTATTATTTATGTTATGTAGGTAAGAAGTCCAAAGCAGGTCTCAATGGGTTAAAATCAAGGTATTAGCTGTGGTCTGTCACTAGAGGATAGACATCTCCACATTCTTTGGCTTGTGCTTTCCTTTCTTCATTTTCAAAATGACAACAGTAGGTGGAATTCTCAGCACACAGGAAATAACTTCTGACCACATCCAGATCACATCAATGTTGTACTCTTTTTGTGGCAAAAAAGTTAGTTTTCCTTTTTTCTTCTTTGGGACATCATTAGAACGCGTACTGACATTATAATATTTTTTTGTCATTCTGCCATCCTTCTCTTCTCTTCTTCATTGCTTTTAGATTTTGCCCTTTTGGGCCTTATTATCTCCTTCCTCCTTCATTTCATTTCACTTTTCTCTTTTCCTTCTTCCTTTTTTTTTTTTTTTTTTTTTTTTTAAATTGAGAGAGAAAGCATGCATGTGAGTGGGGAGGGAAGGACAGAGGGAGGAGAGAAAAAGTCTTAAGTATACTCAATGTGCTCAGAGGGGAGCCAGAGGTTGGCTCCCTCTCATGGTCCTGAGATCATGACCTGAGCCAAAATCAAAAGTCCAACTGATAACTGACTGAACCACCCACACTCCTCTCTCCATGCTCTTTGAATTTGGCCTTTATTTCCTTATTTCTACTATTTCATTTGTATTTCAATAAATATCTAAGCTCCACTTGCTTTATTTCTATCCATAGGTTCTGGTTTATAGGATGTTATTGTTGCTGTTTTAAGAAAATCTGAAAATTTGAATTTTATATCCATTTAGAACTTAGTGTTGATTAAAAGAATTATGAAATCTTCAAATATATGTGAAATTTTCATTATTACTCTAATGTATTATTGCATGGGATTTTTTTTCTAATCCATATAGTTTATTTTAATAAGAAAATAACATTTAATGAAAATGAGGTAGATCAATTACAACCCATATAATTTAATAAGGATTTCTGCATGAAAATTTGCTACCCAAAATTCTTATGTTCTATGAAAATGTTGCAGCACTCTTTTTAAAAAAAAATGCATTCATTATTATTGGGATAAAATTGTCATATGTACATGCGTATGACATATGGACATGTACGTAAGATCTGTCTTACAGATTTCTATTGTTATGTCTTTTTGTAGTCTCTGCTTTTTGAAATAGATGCTGTGTTGTCTGATGTTTACTGTGTGTTTTATGATATTTGTTGTACTTTTTCCTTTATGTGGTTTGCTTTTTAAAATTTTATTTATTATTCCTTTTGGTGTATGTGGAGCTTCACATGTTTGTCAATGTGGACACCTTTAAAAGTACCTTTGATGATGTACTTATTTTGATTTCTGCTGTTTAAGCATCTTTAAATAATGTTCTTTGACTCTCATGTTACTCTGTCATAAATTAATAAGCTCTCAAACATTTATCTTCTATCACTCTTTTCTTCCAGTTTTAAATAAATATAATGTTTTATACTATTAAATACTATAATGTTTTCATATAATTTTTCCATTCTAGATCTAGATCATTTTTAAAAATCTTAGATTTCCAATGAAATTAGTCAGTAGTCACCTCCAGCCACATGTTCTCAGTCATCTCTTGCTCCATTAAACATGTTTCCATTGGATCTTTGGGAAGTGCTTTTGAAAGTACTTTCCTACCATTAAGGAAATGCAAGTTAAAACCACAGTGATTATATATATACCAAAACAGTGATATATATACATATCATAGTGATATATACATATGTTATATGTATATATATAAAATAGTTATTAAAAAATACAGTGAAATACCACTAATCACATATTAAATGGGTTAAAAAAACTGAATGTACTGAGCTTTGGCATTGATGTGGAGCGATTTTTAGGCATTGTGAATGGTGTTGCAAAATTTTACAGCTGTTTTGGAACAAAGTTTGGCAGTAACTTAGAAAATGAAACACACCTGTTACATAACCCAGCTCACATGCCTAGCTATTTACACAAGAGAAGTGAAAACCAGTGTTTATAGGGAATGAAATGTCTTGGCTACTCTTTCACATCTTATTTCCATATGAAAGTAGAAAGTAGAATCAGTTTGTCAATTTAAATAGGTTTAATTCAATCTGGGGAAACTGACTTCTTTACATTATTGAACACTCATCAAGAGAAGAAAAAAAAATTTAATGTTATACTGCTTTTTGTTGGTGTATAGGTACACAAATAACTTACTTTAACATTTTATCCAATAAATTTGTCAAGCTAGCAATGTTTTCTAATCATTTATATAGATAGATTTTTCAATTTTTGAAGTACATAAGTATGTCATGGATACAACCAAATTAATTAAATCAGGGATTGATTTGCCTGGAGGTTGGTTTCAGATCCTGTGAGGAGAAGTGTGCTCAAATAAACTTTATCATTTTGTAGCCCAACTTGATGATAATTACAGGGGGTCTCTCCTTTCTTGTTGAGAACACCTTTTGTCTCATTAGCTACATGAGTGGGTTAGTATTTTCGCTTAGCCTGTCAGCTTCTTAGTACCTCTACTGGAAGCAGAAGTCAACAGACAACACTAGAACTACCAGATTTTTCTGGAGGAAATAAAACCTTCAAAGCTGGGCTTATCTTTCTGGCTTTCAATTTTTTTAGTATTCAACCACATATTTTAGCTTTCATTTAACTTAATGTTACCAATTATTAGACAAATCAAAATTCTATGTTTTCAGATAGAAGGCAGTGCAAAGATCTTAGTATCCCATATGTAATATTCTTGCCAAATTCCAATAATGAGTGAAATCATGAGAACACATGAAGATTGGAAAACATGAAAAATTCTATAAAATGACTGGTTTATAATCTTCAGAAGTGTCGTGATGAAGCAATCATATATATGTGTTCTAAGTCATCAATGATATCCTTGTTCTAGAATGGCTGAATATAAAAGATAAGTTTGAGATTATAGCTTCTAAATTCACAACATTTTGCATATCCTGTGGAAAGCCTTTAAAATCGTTGGACAATGAGAATTCTAAAAATAGCTGGATCACAAAAGAAAGTTGTTTCAGTAAAGATAAGTTATTAATGACTCAAAGGGGTACCTGAGTGACTCAGTTGGCTAAGTGGCTAACTCTCAAGTTCAGCTCAGGTTATGCTTTCAGGGTTCTGAGATGAGTCCTGCATCAGACTCCATGCTGTGTATGGAACGTGCTTAAGATTTTCTCTCTCCCTCTGCTCACTCCTCTTCTCCTCTCTCTCTTTCTCTAAAAAAAGGGGGGGAGGGGGAGACAATAACCAAAAACTGAAACACATAAGAATAAATTCAAAACTACTTCTGTTTAGGTACAAAGAATGAAGATTCTGTTTTCTTGAACATTTACTGAATCCAAAGTTCCCAAAAGTACATAATAAATGATCAACTTCAATCTTTGGTAGAAAAGATATAAGAATAATTGAAAATGTTGGGTAGTTAACAAAGACAATGGAGCAGGTAACATCATTATAATATTCTTTCAATATTATAAAAAATTATTAAATTGTGAACAAATGAATTTTAACTCATAAGATTGTGAAAACATTTAATTTCATCAATTCTTGACAGTTTGTTAAGCTCAAATGGCTAGTTAGGTCAATATTAAGTTAATCATGACAGATGATCAGTCAATGAATGGTAAAACAGATGTGAATATCTTCTATGCACCATGGCACAAGGAACATAAAGCTATAGATTTTTAAAGTGAATGACAACACCCAGTTCAGCAGTCTCGGTGCAGCAGGTGATAGTTTGTAAACAGTGGGGTTGGTCATTTGAAAAACTTTATTTCAAATTTTAAAAAAATATATATAGATATATATTTATATATTTATATATTTTTTTAATTTTTTTTCATTTATTTATTTTCAGCATAACAGTATCATTATTTTTTCACCACACCCAGTGCTCCATGCAATCCGTGCCCTCTATAATACCCACCACCTGGTACCCCAACCTCCCACCCCCCGCCACTTCAAACCCTCACATTGTTTTTCAGAGTCCATAGTCTCTCATGATTCACCTCCCCTTCCAATTTACCCCAACCCCCTTCTCTCTAACTCCCCATTACCTCCATGCTTTTTGTTATGCTCCACAAATAAGTGAAACCATATGATAACTGACTCTCTCTGCTTGAATTATTTCACTCAGCATAATCTCTTCCAGTCCCGTCCATGTTGCTACAAAAGTTGGGTATTCATCCTTTCTGATGGAGGCATAATACTCCATAGTGTATGTGGACCACATCTTCCTTATCCATTCATCCGTTGAAGGGCATCTTGGTTCTTTCCACAGTTTGGCGACCGTGGCCATTGCTGCTATAAACATTGGGGTACAGATGGCCCTTCTTTTCACTCCATCTGTATCTTTGGGGTAAATACCCAGGAGTGCAATGGCAGGGTCATAGGGAAGTTCTATTTTTAATTTCTTGAGGAATCTCCACACTGTTCTCCAAAGAGGCTGCACCAACTTGCATTCCCACCAACAGTGTAAGAGGGTTCCCCTTTCTCCACATCCTCTCCAACACATGTTGTTTCCTGTCTTGCTAATTTTGGCCATTCTAACTGGTGTAAGGTGATATCTCAATGTAGTTTTTTTTTTTTTTTCTCAATGTAGTTTTAATTTGAATCTCCCTGATGGCTAGTGATGATGAACATTTTTTCATGTGTCTGATAGCCATTTGTATGTCTTCATTGGAGAAGTGTCTGTCCATATCTTCTGCCCATTTTTCGATATGATTGTCTGTTTTGTGTGTGTTGAGTTTGAGGAGTTTATTATAGATCCTGGATATCAACCTTTTGTCTGTACTGTCATTTGCAAATATCTTCTCCCATTCCGTGGGTTGCCTCTTTGTTTTCTTGACTGTTTCCTTTGCTGTGCAGAAGCTTTTGATTTTGATGAATTACATATTTTCTTTAATGGATATTTGTTTTACTTCACAATTGTAAAAGACTTAGAAATATTTAAGCAAAGAAATTACAAATTACATATTAGTAAAAGAAACATATTTTATCTTTGCTCTAATCTGAGAAGTAATATTTTTAAAATTATGTTGGGGTGCTTTAGTGGCTCAGTTAAGCATCTGCCTTCAGCTCAGGTCATGATCCCAGGGTTCTGGGATCAATTCTCACATTAGGTTCCTTGAAGAGGGGAGGCTGCTTCTTCTTCTCCCTTTGCCCCCTGCTCATGCTCTTTCCCTCTCTCTCTCTGTGTCATATAAATAAATAACAGTCTTTACAAAAATTATAAAATAATGTGTAAGAAACCAGCTTTCTACTATTTAATAAAAGTAGTGCTATATGGTTTCACTTAGTTGTGGAGCATAACAAATAGCATGGAGGACAAGGAAAGATGTAGAGGTAAAGAGAGTTGAGGGAAATTGGAAGGGAATGTGAACCATGAGAGACTATGTACTCTGAAAAACAATCTGAGGGGTTTAAAGCGGCAGAGGGTGGGAGGTTGGGGGAATCAGGTGGTGGGTATTGGAGAGGGCAGGGATTTCATGGAGCCCTGGGTGTGGTGCAAAAACAATGAATACTGTTACACTGAAAAAAAAAATTTTAAACGGTAGTGCTATATGGAAAACTCAGAGAACAGAGAAGCTAAAGTATAATAATTTTGCCATTTGTAGGTAATTATTGGAAACATTTTCTTTTGTTAGGGACAAGTGTAACATCTTGTGATTTGATCTTAAGATAGAGACAATTCAGATTCATTACCTTTTCTCATTCATGGTTTCTTCCCCTAACAATGATCACACTATTTCTTAGAAATCTTTGTAAAATCTTTGTAAAATGGGGTATTTTCTGAAATACTGGATATCCACAACTTATTCCCTGCCCTTGCCGAGAAGGGAACATTGATTTGGGTGGGGATGGTGATGAAAGCTAAGACTCATAGAAAAGTGAACTTGATACCCTACATTTCTCTGAGAAGTGCAAGTTTGCTTACATATTCCAGAAAGCATGACTCCCACGTACTGAAGTATATCACCCATTCTGTTTCATTCTTAAAGGTAAGGGGCATATTTAAAGTCATAAAAGTAGTTAGAGCCTCTACAGGGACTATTTGCCTTGCTGGCAATAACATGACTCTTCCACTGAAGAAAATAAACACAAAACAAAACAAACAAACAAACAAACAAAAAGTTCAAAATATTTTCAAAGAGGTAAATATGTAGAGATGAATAAATATGAATGTGGATGAGGAAGAGTTATGGAGGGGAAAGTGGAGGGGCTCAAGAAGATCAGTTCCTTTACATTTGGCTGAGGCTTGAGGGGAGGGCAGAGAGAGAAGATTAGTTTGATGGGGCTCAGAGAATAAAATTAGAGTCCAGGCCTATTTAAAGGGAATTAGGGTGAACACTTCTCACTTTGATTTGTAATCTTAAAGAAGTGTGCTGTAGAAGAAATGTTACCAGGAATAAATACATTGTCATGGGGGCTATAGTTCAGTTATGAATTATTTTAAATCCCCAAATGAAATTTGTTGAGTTAGTCTCAAACTGCTACTATCAAGGCATCAGGCAGAAGCAAATGAAAATACTTTATGTTAAAAAAAGAAATCTTACAAAACACCCAACAAAAAAGAATAAGAGAATAATTTAAAAGTTGACTAATACTTAAGTTGAGATTAGAGCAACAGAACTTGAACAAACAAAACACTCAACAAAAAAGAAAAAGAAAATTAAAAAAAAAATCTTAGACTTCCTAATATTTCTATAAACAATTTTGAAAAAACAATGCCATGTGCAGAACTAAACATAATCAGACAAATATGGAGAGGGGATCACAGTAACAGAACAAGCATAAGCAATAAAAAATAAAAACAGACACATAGAAGGACTTATATTGAAGTTATCATACACAGATATTAACCATAGTTCTTAATCTTGTGGGCAAAGTGATGACATTGCCACGAGACTAGATTTATCCAATCCTTTTTCCAGAGTAATAAATGAAATGGGATAGCAATAAATAAATAATAAGTAAATTAAAAAAAAAATCCAGAAAACCTCTTCAACAGAAGTATGTAACAAGATTTTTCTAAAATTACCAGATTTTAAGGTAAAAGGGCCAGGAGATATAAGATAATTACTTTACCCCCATAAGGAAGGTCCCACACTTTAACTGAAGTATTTAACAGTCAACAGGTAGATCTATACCAGCTGAACCTTATGCAAGCTTTCAAGTTTTCCATATTAGATTGTATAGCAGAGCACAGGAGGAAAGGCTGAGTAGAGGGAGTCAGCTGAGGCCCTCAGGATCTCAGAAATATTCTTAGAAATGTGAAGTTTTATCTGAGTAGAAATTTCCCAGGACATAGGCAGTAACCTCTTCAACATTGGCCACAGTGATTTATTTAATGACACATCTCCAACAGCCTGGGAAACAAAAGCAAAAATGAACTTTTGAGACTTCCTCATGATAAAAAGTTTCTACACAGCAAGGAAAACAGTCAATAAAACTAAGAGGCAACCCACGAAATGGAAGAAGATATTTGAAAATGACATTACAGATAAAAGGCTGGTATCCAAGATCTATAAAGAACTTCTCAATCTCGACACCCCCCAAAAAAACACAAAAAAACAAAAACAAACAAACAAACAAAAAGTCAAAAAATGAGCAGGAGACATACAAATGGTTCACAGATGCATGAAAAAATGCTCATCATCATTAGCCATCAGGGAAATTCCTATTAAAACCACATTGAGATACCACCTTATAACAGTTAGAATGGCAAAAATTAACAAGGCAGGAAACAAGTGATGGAGAGGATGTGGAGAAAGGGGAACCCTCTTACACTGTTGGTGGGAATGCAAGTTGGTGCAGCCACTTTGGAAAACAGTGTGGAGGTTCCTCAAAAAGTTAAAAAATAGAGCTAATCTACGGCCCAGTAATTGCTCTGTTGGTTATTTACCCCAATGATACAGATGTAGTGAGAAGACGGCTACATGCACCCCAGTGTTCATAGCAGCAATGTCGGTAATAGCCAAACTGTGGAAAGAGCTGAGAATCACTTCAACAGATGAATGGATAAAGAAGATATGGTTCATCTATACAATGACGAATTATGTCTCCATCAAAAAGGATGAATACCCAACTTTTGTATCAACATGGAGAGGACTGGAGGAGATTATGCTGAGTGAAATAAGTCAAGCAAAGAAAGACAATTATCATACAGATTCACTTATATGTGGAACATAGGGAATAACACAGAAGACTTTAAGGGAAGGAAGGGAAAACTGAAGGGGGAGGAAATCAGAGTGGGAGAAGAACTGTGAGAGACTATGGATTCCAAGAAACAACCTCAGGGTTTCAGAGAGGAGAGGGGTAGCCAAATGGGTTAGTCTAGTGATGGGTATTAAGGAGGGCATGTGTTGTAATGAGCACTGGGTTTTATACACAATTAATGAATCAATGAACACTACATCAAAACCTAAAAAAAAAAAAAAAAAAAAAAAAAAAAAAAAAAAAAAAAAATTCCCAGAATATAATAGAAATCCACAGACCAGAAACTCTGGGACTGAAGGAGAGGTATTTGCTTATTGGTGGGGGAGGGAATAAGAAGGGATATATCTCTGAAAGTATGGGAGAGATGATCATCCTGAAAGATCAAGGTCTTGAGTACTGCAAGGTAATGAAAGAATCCCCACCCTTAGGTACACCTGAAGGAAAGTAATTTAGTATATCAGAGAGATATCTGAACTGCTTTGTTCATTGCAGCATTACTCACAATAAGCAAGATATGGAAACAATCTAAGGGCCCTTCAGCAAATGAATGGATAAAGATATATATTTTGATAGATCTTTAACACATTATTTATATATTAATTTTATTATTATTTAAACACATTATTTATATATTAATATTATATTTATATTATTTGTAAAATATATACTATATTTTAAATTATATGTTTGTATTAATATAAAATATGTTTCTATTATTACATCATATTTATATATAAATATATATTTAATTATTGTGATGTAATTGTATTTTAATATAAAAAAAGAAGAAAAAAACATTTTGCTAACCACATGAAAGGCTCTTGAGCATATTATACTAAAAGAAATAAGCCAAACAGAGAAAGACAAATGCTGTATGATCATGTGAAATCTTAAAAAAAAAAAAAAAAAAAAAGAGAGAGAGAAAGAAAAGGAAAGGAGAAAAAGCTAATTCCACAGAAACGGAAACTAGAATGGTTGTTCCCAAGGTCTGGGGGAGGGTAAAATGGGATAATGTAGTATAAGATACAAACATTCAGTTATAAGAATGAATTTTGAGGATGTGATGCACAACATGGTGACTATAGTTAATAAGTAGTAATGCAGACACACATGTCCCGAAAAGGAGGTGTTAAGCCTTCTCACCACACATACAAAATAGTTAATTGTGAGGTGATGGATATGTTATTTACTTTGTTCTTGTTAATCTTTTCACAATGTATATGTATTTTGTAGCATCATGTTGTACATATTATGCAACTGTATTTGTCAATTATTTCTCAATAAAGTTGGGAAAAAAAAACTCTGCAGCAGTGAGATAGGAAAGTTAATCGGGCTCATCTTATTTTCTATAACGAATTTCATTGTAATTATACATAACAATTAAAAATGATGTGTTGTATAAAACACTAAAAAAGAATATATTCTGTATTGGTAAAATTGGCCAAAATTGTTAAAATTGAGGAATTTCTAATATTGAAACTCAAGTAGAAGAAAAAAAATCTCTGCATGCAAGCAAAATGACAATATTTCTTATAACTGAAAGGATTCCTTATTCATCAGATTTTTCTACAATACTATTTTATACCTAAAACTAGTAGATGTCCATGTTTAAGATATTCAAAGAAGGAAGAATAAAAACCATGGATTTAATACCAATTAAATAGTCTTTCAAAAATGAAGCAAACAAAATTGTGGACATTTGAGAAATTAGAAAGTATGTAAGTATCCTCCTTTTTTTTTTTCTAAAATAAAAAATTTTATTTTACCACATATTTAATAAAATTTAGGTTTTCATTATGGCTTTGCTAATTCTCCTTTAACAAAGAATGATACATTTTGGTATAACTTTTCCACTAAAATTGTGGGATAGTCTAATAGTATCCTTTGATTTGCTTGATTTCTTATTATTTATCATTACAGAGTAGACCTATCACATTGGTTTAGGAAAACTGTTGGGAGCTTTAGAAGTTTCTCAAGGGATTTTTCTTTTTCTTTTTTTAATTTTTTTATAAACATATACTGTATTATTAGCCCCAGGGGTGTAAGTATCCTTCTTAATGAATCAACTAGAGAATGAGTTTCAGAAAGCCAATGAACGGTTAAAAAATTTTTCACAGAAATATTTGGTGAGCATTGTATATAATTAAATGTAAAACTTAGGTGAAAAGATGAGATTAATACGACAAAAACTCAGGTATCACTGCTGAAGAGATCTAACAATATAAATATAATGCAGGAAATTAAGGGGCAGCAGATCACAAGGGAAGCAGAAAAGGCTTTTTTGATAATAATGACTATTTGTTCAAACATATCCTGGATAGAGGTAATGGAAACAAATGACACTGAAGAGCTGTGATAATGGTCCCTGTACAGAACAATAGGAAGTATCTACCAAGGGGTAATATGAGAGACATAAATTGTGCTTGTTTGTGGTAAGAAACATTATAGACAATATTGAGGGATTTGGAAGAAAATTAGAATCTAAACAAGGACCTAAACAGAAATCATAGAACTAAAGATTCAAGTAACTGAAATTAAAAACATTGTGGGGGCTTCTAGGTGGCTCAGTCACTTGAGCATCTGAATCTTCATCTCAGCTCAGGTCTTGATCTAAAGGTCATGAGTTCAAGCCCCAGAAAGGGTTCCATGTTGGGCATGGGGCCTCCTTTAAAACAAAGACAAAACAGAAAACAAAACATTATGGATAGTAAGAGCTATAGAAGTTTTGGGTAAAAGGAACAAAATGTATATATTTAGAGTCTCAAAAGGGGAAATGTGAGATATTGAGGCAGATGCAATATGTAAAAAATCAGTGCTGGTAAGTTTCTGCTGCTAATGGGATATACTGAGCCACAGCTTCCAGAAGGCCAGTACAGCCACCCCCAGCACAATCAACAAAAATAAATTTGCTGGTGGAAAATAAAGAGGAGAGGGAGGAGACATAGAGGGAAAGAGACAGAGAGAGAGAGAGACAGGGTGAGGAAAGACCAATCACTTCCAAAGGGACAGAAATGAGACTAGCATCTCCACTTGAAAGAAGACAAAGGGAAGACAGTGGAAGTAGAACAATAAACTGCCCACCTAGAATCCAAGCCCATCACAAATATGTTTCCAGAGTGAGGACGAAAGAAGTTCAGGCACACAAACACTCAGAAAATTGTGACCCACAGACTTGGCCTAAGAGAAACACAAAAGGATGTTCTTGCTGAAGAAAGACGATCTAAATGCAAAGTTCAAGAAGTGGAAATCAACAAAAACGCAATGAGATACAGAATTATATGTGGTCTTATTGGCCTTAAACTTGGATGCACACCAGGATTCTTCTTGGTAGGCTGTCCCCAAACACTCAAAAATGTAACAACATACCTTCTTGTTTCTTCCACATGAGAAAATCTTACGTTTTGGTCTGAGTCATAAGAATAGTTACAACTTATATTTTTATAACACATAGTGATATTCCATTAATAATATAATCAGCATAGTCAATGAAGCAATCTTTTTATCTGTACTTAAGTTATTCCTATCCACAGCTGCTACCATGAGGTCATTGTGACTGATTTTCCTATTTTACAGGGAATTGCAATGATGCGCCAAATTGTTTGAGGATTTTCCAAGCCTATGTGTAGGCTTTAGAACTACTTAGAGTGCTTTATTTCACAAGATCCTATGTAAATGCATATTTCTTTTTCCATATGCAATGGTAGAGTACTCTGCATTCTGGTCCTAGCTCTTGATAATTAAGATATGTGTATGTTCATGGAATACATACTCCTCCTTAACAATAACTAATATCTCATTTTAAAACTAACACCCAGGGGTGCCTGGGTGGCTCAGTGGGTTAAGGCCTCTGCATTTGGCTCAGGTCATTATCCCAGGGTCCTGGGATCGAGCCCCACATTGGGTTCTCTGCTTAGTGGGGAGCGTGCTTCCCACACCCCTGCCCCCCGCCACTACTCTCTGCCTGCTCATGATCTCTGTCTGTCAAATAAATTCATAAAATCTTAAAAAAATAAAACTAACATCCCTGACTGTTGCTTGAACAGCAAATAGTCCATTCATCCTTGATTCCTGTGTATAGTCTGAACTTCATTAAAAAATCAAGGAAGAGAAGAAATATCTACCTAGAATTTTTTTGAAGGTTTTTTGTATCTTGATGTGCTAGTTTTACTGGATTGGGGTTTGGCATTATGCCTTCAGCTTCCATAGAGGAACATGTAAGAATCACACATACACATAAAATGCATATTTATTTTGGGGATACTGTTTTGGGTATTGTCTACTATATCACAATTTGCCTCTTTTAGGAGGACTCAGGAGAGTAACTTTCCTTCAAACCTCTGTGTTCCTTTCCTGAGAAAATGGTTTGTTCTTCTCTTGAGGACATATTTTATTTGTTCTTCTGCCTATAGCAATTTTTTAGGGCTTTATGATATTCTTCACCTTATTATTTTGTATCATAGATTGCTCTCTATTTTGAGCCTCACAGAACACTTTAGGCATTTATGTAAGTTACACTATATCTTTTTTATTTTTTCAAAAATTTGACATGCATATAAACACCTATAATACATCATCACACTCATTATATGGTGGGAATTAATAAGACACAGAGAGATTACTGAACATATTTTGCAATTCTGGTGGAAAAACTTAGATTCTAAAAACAATAGCCTTTGATTCTATTTCTGCCTAGGAATCTGGAAAAAGCATCACTACAATACTAACAATGGCAAAACGTTGGAAAACCTACAAAATTAAAACTTATTTTGAAGCCGTCAGAGAAATGAGATTGCAGGGCAACAACCAAAGAGCCTGAGATCCCAAGAAAGATGGGTCCCCAAATGAAAGGTAAGATATTCAGATTGGAAAATGTGAGGCAAAGCACCAGGATAAGGAGTTGCTGCCATATATAGGGGTGAAAATAAATCAGCTAAATTTGGAATGAGTTGCTAAGATTGATTGTTGGCATGGCAAGAAAGAGACTCTGCAAAGCCCAGATATAGGGAAATCCATGTCACTCACTGTCTCTTTCCATGGATCTCTGTTCATGCTCATAAGAAAGACAGGGGACATACCTGAAGACCAGATGATGTCGCCTTCTTTGTGGCAGCCCTGCCAGGATAATCAACCCCTCCAGGAAAAGCATGAAGTACCTCCCCTTCCCCCCGCTCCCTTCTCTCATATACAGCAATTAAATTCTGAATCCAGAGGAGAAGTCATAGTGTTGTCACACCTGGTACCCAGATAAAGAACCCCGGTTGATTAGTGCAGTAAACATAAATTGCTCTGCATCTAAGGAAAGAAGAGGAAATGCTCTAGTGATGCGTACCTATGCCAATACCATTCAAGGTCTTTTGCTAGCAAGGGAGAAACAGGAAACTGTTAAAAAAAAAAAAAAAAGCCGAAAACACCAGACATTGGGAAGAAATGAAGAAGTCTCACCTTTAAGGAGTGGACAGGTAAGACCCAACAAAACCTGTAGAAGGACCAGGACTACCCAGCATCCTCCTGCTTGCCCCTAACAAGCTTTCAAGTAAACATTAAAAAGCAGCAAAAGGCTCTGCTTTCAGTCTGGCGTGTACAGGGTTTAGAGGTCATCTTTGTCATCTTCACAAGGGAATACTGAACAAGCTGAAAAGCCACTCTCCTTACCTGTCAGCAAAATGACGGTCTAATAGAAATGCTGGAACTAAAAATGCATGATCATAGACTAAGAATTGTTTTTATGGGTGTATCAGTAGACTCAAAATAGTAAGTTAATTTGCAAATATCTTCTTCCATTCCGTGGGTTGCCTCTTTGTTTTCTTGACTGTTTCCTTTGCTGTGCAGAAGCTTTTGATTTTGATGAAGTCCCAAAAGTTCATCTTCGCTTTTGTTTCCTTTGCCTTTGGGGACATATCTTGAAAGAAGTTGCTGTGGCTGATATTGAAGAGATTACTGCCTATGTTCTCCTCTAGGATTCTGATGGATTCTTGTCTCACATTGAGGTCTTTTATCCATTTTGAGTTTATCTTTGTGTACGGTGTAAGAGAATGGTCGAGTTTCATTCTTCTACATATAGCTGCCCAGTTTTCCCAACACCATTTATTGAAGAGACTGCCTTTTTTCCACTGTATATTTTTTCCTGTTTTGTCGAAGATTATTTGACCATAGAGTTGAGGGTCCATATTTGGGCTTTCTACTCTATTCCACTGGTCTATGTGTCTGTTTCTGTGCCAGTACCATGCTGTCTTGGTGATCACAGCTTTGTAGTAAAGCTTGAAATCAGGTAACGTGATGCCCCTCGTTTTATGTTTGTTTTTCAACATTTCCTTAGTGATTCGGGGTCTCTTCTGATTCCATACAAATTTTAGAATCATTTGCTCTAGCTCTTTGAAGAATACCGGTGGAATTTTGATCAGAATGGCATTAAAAGTATAGATTGCTCTAGGCAGTATCGACATTTTAACAATGTTTAGTCTTCTGATCCAAGAGCATGGAATGGTCTTCCATCTTTTTGTGTCTTCAATTTCTTTCATGAGCATTTTGTAGTTCCTTGAATACAGATCCTTTACCTCTTTGGTTAGGTTTATTCCCAGGTATCTTATGGTTCTTGGTGCTATCGTAAATGGAATCAATTCTCTAATTTCCCTTTATGTATTTTCATTATTAGTGTATAAGAAAGCCACTGATTTCTGTACATTGATTTTGTATCCTTCCACGTTGCTGAATTGCTGTATGAGTTCTAGTAGTTTGGGGGTGGAGTCTTTTGGGTTTTCCATATAAAGAATCATGTCATCTGTGAAGAGAGGAGTTTGACTTCTTCATTGCCAATTTGGATACCTTTTATTTCTCTTTGTTGTCTGATTGCTGTTGCTAGGACTTCTAATACTATGTTGAACAAGAGTGGTGAGAGTGGGCATCCTTGTCGTGTTCCTGATCTCAATGGGAAGGATGCAAGCTTTTTCCCATTGAGGATGATATTTGCTGTGGGTCTTTCATAGATAGATTTTATAAAATTCAGGAATGTTCCCTCTAACTCTATACTTTGAAGCGTTTTAATCAGGAACGGATGCTGGATTTTGTCAAATGCTTTTTCTGCATCAATTTAGAGGACCATGTGGTTGTTCTCTCTTCTCAAATTAATTTGTTCTATCACATTGATTGATTTGCGAATGTTGAACCATGCTGGTAGCCCAGGGATGAATCCCACCTGGTCATGGTGGATAATCTTTTTAATTGCTGTTGGATCCTGTTTGCTAGGATCTTGTTGAGAATCTTAGCATCCATATTCATCAGTGATGTTCATCTGAAATTCTCCTTTGTGGTAAGGTCTTTGCCTGGTTTGGGGATCAGGGTAATGCTGGCTTCATAAAAAGAGTCTGGAAGTTTTCCTTCTGCTTCAATTTTTTGAAACCGCTTCAGGAGAATAGGTGTTATTCATGGAATGGGAGAAGATATTTGCAAATGACAGTACAGACAAAAGGTTGATATCCAGGATCTATAATGAACTCCTCAAACTCAACACACACAAAACAGACAATCATATCAAAAAATGGGCAGAAGATATGGACAGACACTTCTCCAATAAAGACATACAAATGGCTATCAGACACATGAAAAAATGTTCATCATCACTAGCCATCAGGGAGATTCAAATTAAAACTACATTGAGATACCACCTTACACCAGTTAGATTGGCCAAAATTAGCAAGACAGGAAACAGCATGTGTTTAAAAGGATGTGGAGAAAGGGGAACCCTCTTCCACTGTTGGTGGGAATGCAAGTTGGTGCAGCCTCTTTGGAGAACAGTGTGGAGATTTCTCAAGAAATTAAAAATAGAGCTTCCCTATGACCCTGCCATTGCACTCCTGGGTATTTACCCCAAAGATACAGATGGAGTGAAAAGAAGGGCCATCTGTACCCCAATGTTTATAGCAGCAATGGCCACGGTCGCCAAACTGAAAGAACCAAGATGCCCTTCAACGGATGAATGGATAAGGAAAATGTGGTCCATATACACTGTGGAGTATTATGCCTCCATCAGAAAGGATGAATACCCAACTTTTGTAGCAACATGGACGGGACTGGAAGAGATTATGCTGAGTGAAATCAGTCAAGCAGAGAGAGTCAGTTATCATATGGTTTCACTTATTCGTGGAGCATAACAGATAGCATGGAGGACATGGGGAGTTAGAGAGGACAAGAGAGTTGGGGGAAATTGGAAGGGGAGGTGAACCATGAGATACTATGGACTCTGAAAAACAATCTGAGGGTTTTGAAGGCGTGGGGGGTGGGAGGTCAAGGTATCAGGTGGTGGGTATTATAGAGGGCACGTATTGCATGGAGCACTGGGTGTGGTGCAAAAATAATGAATACTGTTGTGTTGAAAATAAAAAAAATATATTTAAAAAATAGTAAGTTAACTTAAAGATAGAACAATAGAAAATATCCAAACTGAAACAGACAGACAGACACACACACACACACTAAATAAAGAGTTGTTTTTGTTTTTGTTTGAGAGAGAGAGAGAGAGGAGGGGGAGGGGTAGAGGGAGAGAAAAACTCTTAAAGAAACTCCATATCCAGCAAGGGGCTGGACTCAATCTCACACCCTGAAATCATGACCTGATTTCAGTCACCTTAACATTCTGAGCCTCCCAAGGCCCCCAAAATGAGTTTCTTTTTTTTTTAATTTTAATTTTTTTTAAATAATTTATTTATTTGACAGAGAGACCACAAGGAGGGGGAGTGGCAGGCAAAGGGACGGGGAAAGCCAGGCTCCCTGACAAGCAAGGAGCCAATACAGGGCTTGATCCCAAAAACCCTGGTATCATGACATGAGCTGAAGGCAGATGCTTAACTGACTAAGCCACTAAGCCACTCAAGCACCCCAAGTTGTTTGGTTTTTTGTTTGTTTTGTTTTGTTTTTTGTTTTTAAGCACTCCAGAACTGTGGCCAATGCAAAATGACCTGCCATATTTGAAATACCAAAGGTAAGAGAGAAAGTCACAGAAGAAAAGGGATATTGGTTGGGAAGTTTCAAAAAAATAATCAAAAAATATCAAATCACAGTCCAATAATTTCAGAGAAACCCAAGGAAAATGAACATAAGCAAATAATAAAAGCCTATATGCATCACATTCAAGGAGGGTCAAAGCAAATATGGCATGTTTGAAGGCAGCTAGAGAAAGAAGACTCATACACCGAGAAGCACAGGTCAAAATTACAGTATTCTTCAGATCATAAAACATGTAAACCAAGAGACTGTAGTGCAGCACCACTACAGTACTGAGAACAAAATCTGAAAACCCAGAATTATGTATGTAGTGAGAATATCTCTCAAAATAAGATGGAAATATAATAATTCTTAAGATCATGGGTAATAGGGATGCCTGGGTGGCTCAGTCAGTTAACCATCTGCTTTTTGCTCAGGGCATGCATGATCCCAGGACCTGTGAGTTAGTCCCACATCTGGCTTCTTGCTCAGTTGGGAGTCTGCTTCTTCCTCTGCCTGATACTCCCCCTGCTTGTGATCTCTCTCTCTCTCTCTCTCTCTGACAAATAAATAAATTAAATCTTTAAAAATAAAAATAAAATAAAATAACTGAAAATATTCATTCTCTGGAGATCTGAATTAATAAAGGAATTTCTTCAGTTGGAAAATATGACACCAGGCATATACTTAGATATACATAAAGAAATGAATAGGTTCTGAAAGACTAAATGGAAATACACCTTGGAAATGGTATTTCTTTTTTTTTTTTTTTTGTTACTTAAAAGAATTAACATTTAGTAAAATTTAAATATGCCAAATGGATATTTCTTATTTTTTATTTTAAAGAATTAAAATTTAGGAATAACAATGTTCTGAGTAATAAAATATATTTTAATGTACAGCAATGCTAGCACAGTTTGGGGAAAGCAGTCAGAAGCACACTACTATGAAGTTCTTGCACTGAATAGAAATAGATTTATATATGGATGGTGATAAAATTTATGTTGTTATACCTAGAGCAACATGAAAAACTTTTGAGAAAAGGTGTACCTAATAAGTCACAGTGGAGAAAAAGTGGGATTATAAAAACAAATATCAATTAACTTAAAAGCAAGCATAAAAAGAACAAAAAAGAAAAAAAAAAGAAACAAAGTGAAAAAAAATGCCTTTCAAGGTGGTAGATTTAAATATGACCATAGTAATAATTACCTTAAGTATAGATGGCATAAGTACGCCATTTAAAAGACAACTTTTTTATATTGAGTTAAAGAGCAAGACTAAACAATGTATAATTACACTAAAGTCCCCCTACATTTGTTGATATAAATGCTAAAAGTTTTAAAATATACCATGAGGGAGCACCTGCGTGACTCAGTGGGTAGAGCATCTGACTCTTGATTACTGCCCAGGTCATGGTCTCAGGGTGGTGAGACTGAACCCTGCATGGGCATCTGTGCTAGGCACAGAGCCTACTGAAGATTCCTTCTCTCCCTCTCCCTTCTGCCCCTCCCAACTGCTCACACACATTCTCTCCTTAAAAATAAAAAATGTACACACACACACACACACACACACACACACACACACACACACCATGAGAAAAAAACATGCTATGATAACTATGCTAACACTAACTAAAAGAAAGCTGGAGTGACTGCTGCTGGACTCCAGAGCAAGGAATGTACCAGTGATAAAAAGGTAGATATACACATCATGATAAAGGGACTTCTTGGTCAGGAAGACCCAACAATCCCAAACGTGTGACACATAATAGCAGAGCTTCAAAATGCATGAAACAAAAAATGGATAGAACTAAAATGATCAACAATTACAGTTGGAGATTTCAAAAGCTAACTCTCAGTAGTCAATGGAACAATTTGGTAGCTAATTATTAAGAACAGAGAAAACATGAATAATAGTATGAATCAACATTTCTGGTCAACAGCAGTAGATTTGTATTCTTTTCATGGAATATTTACCCATACAGATCTCAGCTTAAAAAATGAAAACTTTAGAAGTTTAAAAGTTTTGTATTCATACATATTTTTCTGACCAAAATGAAAGTAAAAACCAGTGACAGAAAAAAAAAATCTGGAAATTATGCCAATATTTGGAAATTAAACAATACACATAAAAATAATCCATTTATCTATGCAAAATTAGTAAATCTTAATAGCAAATTTATTTATTCATAATTCTCAAATATTACAAAAGTGCCCACTGACAGATGCCTGGTTAAAGAAACTTCATTACAATGGGATACTACTCAACAATAAAAGTTGACTATGGTACCTGTGGCAATAAGGATGGATCTTAATCCATTAAGACAAAAGAAAAGAAGGAAGACTAAAAATGCTACATACTGAATTGTTCAATTTGTGTTTCAATTTGGAAGAGACAATACAATAGGGTCAGAAAACAGATCTGGGGCTTGGAAGAGGGGACTGTTTTCAAAAGACAATGAGAGAATATTTAAGAGTAATGTGAAATGTATAACTTGATTACTATGGTACTTACATCACTATACACACTTGCCAACTTTCATAGTGCTGTGCATTAAAATGGTTGAATTCATGCAAAAGGGAAATATGTAAAGGATAAATGTATACAAACTATACCTTACTAAATCTAACTTAAATAAAATAAAATAAAATTTCTTTCAGTTTACCATACCATGAAAGCGGCCAAGACTTATTTTAATTAAATTAAATTAAATTTTTTTTCAGCATTCCAAAATGCATTGTTTATGCACCACACTCAGTGTTCCATGTGATATGTGTGCTCTGTAATACCCACCACCAGGCTTACCCAACACCCACCTCCCTTCCCTCCAAAACACTCAGTTTGTTTCTCAAAGTCCACAGTATCTCATGATTTGTCTCCCCTATGATTTCCCCCCATTCACTTCTCCTCTCCATCTCCCAATGTCCTCCATGTTATTCCTTATGCTCCACAAGTAAGTGAAACCATATGATAATTGACTGTCTCTGCTTGACTTATTTCACTCAGCAAAATTTCCTCCAGTCCTGTCCATGCTGATACAAGAGTTGGGGATTCATCATTTCTGATAGAAGCATAACACTTCATTGCATATATGGACCATATCTTTTTTATCCATACATCCGTTGAAGGGCATCTTGGTTCTTTTCAGTTTGGTAACTGTAGCTATTGCTGCTATGGACACTGGAGTACAGATGCCCTTCTTTTCACTACATCTGTATCTTTGAGGTAAATCTTTGAGGTAGTGCAATTGCAGGGTCATAGTGTAGCTCTATTTTTAATTTCTTAAGAAGTATTCACACTGTTTTCCAAAGTGACTGCACCAACTTGCATTCCCACCAACAGTATAAGAGGGTTCCCCTTTCTCCACATCCTCTGCAACACCTATTGTTTCTTATCTTGTTAATTTTGGCCATTCTAACTGGTGTAAGGTGGTATCTCAATGTGATTTTGATTTGAATCTCCCTGATGGCTAATGATGATGAACATTTTTTCATGTGTCTATTAACCATTTGAATGTCTTCTTTGGGGCGCCTGCATGGCTCAGTGGGTTAGGCCTCTGCCTTCAGCTCAGGTTATGATCTCAGGGTCCTGGGATTGAGCCCCACATAGGCTCTCTGCTTGGCAGGGAGCCTGCTTCCCCCTCTCTCTCTGTCTGTCTCTCTGCCTACTTGTGCTCTCTCTGTCAAATAAATGAATGTTTTCTTTGGAGAAGTGTCTTTTCATGTCTTATGCCCATTTTTTGATGTGCTTATATGTTTTGTGTGTGTTGAGTTTGAGGACTTCATTATTCTTGGATTTCAGCCTTTTGTCTGCAGTGTCATTTGTGAATATCTTCTCCCATTCGGCAGGTTGCCTCTTTGTTTTGTTGACTGTTTCCTTTGCTGTGCAGAAACTTTTGATCTTCATGAAGTCCCAAAAGTTCATTTTTGTTTTTGTTTCCTTTCCCTTTGGAGACATATCTTGAAAGAAGTTGCTGTGGCCGAGCACCTGAGTGGTTCAGTTAGCTAAGCAACTCCCTTCAGCTCAGGTCATGACCCCAGAGTCCCGGTATCAAGTCCCACATCGGGCTCTCTGCTCAGTGGGGAGTCTGCTTCTCTCTCTGACCCTCTCCCCTCTCATGCTCACTCTTGCTCCCTCTCTCTCTCAAGTAAATAAATTAAAAAAAAAATAAGAAGAAGTTGCTGTGGCTGATCATGAAGAGGTTACTGCCTATGTTCTCCTCTAATATTTTGATAGAAATCAAAAGGTCTCATGTTGAGGTCTTTTATCCATTTCGAGTTTATCTTGTGTATGGTATAAGAGAGTGATCAAGTTTCATTCTTCTACACATAGCTGTCCAATTTTCCCAGCACCATTTATTGAAGAGGCTGTTTTCCTTTTTCAACATTTCCTTAGAAATTTGGGGTGTCTTCTAGTTCCATAAAAATTTTAAGAATTTTTGGTGGGGTCTTTGCCTAATTTGGGGATCAGGGTAATGCTGGCTTCATAAAAAGAGTCTTTATTTTTTCCTACTTTTTGAAACACCTACAGGAGAATAGGTATTATTTCTTCTTTGAATATTTGGTAGAATTCTCCAGGGAATCTGTCAGGTCCTCAGGTCTTATATTTTGAGAAGTTTTTGATCACTACTTCAATCTCATTACTAGATATTGGTCTATTCAAGTTGTCAATTTCTTCCTGATTCAGTTTTGGAAGTTTATAGGTTTCCAGGAATGCATCCATTTCATCTAGGTTGCTTAACTTATTGGCATATAACTGTTGATAATAATTTCTGATGATTGTTTCTATTTCAGTGGTGTTAGTCGTGATCTCTCCCCTTTCATGCATAATTTTATTAATTTGGATCCTCTATTTTTTCTTTTTGGATTAGTTTGGACAATGGTTTATTGATCTTATTGATTCCTTCGGAAAACCTTCTTCTTGTTTTGTTGATGTGTTCTACTGTATCTCTAGTTTCTATCTCATTTATCTCTGCTCTAATCTTGATCATTTCCCTTCTTGTGTGTGAGGGTGGCTTAATTTGTTGTTGATTCTTCAGTTCTTTAAGGTGCAAAGAGAGCTGGTGTAATCTGGATTTTTCTTTTTCTTTTTCTTTTTTTTTTTTTTTTTTTTTTTTTTTGAGGGAGGCTTGGAGGACTATGTATTTCCCCCGTAGGACTGCTTTTGCTGTATCAGATAGGTTTTGGACTGGAGTGTTTTCATTCTCATTGGTTTCCATGAATTGTTTTCTTTGATTTCCTGGTTGATCCAAACACTCTTTGTTTTCAAATCAAAACTTTTATTTGAAAGTGCTTGCTTCAGCAGCACATATACTAAAAACTTTTATTTGAAATCAAGTTCTTCTTTGATTTCCTGGTTGATCCAAACACTCTTAGACCAAGACATTTTATTCCCTGGAAACAAAACATAACTTTTATAGGGGATGGTAGATGAGAAGTTTAGTTCTGCCAATCATTAAAGTATATTATTAGTTAGACTTGGAAAGCTTAGCAGCTTCCTTTGTTCTGGATGTAAATCTATTTTTGGTTTTACCCTAAGGTACAGTGTTGCTTATGGATAAAACCAGTTCTTGTCTAAAGAAACACTGAATATTTCTTTGCAATTAATAGAATTAGCTGAGAAATAGAACTTTAAACTTGACTTTTCCTTTTTTTTTCTTTTTTCTTGTTGGAAGATTTACATATCATGCAGCAAAAAACATTTCCAAAATAATAGAAACACGTGTAATTTTTTTTCAAAGATCCTCAAAATTTTCAACCTTAAAAGTATAGCCACTATGTATTCCCAGAAGCTGCAATCATCAGTACTCCAGCATTTCATACAGGTGGTATCTTCTATTACTACAGTGTCTATTTTACAAGAAAGTTCACTGATAACATACATCTCAAAATCAAAAGATCTTCTAAAGCATATTTAGTTTTGTTTGATATTTCTTATCTTATTATATCAATTTAGGGTCAAATTTTGCAAACTTCAGTGACCAAAATAGCAACATAAAATACCTCATTTTCAGTTATGAACTCTTTGAAAATGTTGATATTCCAAATTTAATGTCATTTTAAACTCTTGACGTTTTTTCTAGTTTTTTTTTTTAATTAAAAGCAGTGTAGTTAACAATTTAATCTCACTTTTAGTAAAATATCATTGTAAATACATCCAGATTCAAACATAAAGATATCCTCCTTCCCAATTTAAGTGTGTTCTTAATGTTTGCCATGTAGGATTAAAAGAGATTCACATGAAATGGTATATAGCACCAAAGGAACATTATGTTTTAATGAAGCAAGTAATGGTCTAATAATTCTTATGACGTTGCTATATGAATACATAGTTCCTCTATATCTCTTTAGAGGACTTGTCTACTAAGGCATAGTTATTCCTGATAAGAGTAATGTCTACTTTCAATGACCTCATTAAACATTGACAACACAAGGAAAACATTTTATGTTTCTAATTATGCAGTCTATATTTTAGAACTCATTCAAAATGAATAAATATCATGCATTTTAAAGAGAAATCTTTATAGGGTATTTGTTATATTTTTAACACTAAATTTTATCAAGTATTGCATTTTCAGTTTAATGAATATTCTTAATAGGACAGTTGAGAAAATCATAGAAAAAATATGTTCATTTGTATCCTACAACCTGAAATAATAGCATTTTTAATTTTCCCCTCTGTGTATGGTGTTGTATAATTGGGAGTATTTTTTGAATCTTAACATTTTAAATGATTTTTAAAACAACTTTTTTAATATCATTCTATAATAGGAATCATATTAAAATTCATTTTTTGGATATTTGGGAAGCACATTTAAACAAAAATAATACTTGAGGTAGATTTAGGTAAAAATTAGTTTTGCTATTTAAATACTATGGTGAGAAATGTCTCCATATAAAATTCTGTTAGCATTTCAAATTATTAGGATGAAATACTTAAAGTGGAATATCAGGTCAATATGAAAGAATTTCTTAAAAAGTCTTGATGAGACTATGGACTCTGAAAAACAATCTGAGGGGTTTGAAGTGGTGGGGGGGTGCGAGGTTGGGGTACCAGGTGGTGGGTATTATACAGGGCACAGATTGCATGGAGCACTGGGTGTGGTGCAAAAATAATGAATACTGTTATGCTAAAACTAAATAAAAAATAAATTTTTTATAAAAAGTCTTGATGAATTTAGTCAAATTCTAAAAAATAATGTACATTTAATTTCCATTACCAATATATGAAAGCTTGTGTCATTCTACCTTTTTATAATTTACTATTTATAATTAATTTTATATACCAAAGATATCCCTATCATTAATGTGCATTTTATTATATGTTGAATTATTTTTCTATTTTCTCACCTATAACTTGTTGATTCTTATACCTTACTCAATTTTAATCTGTGGTTTTAATGAGTCTAGCTAAATTGAGAGCATTTTACATATTAGGGATATTAACACATTCTCTATTAACACATTGGTATAATACTTCTGAAAAATACTGTTAGGTGGTACATTTACTCTTCTTTTTTTTCTGACTATAAAATAAGATGTATTTATTGAAAAAAATTAAGGCATAAAACACCTGGGGAGCTTGGGAAGATGGTAGATTAGGAGGACCCTGAGCTCCCCCTGTCCCAAGTTTCAAACTAGATATTGTCCATACCTAAGTCACCAAACTAGAGAGAGACCTGAAGAGTGGCAGACAAACTCCAGAACTAATTATAGAGAAGAAGCTGCATTTGAAAAGTTAGGAAGGTCAGAAAGGCAGATTCCTCTGCCTGCAGGAGGGAGGTAGTTGTTGAGTGCAAGTAGGGCAGAGAAATGACCCCTGGCACCAGGTAGCTTACATGGAGAAGATTAATTTCTATAGTGTTTGGCTTTAAAAACCAGGGGGATGGGAGGAGTCAAGATGGGAGAGAAGTAGCAGGCTGAGATGACATCAGTAGCAGGAGATCAGCTAGATGGTTATCAAACCATTCTGAACACTTATAAATTCAATAGGAGATTGAAGAAAAGAAGAGCAGCAATTCTAGAAACAGAAAATTCACCACTTTCTGAAAGGTAGGACGTGCAGAGAAGTGAATCTGAAGCAAAAGGAAAACAGACCTTGGTGGGAGGGGCCAGCTCCCAGCAAGTAGTGGAGCAATGGAGCACAAAATCAGAACTTTTAGAAGTCTACTCATCTGAGGGATATTGTTCCAGAGGCTAAATGGGGGTGTAGTCCTTGTGTGGACAGTGTGGTCTCAAGTCCTGTGGAGTCACAGAAGGATTGGGGGTATCTGAATGTAGCAGAGCTCACAGGTATTAGAGCAGGGAAGCCAGCTACAGAGAGGGAGCTGAGGAGTGAGCTCTCAGCTTGGGGTTACCTTAAACTGATCTGTTGCACAGTCAGGCCACAGCTCTTTGAGCAGAGACCCACAAGTGGCAGATCTGGGGAGACCACCCTGGAAGAGCAGGAGGGATCTGATGAGTTTAGAGACTCCAAATGGGGTTGTGTGCCAGAGACAGAAATGCTTGGTCACAGGCCTGGTGAGCTAGGAGTGTGGCCAGAGACCAGGGAGACAGGAGTGATTGAGCTTTTCTCCTAGGGCACACTAAGGAGTGGGTCCCCAATCTCTCCGATCCTCCAGGCCAAAGATTGGGAGGCTTCCATTTTCATTCCTTTCCTCCAGAGCTCTACAGAAAGTGTTCAGGGAGCAAAACCTCCAGAGAGAGAACAGGAGCAGATTACTTAGCCTGGCCGCTGGTGAGGGTGGCGCAATTCTGCCTCAGACGAAGACACTTGAGAACCACTACAACAGGCCCCTCCCCCAGAACATCAGCAAGAAATCCAGCCAAGACCAAGCTCACTGATCAAGGAGAATAGTGGAATTCCAGAGGAGGGGAAAGCAAAGCATGGAATTCAAGGCTTTCTCCCCATGATTCTCTGGTCTTGCTTTAATTTTCTTTTTTTTAATTTTTTTCTTATTCCAATTTTTTTTAACTTATACTCTTTCCTTTCTTAATGTTTTTTTAGCTAGTATATCTTAACAATACCTTTTTTTTAAAAAAAATCTTTTTGAATCTTTATTATTATAGTCATATTTTATCCTTCATTGTATCTAACTTTACCTTTTGTGTACACATAGGGTTTTTTCTTCTAAAAAGTTTTGGGATATAGCTTCTTCTAGTAGATCAAAATATACCCTAAATCTAGCACAGGGTTTGTTCTAGTCTCCAGCCTGACCAAATTCTCTCCACTTTTTTTTTCTTTCTTTTCCCAACCAACTTATCAACTCATTTCTTTAGAATTGTTTTTTAAATTTTCATCTGTATGGTCATATTCCATCCCTTCATCATGTTTACCCATATAAATATATATATACATATATATACATATATATATATGTATATATATATATATGCATTCATGTATATATACATATGTAAGTTTCCCTTTCTTAAAAATTTTGGGAGATAGTTTCTTCTCAGAGACCAAAATACAACTAAAATCAAGTAGGTGGCTCTGTGCTAAATGCCCCAATAAAAAGACACAGGGTATCAGAATGTATTAAAACAACAACAACAGAACAAACAACAGCAACAACAACAAAAGACCCATTGATATGCTGTCTTCAAGAAACTCATTTTAGACCCAAAGACACCGCCAGATTTAAAGTGAGGGGGTAGAAAACAATTTACCATGCTAATGGACATCAAAAGAAAGAAGGAGTGGCAATTCTTATATTAGATAAATTAGATTTTAAGCCAAAGAATATAATAAGAGATGAGGAAGGACACTGTATCATACTCAAAGAATCTGTCCAACAAGAAGATCTAACAATTTTAAGTATCTATGCCCCTAACATGGGAGCAGCCAACTACATAAACCAATTAACAACAAAATCAAAGAAACACATTAACAATAATACAATAATAGTAGGGGACTTTAACACCTCTCTCACTGAAATGGACAAATCATCCAAGCAAAAGATCAATAAGGAAATAAAGGCCTTAAATGACACACTGGATCAGGTGGACATAACAGATATATTCAGAACATTCCATCCTGAAGCAACAGAATACCCATTCTTCTCTAGTGCACATGGAACATTCTCCAGAATAGATCACTTCCTGGGTCACAAATCAGGTCTCAATCGGTACCAAAAGATTGGGATCATTCCCTTCAGTTTTTCAGGCCACAATGCTTTGAAGCTAGAATTCAATCACAAGAGGAAATTTGGAAAGAACCCAAATACATGGAGGCTAAAGAGCATCCTACTAAAGAATGAATGGGTCGACCAGGAAATTAAAGAAGAAATGAAAAAATTCATGGAAACAAATGATAATGAAAACACAGTGGTTCAAAATCTCTGGAACAGAGCATAGGCAGTCTTGAGAGGAAAATATATAGTGATACAAGCCTTTTTCAAGAAACAAGAAAGGTCTCAAATACACAACCTAACCCTACACCTAAAGGAGCTGGAGAAAGAACAACAAAGAAAGCCTAAACCCAGAAGGAAAAGAGAAATAATAAAGATCGAGAAGAAATCAATGATATAGAAACAAACAAACAAACATAAAACAATAGAACAAATCAACAAAACTTGGAGCTGCCTCATTAAAAGAATGAATAAGATTGATAAACCCCTGAAAAGAAAGACTTACCCAAAAGAAAAGAGAAAGGACTCAAATAAATAAAATAATGAATGAAAGAGAAGAGATCACAACCAACACCAAAGAAATCCAAATAATTGTAAGAACTGATGGTTACCAGACGGGAAGTAGATGAGGGGATGGGTGAAATAAGTAACGGGATTGAGGACCGCAATTGTGTTGAGCACAGGATGAGATACGGAAGTGCTGAATACTGTATACCTGAAATTAATATAACACTGTATATTAACTGGAATTAAAATAAAATCTTAAGAAATACACATAATCCTATAACATAGAAATGAACATTGCTAATATTTTATATATATCCAGGACACAAATCTACTGGTCTATGATACTAGAACTATATTAATATAATTTTATGTAACTCTTCTCATTAATATTCATTTATTTTTCCAAATAATTATCTTATTAGCTGTCAAATATTCCAAAATGTGGAAATCTGTCTTGATTTTCATCATTTTGGGTCACAGTCCCATATAGGTTTCTTTCAGGTAAGTGTTAAAACCTTGTTTTCAAATTTAAGGGGAAAAAGAGAGCATTAGTATTTTGAGTGAGACTGTAAAATTAAAACTATTTTGTAGGAACTGGCACTTTTACTGCCTCGAAACTCTTTAAAGCAAATGCACCTACTTCTCCACATAAATATTCATGATTTTTTATGTTGTGCTATGTATTTCTCTGTGTATTTATTAATGGTATTCTATCATTTATATTGTGAGATAATTCTTTAATCGTAATTTACAATGCATATAGCTAAAGGAGTTATTTTTGTTTTTTATTCTATCATGGGACATTTGGCCTAAACCTTTTTCCTTTTGATTATAAAAACCATCATGAGCAATCCAGTGGTTCCTCAAAATGTGAACAGGGATCAGATAAAGAAACAGGACATTACCAGCACTCTAAGAAATGCTCTTGGGCTTTCTTTCAAGCACTGTCCTCTCCCTCACCTATAATTAGTCACTGCCCTAATATTCAGAGTAAATACTCTTTACATTTCTTCATCATAGTACAACAGAGGCCTACATATAAGAAATATCCTTGTATTCAAAATTTTGTATAAATGGGCTCAAAGTTAATGTCATTTTTTGGCCTGCCTTTTCTGGCCAAAAATTCATTTGGGATCCATTCATGTCTTTCTCTGCAATTGTTGTGGGACTCTCTACTGTCCTCTAGCACATTATTGTATTTATAATTAATGTATCCATGCTCTTGCTGATGGATAATTTGTATTATTTCTATTTTGTGTGACACATAAATAACGCTGCTCCTGCACATGTTCCTGGGAGCAAGAGTGTGCCTCATGCACTAATGGGCATGAAACTAAGAGAAGAAATTCAGGGTCATCATTTTCAGAGTAAATGGATAACATTTACCTTATTCTAAAGTGGCATTACCTATATTACCCATATATATTCACTCTGGCAGTGAATGAGAGTATGAGCGGGAGACATGGAGGGAGAGGGAGAGAGATAATCTCTCATTCACTGACAGTGTGAATGGATCCCACATTTTGACAAGTATTTAAAAAATCATAGTCCTTTAGGTGACTCTACAGTGACACCATGTAGCTGTTTCCATTTGCATTTCTCTGACAGGAAACCTGGTCGAGCAACTTTTCCTGTCATTCTTACCAGTGGCTGTCCCAATTGTGGAAACCGAAGGTTCTTTATAGATATCCTTCATGTTATCTTTATGTCAGATGTATGAGTTGCCACTTCTAGAACATCTTACAGCTTGCATTATATCACCTGTGTGGTGTCTACAAGACCTGAAATCCTGTCTCCTCCCTTATTCCTTGTTCATTTTTATTCTCACTCTCCCCTATCCCCGATTAGCATTTATGCATCAATTTTATTGAATTTTACAAAGAACTAGTTTTGGTTTCAGTGATTTGTCCATTTCAGTGAGAGGGGTGTTAAAGTCCCCTACTATTATTGTATTATTGTTAATGTGTTTCTTTGATTTTGTTGTTAATTGGTTTATGTAGTTGGCTGCTCCCATGTTAGGGGCATAGATACTTAAAATTGTTAGATCTTCTTGTTGGACAGATTCTTTGAGTATGATACAGTGTCCTTCCTCATCTCTTATTATATTCTTTGGCTTAAAATCTAATTTATCTAATATAAGAATTCTGCATCTATTTCTTTCACTTTTCTGTTTTATTTTCTTTACATTTTCTAGTTTCCCTACATACATCCTTCTTTTTTTCTTTTTTTTAAGATTTTATTTATTTATTTGACAGAGACAGAGAGATCACAAGTAGTCAGAGAGGCAGGCAGAGAGAGAGAGGAGGAATCAGGCTGCCTGCTGAGCAGAGAGCCCAATGCAGGGCTTGATCCCAGGACCTTGGGATCATGTCCTGAACTGAAGGCAGAGGCTTTAAGCCACTGAGCCACCCAGGTGCCCCCCCACTTTATACTTAAGTAATGAATTGGACACCATTCTTTTTCTGGTATCAGAATTTAATGTTATAATTTTTTGCTCTAAGCCATACTTTTAGTGCATCTAATAAATTTTAGTATGCTTTATTTTACTTGATTTATTTAAAAATGTTAACATATCCCTTGCAATTTACTACACCCATAGGTTATTTAGAAGTTTGCTACTCAATCTCGTAGTTTATGGAGGATTTTCCAGATCCTTTGTTATTCTCTTCATTCTGAAATTCTTGTCCTTGAGGTTTAAGAACATACACTGTGTGACTTTAACCCTCTTTTATTTATTGGAACTTGTTTTATGTCTAGAATATCTTCTGCCACCATATATCTTCCATGTGTACTTGAAAAGGATGTATGTTCTATTACTCTTGTACAAATTACTATATAGGTGTTACTTAAGACAGTGTTGTTCAAATTTTTGATATCCTAAAATATTTTCTTTCTTTCTTACTTTTACCAGTTAGTGTGAAATGGAGATTGAAATGACCAGTTATAATTGTAAATATGTCTATATTTTCCATCAGTTCCATTAGTTTTGATTCATGCGTTTTTACAGTTCTTTTGTTAAGTACAATTGCTACCATTATTTTTTGGTGAATTAACTCTTTTATTATCTTATAGCGTCACTATTTCTGAAACTATCCCTTGTTTTGAAGTCTACCCTGTCTGTTACTAATGGAGCCACTCACACTTTACTTTGATCAGGTTTTGTTTACTACCATATCCTTCTTCATTCTTCAAATTGTAACATTTGTGTAAATGTTTGTGTAAATATTACTGAGTTTAAAGCTACGATCATGTTACCTCTTTTTATGTATCTCATCAACTGTTTATTCTTATTTTGTATTTTTTCCACCTTCCTTTGAGTTGAGATGTATTAAATGACTCCATTTTATCTCAACTTTGGCTTATAAATTGTACCTATTAGTTTTGTAGTGTATGTGTGTATATGGTATGTGTGTACTATAAGAAAATGTGTGTGTGTCTGTCATATGTGTATATGTAGGTGTGTGGTGCGTCACATGTGTGCATATGGTATGTGTATAGTGCGAGCATGTGTGGATGTGTGTATATGTGTATAGTGTGTGTGGTATGCATGGTATATATGACATATATGTATATGTAGGCATGTGGTGTGTGTGGATGTGTGTGCTGTTTGGTGTATGTGGTATGCGTGATGAGTATGGCTTATGGGTATTTGTAGGTGTGTGGTGTGTGTATGGTGTGTTTATTTCAGGTGCTGTATGGTATATGTTGCATATGTGTAGGGGAGGGAGGTATGAGGGGGGTATGTTGTGTGCATGTTGTGTGTGTAAAATTGTTCTATGATTTTCAGTGTATATTGCTAACTTGTAATAGTCAAATATCAAATAATGTTATATCACCCTTAGTACCTTGTAAGAGGACTTTCATCTCTCCCTCCTGTTATTCCCTGGGCTATTGATGTCATATAAATATGTCTCTGCATATATAAATGTATGCAATAAACAAGTCAAAATGTAACTTTTGCTATAAAGAATCAGTCAGGCTTTACACTTTCACTTGTTTACCATTTTCAGAACTCTTCATTCATTTTCATAGATGCAAATATCCACCAAGTGTTGTTCTTTTTCGTTGGACATTTCTCCTAGAGATGATTTCTCTTTTTTTTTTTTTAAGACTTAATTAATTTATTTGACAGAGAGAGAGAGATCACAAGTAGGCAGAGAGGCAGGCAGAGAAAGGGGGAAGGCGGATCCTTGCTGAGCAGAGAGCCCAGTGGGGGACTAGATCCCAGGACCCTGAGATCCTGACTTGAGCAGAAGGCAGAGGTTTTAACCCTCTGATCTACCCAGGCACCTCTAGAGCTGATTTCTTAGCAATTTGTTTTCTCGACTTTTTTCACCTGAAATATTTTTTTTCCCTTTGTTTTTGTAGATATCTTTGTTGGGAATCAAATTCTATTTAGAATAGAATTTTTCCCAGGCTTTAAGATGGCTCTCCATTATCTTCTTAATTTCATAGTCATTGATAGGAAATGTATTGCAATTCTTAATTTTGTTTTTATGTACGTATGTGCTTATTTTTTCTCTGGAACTTCTTAAGATTTTTTCTCTTTATCATTGATTTTCAGTGATGCAATTATTATATGCCTTCGTGGGGTCCTCTTATGTTAATTCTGTTCATGATTTGTTGAGATTCGGGGATTCCATGAGGTCACTGTTTTCATTTATTTTACATGTAAGCAATATTATAGCTATTATTTCATTACATATTTGTATAGCCCTGTGCCTCCTTCTTGGACTTCAATTTCACATATTTTTAAATTGCTTAATATCTTTCCACAGGCACCTGATGGTCTGGCCATTTCTTTTTTCCAATTGTATATCTCTCTGTGCCTCATTTTGTTGAAATTTTGTTGATTATGTCTGCAATTTGGGGGCCTTTTCTTCTGGAATCTCTAATAGGCTGCTGTCAATCTCAGGCAGCTTATATTTTATGGTGTATTCTTTTTCATCTCTAGAAATTATTTTGAGTCTTTTGATTTCTTCTATTCCTCTTATTACAAATTCTGGTTTCAAAACATATATCAGATGTGCAAAAAAATGAAAGTAAAACAATCCAATCAGTAGAAAGAGATTCTGAAACAACCGGAGTATGACCCCAGAAAACAAGGACATTAAACCATGCTGTAAGCATTCTGTATGTTGAGGGCAGTAAAGAAAAACCTGCATGTTATGATTCCTTGTCTCAAAATGTACTGCTATAGCAATGCTTCTTATGATTGCTATATGCCTCCTACGTACTTTCCCATCTTAAAGTTTAAACCAACTTTATAATAAAACTATGTCTTTTGGAGTTTTTTTTTTAATTAAGTCTGAACATTATCTCCATTTTAAGTTGAGTGTTTAATTTATCACATACAATGTAATTATAGATAGAATTGGGCTTAAATGGTCCATCTTGCTTTCAAATTGTTTAATATGTTTTTCCTTGTTTGTTTGTTTGTTTTCATTCCTTCCTGGCTTCTTCCACCGAATTGAATATTTACAACATTCTATTTAAAAATATTTTGGGATTTTTAGTTATCACTCATTTTTTAAAAGCATATCACTGCCTATTCACTATTCATTCAAAATCTATGATAGTTTTTCCTGAATAGAACTTCAATAGAACCATACAGGAGCAGATGTCTGTTTACCCACTACTGGGTTTTGTTGTATTGACAATATACATATTACTTCTCATAAACCTCATAACACATAGTGGTCCACTTGTCTTTAAACAGTGAATTTTCCTGTAGAGAATTTAAGAAATATAAAACTTAGTCTATTATTTTTATTAACATGTTTTATAATATCCAGTGCTCTCTATCCCTTCATTTACATCAACATTTTTCTGTTATAATTTTCCTCTGAATTAAAGAACCCCATTTGGTATTCTCTATAATGAAAATGTGTGCTAGTTGAGCACCATCTCAAATTCGGTGTATCAAAAAAAACCTTTATTTTCATCATCATTTTTGAAAGAGGTATTTTCTGTACATAAAGAAATTCTGGTTGGATAGGATTCTTATTTCCTTACTTCACTTTAATGAGATTCCTCCATTTTTTCTGACTTGGATTATTTCAGTGAGTATTACTGGATGTTTACATTCTTCCTCCTGTGTGTAATTTGCTTTTTTGTTTTTGTTTGTTTTGTTTCGTTGTTTTGTTTTGTTTTGGTTTGGTTTTTGTTTTTCCCTACTATGAAATGTCCAAGTATGATTTTGGTGGACTTTATCCACATTGGACTTTATTAAGCCTCTTGGACCTGTGAGATATTTTTTTCACTAATCTGGAAAAAAAGAAAAACCTATTACTTATTCTAATATTTTTCCATCCCAGTCTCTCTCTTTCCTCTTCTGGGTCTCAAATTGCACGTATATATGATAATGGTATTGCCCTCAGGGGGTCAAGATTTTGCTCATTTTTTCATGTTTTTCCCCCATTTCAGGTTCTCAAATCTTTTTATTTGCAGTTTCCAATATGCTGTTCTGCCCACTGACTGATTTTTCCTCACATATTCTATTTCTCAGTGCTAGAGTTTCAATTTCATTCTTATACTTTCTATTTTTCTGCTGATATCATACTGTCTTGACTCATTTTGTCTGTCTTTGGATTTACTTCAACAGGTATGAATATAGTGTCTGTTTAGAAATAATTGTCTGCCAATTTCAATATCACCTTCATTTCTGGGCCAACTTACAACCCTGTTCTCCTGGTTATATAATATATTGGCCCCAAGTTTTGGATATAATGTTTTTAAGAACCTAGATTTTTGTTTTCTGCCTTTTAAAGCTGTTGGTATTTTTTTCTTGGATGTCAGTTCATTTCCACAGTGTTCTGAAACTTGCTTTTAGGCTTTGGCAGGAAGGTTTATATGGTCTTGACTTAGGGTTACTCACTAGACATGGGGGAACTTTATCTCCACCCCTCTGTTTCTCTGAAGTCTCCCACCTTTACTATTCCTACCCATCTTCCAGACACCCCTAGACATTTCTTCCCACATGCAGCTAAGTACAGGCCTAAGATTTCAGGCAACTTTAGGCAGGCCTGTGCAGCCCTCTGTCCATGACCCTGTGGCCCACAGGTGTTGCCCCAGTCTCAGGAGCCCTCTGCTTTACCCCTACATCTCTGAAGAATTGTTTTTTCTGATTAGGCACTTCTTTCTTGTGCTTCAGTCTGGAAATTACTTTGAGGCTTTTTCCCTTGATATCCTACTTGTTTTCCATTTCTCCAGGACCATGTTATCCAATATCTAAAGAGAGTGGTTTCATATCATCTTTCTAGGTGCATCATTTTTGAAGGCAAAATGACTAGTCTGGTCTTAGATAACTAATGATGACCAGAGTCAGATATACTCCCTGTCAGTTTTCATATCAGTGATATTTATGGTGGGGTCTAAAGGGAAAGTGTAAAGGGAGGAACCTTTGTCTCATATTCTCTGGAAAGGCTAAGGCAGTATTTGCTGTTATTTCTACATAATATAACTCACAGGTGAAATCAGATAAGTTAGAAATTTCTTTTTAGAGACTTATTTATGACAAATTCAATTTCTTTAATAGACATAGAACTTTAAGTAATTAAGAAACAAATTACAAAAGCCCTGAGATTTCTTTTTTTTTAAATTTTTTATTTTTTATAAACATGTATTATTATCCCCAGGGGTACAGGTCTGTGAATCAGCACTCACCAAAGCACATACCCTCCCCAATGTCTCCCAACCCCCCTCCCCCCAGCAACCCTCAGTTTGTTTTGTAAGATTAAGAGTCACTTATGGTTTGTCTCCCACCCAATCCCATCTTGTTTCATTGATTCTTCTCCTACCCACTTAAGCCCCCATGTTGCATCACCACTTCCTCATATCAGGGAGATCATATGATAGTTGTCTTTCTCTGCTTGACTTATTTCGCTAAGCATGACACACTCTAGTTCCATCCATGTTGTCACAAATGGCAAGATTTCATTTCTTTTGATGGCTGCATAGTATTCCATTGTGTATATATACCACTTCTTCTTGATCCATTCATCTGTTGATGGACATCTAGGTTCTTTCCATAGTTTGGCTATTGTGGACATTGCTGCTATAAACATTCGGGTGCATGTGCCCCTTTGGATCACTACGTTTGTATCTTTAGGGTAAATACACAGTAGTGCAATTGCTGGGTCATAGGGCAGTTCTGTTTCCAACATTTTGAGGAACCTCCATGCTGTTTTCCAGAGTGGCTGCACCAGCTTGCATTCCCACCAACAGTGTAGGAGTGTTCCCCTTTCTCCGCATCCTCGCCAGCATCTGTCATTTCCTGACTTGTTGATTTTAGCCATTCTGACTGGTGTGAGGTGATATCTCATTGTGGTTTTGATTTGTATTTCCCTGATGCCGAGTGATATGGAGCACTTTTTCATGTGTCTGTTGGCCATCTGGATGTCTTCTTTGCAGAAATGTCTGTTCATGTCCTCTGCCCATTTCTTGATTGGATTATTTGTTCTTTGGGTGTTGAGTTTGCTAAGTTCTTTATAGATTTTGGACACTAGTCCTTTATCTGATATGTCGTTTGCAAATATCTTCTCTCATTCTGTTAGTTGTCTTTTGATTTTGTTAACTGTTTCCTTTGCTATGCAAAAGCTTTTGATCTTGATGAAATCCCAATAGTTCATTTTTGCCCTTGCTTCCCTTGCCTTTGGCGTTGTTCCTAGGAAGATGTTGCTGCAGTTGAGGTCGAAGAGGTTGCTGCTTGTGTTCTCCTCAAGGATTTCTACAAAAGAAAAACGTTTGCTCTCAGACTTCCGCAAAGCCTAATATTCATCGCTTCAAAACCACTTTACACTGTGAGGAAAATGTTCTATCCTCAGATTAGCCACCGATTATGTGTGGAGACAAAGAAACTTAGACAAGCAAGGATGAAGGAAATATAACACCCATGCATCCTTTCTAACAGAACAAAACAAACGACATATTTCAGTAGCTTGAGAGAAGGATGAAACTTTCAAAATTAGTGCTTTTATTAAAAGATTAAAAACTGACACAAGGAAAACTTGAACAAAATTGGACAGAAGGCAAGGCACCTGGGTGGCTCAGTGGGTTAAGCCTCTGCCTTCGGCTCAGGTCATGATCTTGGGGTCCAAGGATTGAGTGCTGGATCAGGCTCCCTGCTCAGTGGGGAGCCTGCTTCCCCCTCTCTCTCTGCCTGCCTCTTTGCCTACTTGTGATCTGTCTTCCAAATAAATAAATGAAATCTTTAAAAAATAATGGACAGAAGGGAACAAACTATATATAGTCTTAAAGAACAAAATGCTAAACAACTGCATTGAGAGGATATTTACCCTCTTTAATTATTATGTAATTACTGTGGATGAATCAAAGCTTTAATCTCAGACTGGGCCTAAATGTGCATGAGACAAACCTGAAACAAGGTGATCCCGGAAGCCTTGTAAATTACACAGATTCAACACAGATGAACTTTAGTGAAAGATAATGCAGTTGCTTGCCCACTGGGGTAAAGATCAGGGCTGGTGTGAACCACAGCCAATGCAATGGGACTCATCTTTCCTTTCCACGTCTAGACTCTGAATAACTCTGACCAGCCTCACTCTGTCAGTAGGCTCATTCCCCATGGCAAGAGTGGAAACTCTAGGAGTCCCAGACTCAACAATCAGTACACAGAAAAGTTATCTCTTGGGATGTTCTCAAAAGAGCACTGATTCCTGTAGCTTCAGTCATCTGCTTGCTCCACAGCAATCCACATAGCCAGGATTCTTTGGGCTTGATTCACGGTGCCATCTTGGTGACTAGAGATTGGTGCAGCCAGCTTAAATCACATAGAATGTGTTCCTCATGAGAAAGAACTATATCCAGAAGAAGGGGAAGAATGGACTTGGATCAATAAAATAGCACAACCAGAAAAAAGACAAAAGTATTTAATAAAACTTTGATCCTAATTATTTATATTTTAATCCATTTCTATGTGCATATTTTCAATGTTGTAAATACATATAAAGAATTGCATATTTTGGGGCACCTGGGTGGCTCAGTGGGTTAAAGCCTCTGCTTTTGGCTCAGGTCATGATTCCAAGGTCCTGGGATCAAGCCCCACATTGGGCTCTCTGCTCGCGGGGTCCTGCTTCCTCCTCTCTTTCTGCCTGCCTCTCTGCCTACTTGTGATCTCTGTCTGTCAAATAAATAAATAAAATCTTTACATATATATATATATATATAATAAATATATAATATATAAAAATACATAAATAAAATGTATTTTATTTATTTATTAGAGAGAGAGAGAGAGAGAAATAGTGAGAGAGCACGAGCATGGGGGAGAGAGAGAGAAGCAGGCTCCCCACTGAGCAGGGAGCCTGACGTGGGGCTCAATCCCAGGACCCTGGCATCATGACCCAAGCTGAAGATGAATGCCCAACTGACTGAGCCACCCAGGTTCTCAGGAAAAAAATAAAATAAAATATGGCTACACTGTCATGTTTAATGGCTGCCTAATATTTTATTTTATGCACAAAATTTGCAGAACTAGCTCCAAATGGACATTTATATATTTCTTCTTCTGTTTGTGAGTGTTTGGAGAGAGAGAGAGAGAGAGAGAGAGAAGGAAGGAGGGAGAGAGAGAAAGAGAGATCCATATGTGTTTAAATTTAGGTCTAAAACTATGTCAAACACGGAATATATCAAACCATATCTTAAAGCTTTTGGAATGCTTGACTAAAATGTTTTGTTTTCCCCCAAGTCCAAATAGATTTAATAACAATAACAAAAATATTATGAAATATGGAGATGTTTTTCCCATCATGTTGGGTGCAATGCTTTTTAGGGGCTTTACTCAACTGAGATTAATGCATATAAGGAAGGATGAGGAGGGTGTTAAGAAGGTAAGTTGGACTATACTGTAAGGTGGGTGGGTAGACCCAGATAGTGAGGAAAAGAGCTGGAGTGTCAGGTTGAAAGTTTAAGTTACAATCCATCCATGATAGACATAGCAGGCTGAATTAAAGATCAAATACTGGTTTTATTCAGTGAAGAAAACAGAGGAAGGTAGCATTTCCATATATCTTTTTTAGGTTGTGCATTGATTGAAATAGGTAAAGTCTACTTTAAAATATTTCACATAGACAAAGAGTAGAAGCTTTTTTTATTTAGGTTCAATGCTCACTTCTTTCTGGTTTTTATTTGCAGGGTAATACTTCAATGTCCTCTTTCCTTCAGTTTGGTACAATTAATTCTGTTATGTTCAGCCAAATCCAAAAGGTAAAATTTTCTGTAACTGCAGCCTGTGTTCTAAATCTCATCTTCAGGTAGCAAATAGCTTTCTTTTACAACTTTCTGGACTTGTATATCCTAGTGCTATATATCCTGTTGATCTTGCAAACACACGGGAGGCTTTATATTTCTTGCCAGTAAATTATAAGTAAATCGTATAGACTAACACTATACCTTGAAGCTGTAAGTCTTTGTTAAATGACCCTGTATAACAACATTAACTTAAATGTACTATAAATTTAAACTGTTTCTTTTCTGTTGGGTTTATAGCAAGATTACTGTAAACAATTTCTATGCAGACCTTGAGATTTGGGGCTGATTTATACATTGTTGTTTATGCATTGTGTCTCCTCTATATGTTACATCCTTACTCTTTCTCAGGCTTGTTTCACTACTGCAAGTATATGAAAAAAAAGAAAACTTTTTCAGATGTTGGCAGTTGAAAATTATTTTTTTTCATTTGCCTCTAGAGACATCAGTTCACTTTATGATTCAGTTAATTTTAAAATATACATATGAGAATTGAAGAAAAAATTGTAGGCACTCAGCATACCTAGAATCATCTTTCCTCGTCTTCTTTTTTTCTAAAATTTATTACAAAAATCACTTTTCTTCCCATGTGTTGAAAATTGGGTTTTGTTTTTTAAAGATTTTATTTATTTATTTGACAGACAGAGATCGCAAGTAGGCAGAACAGCAGGTAGAGATAGGAGGAAGCAGGCTTCCTGCTGAGAAGAGAGGCTGATGTGGGGCTCGATCCCAGGATCCTGGGATCATGACCTGAGCTTAAGGCAGAGGCTTTAACCCACTGAGCCACCCAGGTGCCCCGAAAATTGTTTTTTTAACTTAGTTTGAGAATTTGCTGTCAAGTAAAGATACCATAAATGTTAAACAAACTGGGTAAGAGAAGAAATTGAATGATAAGCATGTACAAATCCTTATGGCAATAAACCCCACACTAAAATACTCTTCAAAGGGGGGAGCACCAACAAAGAGAGCCTTCTGTCCCTCCAGGCACAAATTCCAGGTCTTAAACTACAGCTGTGTCTCCCATCCCCCAGAAGTGATGAGATGGCATCACAAATAAACAAGATACCCTTATTGGAAGAGTCTGGTGTAAAAGTAATCAAGAAATAATGATAAGGTCCAAGATACCATATCTAGAAGAAACATAAAAATAATAAGTATTTTGCCTCAATATATTGTATTTTTAAAATAAGAGCTTTTTGTGAAGTGGTTTTCATAAGAATGAAGTTAATTTCCTTTCATTTTAAAGTATTCAAAGAAGTAGTTACATATTACAGAATGGATTTCTGATATGGAGGGAGATAAAAGTCTGTCTTGTCTATGACTAAACCAGGGTTGAAGAGCATGGAAGCAATGTAACCTTCGAGATCTGGTTTGTGTCATGGTATGCTCTTAATTGAATGTTAATTGAATGTTGACTGCATTCTTAATTGAACATTGCGACCTTAATGGTACTCTGCAGTTCATTTACCCACCCTTGATAAAATTCATTTTGTCTTCCTATAGCCTTTTCAAAACTTCATTATACTCTTCACACCCAACACTTGCCTTTTACTCATCAGCTGATGACCTTGTCTCCTAACTCATTAAGAATATTGAAATTGATAAGTGAGCTTCACACGGATTCACCTTACAAGACATGATGATGACTCAGTTTTTACTATTAGCATTATTTAGTGTCAGTGTCATTTTCTGTTGCTGTTATTAATGAGAGCATTTTTTCCTGACATCTTATATACCTGAGGAAACCCATGGAGGAGGAGGCTTGCTTCAAAAACAAGGAACTTCTCCACAGACTAACTTGCATTCCTAGAACATAACTTACACATTCTCTCCTTGACATGATCTGACTCTGAGGTAGAGTGGCCATATCAATAACCAGGTTTCTATTCTTCGTTCAGGAGCTTATTCAGAAGAATCATGGCTCTTCAGGAAACTGCTTTGAAAGCTGGAGAATGATATAAAGAAGATTTGACTGAATGGCTCAAGATTCCATCTTATGATACTAACTTATTAGTTGAGTGGCAGGTTGACCAGAAACAATACATATCTCTGACTATCCTAACAAATTCTTGTTCTGAGTGGGACAGGACCCCTATTAGGAATATAGCAAGGTGTACTTGACCTGCCTTCCAGGATGATGGGTATATATTCACCAGAAGTCTACATCAGGGCACCCCAGTGACTCATTTGTTTAAAGCAACAGCCTTTGGCTCAGGTCATGATCCTAGAGTCTTGGGATCAAGTCCCACATTGGGCTTTCTGTTTGGTGGGAAGCCTGCTTCTCCTTCTGACCTCTCCCCTCTCATGCTCTCTTTCAAAAAAAATAAATAAAATCTTTAAAAAAAGTTTACATCAAACATGGCCTTTTTGGATTTGTATATAAAGAGAACAGTTAAAAATAAGTGCATTGTATAATATTTCCAAAAAAATAGTCTAAAGAAGACAATAAGTATAGCAAAAACATAAAGTTTAAATATATATAGAAACATAAATTATAATACAAATACAAAATATTAATATTTGAATCTTAGCTATCAAGATTAATAGTTCAGATTTCTCTATGAAAAGACAAAAGTGAGTTCAGTGAATGGAAAGACAGTAGAAAATGCTAGAAAGATATAAAATGAGATGACAAAAGAGCCTTCGATTAATTTGTAATAACACATGCCAAAGTAAATTGTAAATGGATTGCAGAGTTGAATGTTTATAAAAAAAGTAAGAAACTACTATATTTCATCAATTCTAGTATCAGTATGTTTCAACATTTTAGCATCTTAGTATAGGGTTGCATTTTACAATGAATGGCATATCATAATCTTATTTCTTAATGGTGCATAAAATAATTGTGTATCTTATAATTGAGATGTCTGATTTTGATGAAAAATGGTATTTACCAAAAAAAAAAAAAAAAAGGAAATTACTTATCTGATCTTGTGTGTGAAAATAATTTCTAAACAATTTGACAATTACTCCAAAGGCATAACTGAGGGGTACCTGGGTGGTGCAGTTGGGTAAGCATCCAACTTGTCTTTTCTGCTGGTCATGATCTCAGGGTTTTGAGATCAAGCCCTGATTTGGCCTCCATGCCTAGCTCAGGAGTCTGCTTGAGGATCTCTCCCTTCCCTTGCCCCTCCCACTCATGTGCTCTCTATCTCTTCAGTAAATCTTTTTTTTTTTTTTTAAGCATAACAACTGACCCAAATGTATAAAGAAAAATTTCACTGAATTACAAAATGGCAAGAATTATATTAAAAATCAAACAATAGGGGCGCCTGGGTGGCTCAGTGGGTTAAAGCCTCTGCCTTCGGCTCAGGTCATGATCTCAGGGTCCTAGAATTGAGCCCCGCATCAGTCTCTCTGCTCCGTGGGGAGCCGGCTTCCTCCGCTCTCTCTGCCTGCCTCTCTGCCTACTTGTGATCTCTGTCTGTCAAATAAATAAATAAAATCTTTAAAAAAAACAAACAATAAACTGCAATGTAAGTGACATATATGTGTTATTATGCAAATTTTTTGTTGAACATAACTTTACACTTAAAAGTTTGAAAGCCAGTATAAAGAATTCCAGTATGCTCTTCACACAGATTCTTCAAATGGTAACATTTTCCCATATTTGTATTAGACTTATCTCTTCCAGTAGAAAGATGAATATATATATTATGCATACACACATTCTTTGCAAATAAATTGCAGAGATGATGTTCCTTAATCCATAAATACTTCAATGTGTATTTCCTAACAATAAGGACATTTTCCTACATATTCACAATACAATTAGAAAATAAGAAAATTGCAATTATATAGAACTATTAATTTGCATATATTTAAATGTTAATAATTGTCCCAATAATTTTATTTATAAGAAAGAAAATCCCAGGCTACGAGTTGCATTTAGTTCTCATACTTACATTTTCTTTAATCTAGTAAACTTCTTTTGCTTTATCTTTAGTGACCTTAAGCTTTTGATGGGTATAGGCAAGTCATTTTCTAAAATGTCCCTTAATTTGAATTTGTCTGAGATTTCCCTACCATTGAATATACTTTATTCATCTTTGCCAAAAATACCCTAGAAGTGGTGCTGTGACAGTCTCATGGCCTCAAATCAGAAGGCAGAGAATGTTAATTTATTCCAATACTGATGATGTCAGTACTTTGCTCAAACTTGTGTCTGCCATATTTGTCCAATATAAAAATTACTATTTTTATAGTAAATATCTATGTGTAGATACTTTGTGAATATGTATAGCACCTGGATGGCTCAGTGGGTTAAGCCGCTGCCTTCGGCTCAGGTCATGATCTCAGGGTCCTAGGATCGAGTTCCACATCAAGCTCTCTGCTCAACAGGGAGCCTGCTTCCCTTTCTCTCTCTCTGCCTGCCTCTTCATCTACTTGTGATTTCTCTCTGTCAAATAAATAAATAAAATATTTTTTTAAAAAAGTTGATTTATTTATTTGATAGCGATCACAAGTAGGCAGAGAGGCAGGCAGCGTGTTGGGGGGGGGGAGCAGGCTCCCTGCTGAGCAGAGAGGCTGATATGGGGCTCAGTCCCAGGACCCTGAGATCATGACCTGAGCCAAAGTCAGAGACTTAACCCTCTGAGCCACTCAGGCCCCTCTGTACATATCCTATTGCTAATCAAACTTTCCGTCACTAGATTTACCACCTGCTATTGTGTCTTGCATAAAACAAATAGTAGTATAATGGCTACCAGGATTTAGTTCCCTAATTCTGCCAATTATTTCTGTAAATAGTAGTTGGAATTCCACTATTGGGGGGGGGGGGAGCCCTCCACCATTTACTCGTACATGTATGGGCACAGAACCTTATTTTATTTAGTAGGCAATAATCGGTTAGTATTATTTATTCTGATGTGCAAATTGTCCCAGAATTATCCAATTACGCAATGGAAGTCCTATAAATCTATCTCTGGGGTGGATGTGTGTGTGTGTGTTTGTGTGTATGAGTGTGTGTTGTCATGATCCTTTATTTCCCAAGCATTTCCCTTACTTCCTGGCACAGAGAGATGTGGTACACCCATCTTATATTTTCACTCACCAGAACAATTTTTTGTTGAGTTATGGGGACTAAGTTTACTTATTGCTACTATGGTATCTTTCTTCTAGTCCTTCTCAGAAAATGGAACTAAGAAGATGACAGATGATAGGTGATAGATAGATGATAGATAGATGGATGGTAGATAATATATTTAGACACATAGCTTGTGATATAGTTATATCCAATACATATCTATGTCTTTATCTATAGTAAAAGTAAATGTAGTTATGTACATATACAATTATCAATCTATATATCTACATCTATCTATATCTATATCTAGATATCTCTATATATCTATAACCATGTCTATATATCTAGATATATTTATATATATATATATAACCATGTCTATATATCTAGATATATTTAACCTTATATAAATTTATATAAAATTATATCTGTGTCTGTTTACCCATCCATCTGTGTAAAACTCTGAGTTCCTGTCAGTGTCTTCAACTTCGATGCAACCTCAAGAGATTCATTTCACATTTATAGTTACTGTTTCTGACAAGGAGAAATCTGGTTCTCAATATCCACAATATATTTACACATTTGCTCAGTCCTAGAATTTGAAAAAGTCACTCCAAAATAGCTAATATCTCTGCAAGAATATAAAGGAAGAAATTAGTCAGTAGTTATTACTATTTATTGTTTGTTTAAGCCTGAAGGTGTAGAGGCAACATATTTTGTGCAAATGTTACTTGAGTCAGAACTTGCTTCTCCACTCAGTGTGGCAATGCTATTCATTTCAAATAGTTTAAGTACATTTGTTTCTGTTTCAGGTTGGAGTTTTGTCCCCATCCTTGTTGGCTGTGGGGTGTGTGTGTGTGTAAAATATGAAACATTAACACAATTTCCAAAGTCAACTATTCAAGAAAATACAGTCAGAGAAATGACTCTCCACCCATTAACAGTGTTCTTGAAGGAGGAAGGACATTCTTATTCAACAGCCTACACAGCAGCATGGGACCAGCTCTCTACAAACAATTTTAACTCAACACTTTGCCTGCTCCTTAGAGCATTGAAAAACTTCTAATGCATCTGTTACATAGAGTAGGATCATTGAAAGTCCTCACAAGGCTTCAAAGAGTGAACTCATAATGCTTAAGATAGTGGACGTAGAGAAAAATGACTCAAGCAGGCACAGTGTGTCTATGAGAATTACAAGTGTCCCCTTCACTTCCTGGGGAATCTCTCTCAGAGGCAAAAGTGACACTGTAGATTAACCAATGCATGTACTTTTCCTGGGACTTTCCTCATTTTAGCACTTAAAGTTCTAGGAAATTTTTGAGTCCAGATAACCTGTGGTAGTTGGCACCACGAACTTTGCCTTCAGATTATGAGCCATCCAGTGATGCATGATGAACCCTGCCTTCAGGAAACCCCAGGCAAAAGTTTCTAGTGAGGTCTTACATATATCCCACTGGTCTTATAGCAAAGCCAGGCTGGATAACCTGGTGTACACAGGTGTAAAACCCCAATCAATACATTTCTGAAAAATGTAGAGACACTAACCTTGGGTTCCTCCAGGGAAGTTTCAAACTTTAAACAGCACATTAAAATTCACTAGCCAACCCAGCTCATTCTTATCTTGGGCAAAGGTCAGTACCAGACTTCCAGGCATTGCAGAAAAAAGCACAGAGCTGTCTTTCAGCTGTAAGATTGCCTGATATTTTGCACCATTAAACTCTTCCCAGAATCTCAGAAATGTAGAGCTGTAGAGAGCCCTTTAGAATAACCAGCCTGTGGTAGCAGTATCCTAAGATGATATTCAAGATTCCCACCTCCCAATATACATATCACATCTTATCACCTCTCCTTGTGGACAGAGCAAGGCACTATGATGGGACATGACTCCCATTGTCTGAGGATGTTAATCATTTGGCTTTGAGTTAATCAGAAGGGAGATTGTTCTGGTTGGGTCCAGCCTAATCAGCTGAGCTTTTTGAAGGAATGTAAAATGTCAGAAAGACATCCCCCTACTAGCTTCCAATGGAAGCTAATAGCCATGTTGTGAAACAAGAGATCTGTGTGGCAAGGACCTGTGGGTAGCCACTAGCAGTTGGGTTATGTCCCTGGTTGACTCAGTCTTGCTGCTGCAACAGAATGATTCTGCCAAAGAACAAAATGCCTAGAGGCTGAAGAGCCCAGGGCCTTTGCCTCTCCACGCTGACATCTCAAAGATGGCATCAACCTGCAGAGCTGAACAAATTCTTCATTCTTTAAAATCCAAGTAGTTGTTGGTGGTGCTCAGAAGTCAGTTTATTCATGAGTAAGATGACTGGCCAAGGGCTGGAAATACATTTCAACAGATCACTCTCAGTGGCCTATGGGATAGACGGAGGATTACACAACAGCCTGAAAAGGTTGTGATCTTTATGCCTCATCCAGAGACATCGCTAGCACATGAAGAGGATTTAAATTGTATTGAAAGCATTGAAAGCATTGTTTACCCATCACTAATGACCGAGCTGAATATCCCTTCCTTTGTTCTTTTTAAAGATTTTTATTTATTTATTTATTTGACAGTTCACAAGTAGGCAGAGAGGCAGACAGAGAGAGAGAGGAGGAAGCAGGCTCCCTGCTGAGCAGAGAGCCCGATGCGGGACTCGATCCCAGGACCCTGAGATCATGACCTGAGCCGAAGGTAGAGGCTTTAACCCGCTGAGCCACCCAGGCGCCCCTCCCTTCCTTTGTTCTTATAGCAATCTTCTAAGTGAATGGACATGAGTTTGGTAAATGGGTTTAACCTTTCTCAGATAGAGAAATAAGAGGATTTTCATTTAATCTCTCTTCTAAAAAGCTAATGTTAAAATAAAACCTTTTGAGCTGTTGGGATTTTATGTACAATGCATCGCACATTACAATACTTATAACTTTAATCATATATTGACAAAGGAGATTATTACCATACCAGAAGCTCCTAAACAGATAGAGGTCAAAACTATTATTGTGTTCAGGGCAAGGACATATATTTCCCTGGCAAAATTCATTATTACTTAGTCTTTTAGTGTTGAAATTGTCAAATACCTAATTTTCTACCCTAAATTCAATTTTGTCAAGAAAACAATTATTGTAAGCATTAATATTTAATACCAATATGCAAAATGCCACAGAATAAAACTCTAATCTATTTAAAATTTATGAAAACTATAAATGTCTAATACTACTTGAGGCCTTAATTCAAAGAATCAGGGAATGGAAAGAAGATAAGATTCCTAATCTCAGCCCCAGTGCTGCAATCCCTGTGAGGCTCCTTCCTTCCATTATGACAATAATTCTCATGCAGTTTCCTTTCTCTTCTTCCCCTTCATCCTCACCCTCTACCTCACTGAGAAACCTTAGACCCTTTTTTTTTCCAAACCAGCTCACCCTCTGATGCTCCCATCCTAAATTACCTTCCTCTCTCTTTTATTCTAATTTTTATCCTTCTTTTAGGATAGAATGGAGTCAATCACACCATATTTTATTCACAAGTCTCTCTTGTTTAGTCTGCAATCCCCACTCAGTGGTTGACCTTAAAAGGAAAGGACACATTTCCGTGACTTTAGACAACCTTCACTGTGGCCTTCAGGTTGGATGTTTATAGTTCAGCTTTCTTCTTGGAAAACACCTTTAATCTCTGCTTCTCCTCAGCTGTGTCCATAAGGCTCCTGCACCATGGTTCTAATATTTTCCTTTCTTAAATGGCTTTTGTCATTCGTCACTAGAATCTTAACTCTCTGTGCCAGTATTTTAATCTACTTGGACATTTTGTTGGAGGTGGGGCATCAATATTGGAGCATACTTTACTCTGAGCACAACAGGGGCGCTTATGAGATCAAACTTGTCAATCATTTTGACCCTGGGTAACCTATTTTTACAAGTTAAATGAGTGCATCAGACTGATAATCAGAGTGGGTGCGGAAGGTGTGCCTAAACTTGAGAGAAGAGAGTCATTGTTCTCAACTAGAATAGCCATGATTCCATAGGAGATTCTAAGGGAAAAAGGAATGTCATCCAAAACAATGAGACCCGAAAGTTTTCAGATTTTTTGCTACATAAGATAATGACAACTAAAGCTGATGACAGCTGCTGCTCTGTATTAGTCTTTGTCATCGAAACTTGCTGGTTTTCTGATTCTTGGCTATGTGGGTAACGTCACTGATGTCAAACATCTGTGCATTGTCTAGCTTAGTTTTGTCAAGTTTTACTCAACAGAGTTCAGGGCCGTTGGCCAAGCAGGCATTCTGATTTTTCAACAGGACACAGGCTTGGAGATAATAGAACTCAATCTCCCTTCACTGGGAAAATCAACTTCAATTCAAGACCAGGTGCTGGGAAAGAGAATTTGCAGCTACCATGTTCATAGCATTCTAGAAATGAGTGTCCTCACCGATATACATCATGTGCTTGGTTTTTAATTCAATGTTAAATGGTTGCTCATTCAAAAGTCAAGTTGTGTACTCATATGTGTGTCCAAGGCTGTAAATATTGCATTGTAAATATTTTTATTACTAAAGATAGTCTTGTGAAAGAGCAGACCCTTGGGTCAAACAACAGCACATTGTTTTGGCAACTTCTTGAGCAAGCTGTGAGCAATAACAGTGGCAGTTGACTCACTGACCTTTCTGAGAATACAACACCAGCAATGGTGGCAGCATTTTTGAATTTCTAACGACAGAAGTCGTTAGGCTAGTGCCATCAATGTCATTGGTAGCAGTGGTCATTGCCAGAATAGTAGTCAAAAATAATATTTCTTATCAAAACTATTCAGTGTAGACCTTTAACCTGACTGCCTCTTTCACCACTGGGAAAAGCCAATCGATGTTCCATGTCTAACTGGATAGCAACAACATCATATCTAAATAAAATCAGATTTTCAACAATAGGAGTGCAGTCCACTTTCTTGGGCCTGTTACAGCTTAATCATCTGCAGTCTTGCAGAAACCATTCTTTCAGTGTCTGTAAGAACGCAGAGCTCAGGTGGTCCTGTGCCCCTGGTCCCCTACCTGTTCTGGCAGCACTTTACTCAGTGGAGTAGAGGGTCAAGGCCAGGTGGACCTCTGGTGTGCTTGAGATGGTTTCTGCTCCACTGGAGAACTGAAGAAATGGGTCTGTATTCAAGAGGATGAGACCACTCTGAAAAGGTTATCTATATACTATATCTCTATTATAACGTATTGATTTCTGTCTTTCCACTTAATTCATGTTTTTATGTTTCTTTACTGAATCTTGCCTATTTTGCTTTGGTTTTAATGTTTATAATCTGTTACATTTTGTTAAGTACAGGGAACTGGAAATTAAAGAACTGCTTAAAATTTACACACTCACTGAACTTGACAAATATGCAAAATATTATAAATGTTTTTATATTTATTCAAATATAGAATATTCAACATGTTTATCTTTAAATGTAGGGAATCTATGCTTTTTACTTCTCCCTCTCACTGTATTTTTCTAAGAATTTTATTTATTTATTTCTAAGAATTTTATTTATTTATTTATTTGACAGAGAGAGGCAGGCAGAGAGAGAGGAAGGGAAGCAGGCCCCTGCTGAGCAGAGAGCCCAATGTGGGACTCGATCCCAGGACCCTGAGATCATGACCTGAGCCGAAGGCAGTGGCTTAACCCACTGAGCCACCCAGGCGCCCTCCCTCTCACTGTATTTTTAACCATCTTTTCATTCTCATCTTACCTCCTCATCTTTTCTAGTAACTTTTCCAAGACATTGTATATTCTGACATAGCAGATCTAAAATACAGGCTGATTTTCAGCCAAACTCTGTCTTCCATGATTGGATTTCCTGAAATTTCTGTTCTGCTCTGCATTGCCTTTGATGTTGATTTGATTTTATCTGGTGTGATTTTACTTGGTTTGCAATCTCTGTTTTCCACAATTTTTACCTTAGCTAAATATATGTGACTGCCCATTTGATCTCACAAACAAGAACAGCATTAGAATATCATTTTATTTTTTAAGGTAAATGCACTATCTAAAGTAGAAAATATAGTTAACTTTAAGTGTTCAAAGATAGCATCCATGCTTTTTTCTGGCAATTAGTACAAAAATGATATTGTAAATTAATCTTCGGCATGCTGTCAGTAAAAGCTAATGTGACTGGAGGATACCATTATATTGATATGCACTGATGATGGAAATATTGGTGATGGGTGTTGAAGCACTGAGTTCAAAAGCTCTGAGGGTTATGGACAGCAAAGGATTCTTCATAAGTAGAGACATCTTAAGTAATGGGGAAGGCTGGGATGCCCAGCTTCCTAAAACAAAATAGCCCCATTCATGTCTGCTTGGATGATCCCAAAGACTATCTGATCAAATCCTAGAATTTCCCTTGAGCCACAGCACCGGGGATATCATAGGTGCTTATGCCATGTTTGTCAGAAAAATAAATTAATGCATGAATTAATAGACTTAAAATAAGATTAAAAGAAAAAGAGAAAAACAAAAGAAAAGAATATAGTCACATGAGGTCAGTAGCTTCTCCATCTCTATTCATGTCCATATATCTATGGGATTTCCCCATTCACAAAATAGAATCAATGCCCCTCAGATTACCAAGGCTTGCATAGTTGTGGGTAAAATTAGGTGCTTAGATGTTCACTTTATAATCATAGCACTTTACATTATATAACATCTCAAAGTTTTCATAGTGCTTTATAAAATGCATTATCTCATTTAAATTCATTTTCTATGAATGACTTCCATATTGCCCAGATAAGTGTCAATACATCTTAACAAAATTTTAAAATGAAAACAGTCATGTTGTATGATGAATACAATTCTGCTCACAACTTTTTTTTATTTTTTAATGGTTAGAAGACTCATTGTTTTTGTGTTTAAATTTGTAAGCAGGGAAATTATATTTAAAAATATCACTTAGCAAATAAATGAGATATTTCTCTGCTTAAATCTATTCTTGGTTATTTCAAATAAAGGACAGCTTTCCTCCTTGTTCAGGAAACAGAAAAAGCTGGGTGAGCCTGGAAAATCAGATTCTGCTTTTAAACCTGGGGTCACTTTGGAGATTAGGATTTGAACACAATAGTGGCATTCCTGGTGGGGTGAGTGGAGGCAGGGAAGGCCCATCCTAATGCAGGTAATAAGGGGTGTGTTGACTGCAGAGAATTCAGCAACAACAATAAAACGAACCCAGAGTCAGTCTCTGTATAGTCACCATGCTCCTATCCTTCTAAATTGTGTCAGTAGTAAAATGCAGAATTTAGCCTCCAACATTTATCCTACCCCACAGCAGACTTGAAGCTGAATCAGGGAAGTTCAAACTAAAACTTCTAAAATAGAGGAGCTCAAACTTGGAAGTCTTTGTACAGAGTTCAGGCTACTTCCACCCTACAGAAGTGCCAAGTCCCTAAAGCCGTAAGCTTTCCAGCCGTATCAACGCTGATTTCCAATGCGTATCATAATACATACCATTTATCAGGACTTATGTTCACCAGATAATTGACTGATTATCTTAATAATAAACATATTAAGTTATGACAGCTAATTTTTCCCAAAGAATAAAGTGATGTTATTTCAAATGTCATGTTTTGAATATTTGAGTTTCAATCCCCTTATTAATCACCCACAGTAAACTGACTCATTACAGGTATTAATTTGATCCTGTCTTTTGCTGTCAGATTATTAATGCTGCAAACATAAAGTGTGTCATTATAGAACTTATTGTCAGTATCAACTTTCTGCAAAGATTATAAAGATTTGGTTTGATAAGAGGAAAGTAAATCAAGAAGGATGGGGAATAATTATCTGAAGTGATTAAAATAAACAATTAATATTTTTAGCTGGAAATAAAACCACATTGTCAATGTTCAGACTAACTTTTAGAGACGATGGATTCATGTGGGGGTGCTTCCTTAGCCCAGAAGCTGCTGAGGTACTGGAAGACAAATGTGGGTGACTTCGGTTCTGCAGTCTATGACAGGACCTGACTCCCCAGCACCTCCTCCTTTCCCTGCAGTGTCTGCCATTCACTGGCTTAAAATAGGCAGAAAACTCAGAGCCTTTTCAGATGTCTTTGAAATCAAGGGTAATGTTCTCTGATTTATTTTCCTTTTCTCCTCTGAAATGGCATTCAAAAGCTGTAGGAATTAAGTAGTGCATTATTTCGCCTGGTGAATTTTAGAATATGTGGAATTAATCTCCTTTTAAAGCATGATTTCAGTGTGTGTAACTGGTCTACTTTAGCTCAAACTTTAAGTACCCAAGAATGAAAATGAATTACTGATGACAAAGCAATTATTCCAACTCTCGTAGTTCACAGTTAAGCTGGAATAAAAGTAATTCCATTGCAACGAAATAAATAAGTCAGTCCATAGGAGACATGGAGAAAATCTGGGTGGAAACTTCTTTTGTATTTGTATTTTTACTAGCATGAATTCAGCATCCTTTTTATAGCTCAAAGAAGATAAGAACTAAGGGAAAAGGAAACTAGCACTCACTGAATCTCACTGTGTTCCAGGCTTTTTTGTCATATGGAGCTTATCATGGGCTCTTGAAACAGAGACACAGGTCTTCTTTAAGGAGAGCATACTTGTTTTGAGTGCTTGAGAAAATCCTAACCAATACCTCCTGATAGTCTACCTTAATGCTGGTATCCTAGCATCAGGAAGTAGACATGTTCCAGGTATCCAGAAAATCAATCCAAACATTCTCTTCACTAAGATAAGATTAGAGGGTGTGACATCCCTGTATTCCCTGAAGAAGAATGATGTAACTTTCAGAGCTACATTGCAAACCCCAGCAAAGTGTGCACTAGAGGGAAGTCTACCTACTTTTCCTACTCTTGGTTCATTTTTATGTTCAATTTTATGGCTCCATCTAATCCTCTGGAAGAGAGGTTAGGGTGTCAGGGTTCATGTTATGACATTCATATACAGTAGCATTGGCTTGTACAAATGGGAAGGAGGGATGAAGTGGCTCAGACAACTTAGCTGAATTGCACATGCTCTAACATGGTGAGAAAGAACAATAGATTTTTCATCTGTGTGCATGAAATATAGGGAGATGTAATCTACTCACTTAGCAGCCCTAGAGACCAGCAATGAGGACGGCCCACCAGTTCCTTGAGGATTCCATAGATGTCCTGTTCATGTGGTACTTGGGAGCTCCATTGACAAAGCATCAGACTCTTGATTTCAGCTCAGGTCATGATCTCGGGGTTGTGAGGTCAAACCCTATGTCAGGCTTTACACTTAGGACAGAGTCTACTCGATATTCTTTCCCTCCCCTTCCACCACTCCCCACCCTTGCATGTGCATGTATGCTCTTTCTCTCTTTCTCTTGCTTTCTCAAAAAATAATGTCATGTTCACTCTGAGAGTTGACCAAAACTCTCCTTACAAGCACTGAGAATCTTAGTATTGTACCCTGTCTTTAGGGAACATCTCAGGGTTGGAGAAGGCATTGGGAAATTTCTAATATAATAGAGAAATGAAAGCATTTGTATTTATTAGGAATCCTGGGTCATCTTTTCATGCAATAGAATGACATGGGGACCAGACTGACCGAGCCCAACCATAACTATAATTGATCACTGGTTAGTTCCATCCAAAGCAGACCCTGTTCTAATCAAGCACAAACATTCACAGAGGTGGTCAGTATATTTAGGATTCGTTTACATGGAATTATATATGTGATCCATTTATATTCATACTCCAAATATTATTGTCCACTTCTGGCTACATTTAAGTGTAAATTTCTCCCAGAATCCCATTTCCAAATATTGTTAAAAATTTCTAGAATGATATAAGTGGCCTATGGGACTATTACTTAGGTAAGTTTTATTTATGGATGCTTTCAAGGGGAACTAGGTGAATAGAGATTGGGTTTTTTGTTTGTTTTTGGTTTTTTGTAAGTAAATTATACTTCAAGAAAGGTATTTAAAATATAATAAAAGCAAAGATTATTAAAGTGTCAAATCAAAAATCACCCATCCTAGTACAGCTCCCCAAGGATGATCACATTGCAAAAAATTTTATGTGAACCTTTACAGAAGTTTATTGCAATATGCATGAAAATTTTCATGTTTATTTTTTAAATAAATAATCTTAAGTTAAAAAAGAGAAAGAAACCCAAAATAGCCAACACAACATTGAAGGAGAAGAACAAAATTGATAGACTTACAATACCCAACTTTAAGTTTCACCAGAAAGCCACAGTACTCAAGATAGTATGGCATTAGTGAAAGACTAGACAAATGAATCAATGAAAGAGAATAGAGAGCCTAGACAGAGACCCACACCATATATTCAACAGCTCTTTATTAAAAGGAGCAAAAACTGTTCAATAAATCAAATAACGTTTTTTTCAACAAATGGTCTGGAATAGGTGGGCAGCCACATACAAATAAATAAATTTAGACATAGACCTTACACCTTCAAAAAATTGGCTTGAAATATATTATCTAAATGTAAAATGAAAAACTATAAATCTTCTATAAGATATTATAGGAGAAAATCTAGATGACCTTAGGTATGATGTTACCTTTTCATATACAACACCAAAGATACAAATTATGAAAGAGATAGTTGATAAGCTGTGCAGAGAGAGTCAATTATCATATGGTTTCACTTATGGGTGGAGCATAAGGAGTAACATGGAGAACACTGGGAGGAGAGGAGAAGGGAGTTGGGGGAAATCGAAGGGAGAGGCAAACCATGAGAGACTGTGGACTCTGAGAAACAAACTGAGGGTTTTGGAGGGGAAGTGGGTGGCGGGTTGGGTGAGCCTGGTGGTGGGTATTATGGAGGGCACATATTGCATGGAGCACTAGGTGTGATGCATAAACAATGAATTTTGGAACACTGAAAAAAAATAAAATAAAATTCAAAATGAATGAATAAATAAACTAACTAAAAACATCTGCTCTGCAAAGGACAGTGTCAAGAGAATGAAAAGACCTGCTACAGACTGGGAGAACATATTTGCAAAAGACACATCTGAAAAAGAACTATTAGCCAAATACAGAAAGAATTCTTAAAATTCAACAATAATAAAACAAACAACTTTATTCAACAGTGGCCCAAACTCCTGAAGAGACAGTTCACCAGAGAAGATAAACAGATGGCAAATAAGCATATGAAAAAATGCTCCGCATCATAGGCCATCAGGAAAAAGAAGATTAAAAACAATGAGATGCCAGGACATACCTATTAAAATGGCCAAAATTTGGAACATTGATAACACCAAATGCTGGTAAGAATGTGGAACAACATGAGCTCTCATTTATTGCTGGTGAGAATGAAAACCGGCACAGCCATTTTGGAAGACAGTTCAGTGTCTTCTTACAAAACGAAACATACTCTTACCATAAAATCTAACAATCAGGGGTGGCTGGGTGGCTCAGTGGGTTAAGCCGCTGCCTTCGGCTCAGGTCATGATCTCAGGGTCCTGGGATTGAGTCCCACATCGGGCTCTCTGCTCAGCAGGGAGCCTGCTTCCCTCTCTCTCTCTCTGCCTGCCTCTCCATCTACTTGTGATTTCTCTCTGTCAAATAAATAAATAAAATCTTCAAAAAAAAAATCTAACAATCAAACTCCTTGATATTTATGCAAAGAAGTTGAAAACGTATATCTACACAAAAGCATGCACATTAATTTACATAGTAGCTTCATTCGTAAGTTCCAAAGTTTGGAACCAGCCAAGATGTCCTTCAGTAGGTGAACAGATAAATAAACAATAGTACACACAATCTATAACATATTATTCAGTGCTAAAGTGATAATGAGCTGTTATGTCATGAAGAGACATAGAGGAAACTACATGGGTATTACTAAGTTAAAGAAGTCAATCTGAAAAGGCTATATGATGTTTGATTCCAATCATACAACACTCTAGGAAAGGCAAAACTGAAACCAATAAAAGGATCCGTGGTTGCCATGAGTGGGGGTGACCAGAGGAAGAAGATGAACAGGCATAGCATAAGGATTTTTTAAGGCAGAGAAATTACTCTTTATGATATTATAATGATGGCAAGATATCATTACACTTTCGTCCAAGTGCATAGAATTTGTAACACCAACAATGAACCATAAGGTAAACTGGACATTAGGTGATGATGGTATGTCAGTGTAGAGTCATCCTTGGTAAAATGCAATGTTCTGATTAATGATGTTGATAATGCAGGAGGGCATGTGTGAAGACAGTGGGTACTTGGGAAATCTCTGTACCTCCCTCTCAATTTTGTTGTATGCCTCAAAGTGCTCTAAAAAAAATAGTCTTGAATCAAAGGAGAAGAAGCAAGATAAGGAGAAAAAGTAGGGGAAAAAAAGTTAAAAAAAAATAATAATAAAGTAGAAAAAGTTAAAAAAAAAAAGTTGTGACACTGGGCTGGTAACTCATACTGTCTGGGGCCAGAGCAGAGGACCTATAGGTACAAACTGGAGACAGAGATGGCTTTCTACCATCATAGATGGGACATGGAGGAATTCAGTGAGGTGATACAGTGGGCAGGATGTGCTCATGAAGCTTGTCAATGGGCGAGAGAGTGTGCTTTCCCTTCTCATTGTAGCAGAATTATTGGAGGATTTTTAAGGCAAGCAGGGGAGAGGGGGGGGGGGGGCTGGTTTGATTTGATCTGAAGCCAGAGATCATTTGGTTTCTTTGGAGAAAATGGACTAGAGAGAAGTTAGAAAAATGGGTTTTGACTAGAAAGTGGTGCATCTGGGGATGACAGTGGCCTCAGCCATGACCTCTCATGCCTAATACCTTGTTATGGAGTGAGACCACATGAAGCCCAAGTCCTTCTTTTTCACATTGGTTCTTTTTTATTCCATGGAGGATGTTGCATTCACATGTTTGGGCACACTAGTCTTCATGGGAAAGTTCCATCCACACCCCTAGATGAGACTTCTCCTAACCCACCATAGTTTGCCCACTACACAAGCCCTGGATGAAAGTTCAGGCCCATTATATAGGAAACTCCAATGGCCCAGGTTTGCAGAGTATGATATAGCAGGATGGGGACAAGGTATCTCCTTGGCATGACTGAAGGTCTCCACTGAGGAAGGGAACAGCCAAGGGAAGGCAGCTCTGGGGCTTCTAGAGCACAGGGCCCAGAACAGAAAGACCTTGGTTGCCTTGGGCCACACTCCAACAGAGATGCTGCTTTGTTGTCTTCTCCAGGATGCAATGTGCTATATAGCCAGTATCTGCGCTGAAGGCCTGTACCCACTAGATAAATACATCTCTGAATGTCAGTAGAAGAGAGGGCTCAATGTCTCAAAGACATCATATATTCCATGAAAACTGAAAATCCTGTTTTAAGAACACTCAAATACTTGATAACATTAAATATCTTCTCTGAACATTCTTTGAGTTGAGAAACTACTCTTTCCAGAGCTTATCAACCTAAGAGAATCTTTCCTATCATCAACCAAATATTATACAAATATTTTCTCCCTGAATTCTCATATCGAGTTTGACATAAGCATCCCCGTCTCTCACAGGTGAAGTAAGTAATAATAAAAAGATTAAATCCCAGAGAATTTCAGATTTAAGTCTAGGCTTTTAAGGTGCATAAACATCCCTTTACAGCCTTCTGAGAGCTTAGAAAACATCTGCCCTCATCCTTTCCCATACCCCAAATCAGAACCCTGGAGACAGAGTGAATTAGCACCAACTCTCTGAGTTGAGAGGAACGTTTCTCACTCCTGGTTCTTGCCATGCAGCTAATAATAGTTCAGTTGTTCCCTGACAAACCCCATTCACCCCCACTTCTCCTGGTCATTGCAATAGAGGGTGGCTTCTTTGTATTCTGTTTGTTTGTGGGTTTTTTTTTTCCCCTATGGGAACCGGTTGCTATTATGTTCTACCATTTTGAAGAGGCTATGTAAAGACAAACTCTGCATCTCATAGTGACCAGATTTGAGGGCAAGGTTAGAAATAGAGGTCAAAGTATGTGTGCTGCTAGAGGAAAAGCATAATTTTATGTTCCCTTTTTCTACTTGGCAAGCAGATGGCTGGAGTCTTCAATGAGAGCCAGGAAGAAACAGCTGGCAAATCAAAACACACTGAAAGTGGTTAGAAGTGCTTATGAGCATTTGGAAGAAACAACATTTTTGAAAGAAGGGGAAAAGTTCAAGCCATACTTAACATGCAGAGATGAGCTTGAAGCAGGAAACTGGAATGCTAAAAACTATGCATGGAGACAGAACTTGAGCTGATTCCAGCCAACCTCAGGATGATTCTGCTGGGTAGGAGACAGTGGGTATAGTGAACTTAGATGGAAACCTAACTGAGACACAAGGAGGACAAGGTTGGGAGAGATTAAGAGATGAAAGAAAGAAGAGAGGGATCAACCACAGGTGCTTAGGAAGACACAAGTCCCCAGGAGCAAGAGTGATATAAAGGGGGATTGAGGACAAAGGAGAGGGAATTTCACAGCAGTGTCCTGAAGTCCTGACACAAGAGCTTCTAAGACCCATGGAACCTCCCAAGTAAGTGTTTTTCATGTCATGAGAGGAGTTTTGGCCTTGGTCCTTAGATAGGTCAGGTTGAGAGCTGGAGGCCAGAAAAGCATAGTCAGAGGGCTGGAACTTTTGGCACCACCCCAACCTCTGGAGATTGAGCACAGACCCTCTTCATTGGCCCAAATCACTGGCCACTGATTCACCAATGGCTAATGATTTAATCAGTCATGGGTATGTAATGGCATTTCCATAAAAACCCTGAAGGATGCTGTTCAGAAAGTTTCTGTGTTGGTGAACATGTGGAGGTGGTGAGCCTGGAGAGGGTGTGGAAGCCCCACACATGTCCCCCTCGTACTTTGCCGCATGCATCTCTCCAACCGTCTGTTCCTGAGTTGCATCCTTTATAATAACCCAGGAAGAGTATATTAGATAAATAAAAGGAAATGATGAATGTCCTAATGACACAGAAGGAAGCATCTCATCACAGAATACCAGAATTTCCTTTATCATGACTCTCTCCCTGAGCATTTAAAGAAAAACACTTGGTCCACAACACCCCATCTTTCTGCATGGGGAAAAGAACTGGACGATGGCAGTCAGGGCTGAATGCGAAGATCCACAAAGACTTTCCTGAAGGGAACAGGTATCTTCTAGTCTGCAGTTAAGAGCAAACACTTGGGAAACCTCCCAGGCTATGTCACTCAGACTCATTGGAGGCTCCTACGCCTCCACGATTCATTGATAAGGAGGACACATTCCACATAAATGTCACTGTAGAGAACAGTGAGTAGCGTCAAATACACTTCTAATCCTTGCACCAATCTGTGTGTAATGCTGGCAGGTCACTCATACTCTCAGGGCCTTGGGCACCTCATTTGGAATATAGGGATAACAGCTACCTTATAGGCTTGACATGGGAATTGAGTGACATGGAACACCAAAATCTGCATGCATACCATTCTGCACAATTGGAGATATTCAATGCCTATCCAAAGAATAGGCATTTCACTGATGAAATGTGAAAATAGTTATAAACCATGACAATGGTAAACCTGGAGCATGTATTAGTTATTCCACATTCCTCTAGACTTAAGAGTTGCCATATAAGACTCTCATTGATTTTTTATAAAGAGTTTCTTTTTCTTATTTACTGAGGATCAGGGAGATATGGGCATCATGAATTTCAAAAAGGGTAGGTTTGGTATCCAACGTGTTTATGACTGAGACTTTAAATAATAATATCACTACCTTATGACGCAGAGTGGATTTCATCAGAAAGACAAGAAATAACACGTGTTGGTGAGGATGTGCAGAAAGAGAACTGCCGCACTGTTGCTAGAAATGCAAACTGGTGCAACCACTGTAGAAAACAGTATGGGTTTACGAAAATTAAAAATAGGATTACCATATGATCCAGTAATTCCACTTCAGGGTGTTTAAGCAAAAGAAAAAAAAAAATCACAATCTTAAAAAGATAATTGCATCCCCATGTTTATTGTTGCATTATTTATAATATTCAAGACACAGAAACAACCTGAGTGTCCATCCATGGAAGAATAAAGTAAATATGTATGTATGTATATCTATCTATCATCTATGTATCTATAGAGATCTATACATTATTTATATATACAATATTTTACTTATGTAAATCTTTTTAAAAGATTTAATTTATTTTTTTGTCATAAAGAGAGAGAAAGAAAGGGGTCACAAGCAGGGAGCTTGATGTGGGACTCAGTCCCAGGACTCTGGGATCATGACCTGAGCTGAAGGCAGACACTTAACCAACTGAGCCACCCAGGCGTCCCTATATAAAATATTTTATTTAATATATATTGATAATATATACTTATATATTTGCTAGAGGCAGACGATAAGAGATGGGCAAGATTGGTGAAGGTGGCCAAAAGGTACAAACAAAGATATGGTTAACAGTACTCTACTGTACATTTAAAAGTTTCTAAGAGAATAGATCTTAAAAGTTTTCATAGCAAAAAAAAAAAAAAAAGTTTATAATGTCTGGTGATGGGTGTCAACTAAACTTACTGTGGTGATTATTTCCCAATATATACATTTATCAAATCATTATATTGCACACCTAAAAGTAATACACTGTTACGTGTCAGTTACATCTCAGTAAACTGGGAAAAATACTAACACTGCTTGACTATTTTGAAGAAATTTATCCACGGCAAGCTAATTAACTCAAATATCTAGTAGATAACCAGAAACTATTCAATGGTCTTATATACAAAAACAGTTTAACAAACATGAAATTACCCCGGTGTCACATCACTGTCAGGTAAACCTAAGATATATATTTAAGCTTTGATGCCTGAATATGCTCATTTAAAATTACAGAGTATGGATTAAATGAACCGGAGATCTCTTTCCATCTATCACATCCCTTTCTTTTAGACAGGACCTACTGCTTTTTTGCAGAACAGAACCCAGAGGGATTCATGAATGAGAATTTGCTCTTTTCTTCATCTTTGATAGATTTCATCCTTGGCCGCTTCCAAAATCTTTCAAAGCAACTTCCTGAAAGCCTACACTCTCCTACTCAGGACTCTAGTCAAGGGGTGAGACTGGTCCTTTACTTCATCTTCCTCTGACATCATAAAAGTTACTTGGACTCTCCCACTTTCCAGGTTTTCATCAAATAAGTCTTATTTAGACCATATATAAGACAAAGAGTTTATTTGAAATACTAGTATCGGGGAATGAATGGTTGGAAGGTGCATCTGAAGGAGGCTGGCACACCCTCTGCTGAGCGTGCTCACTGATCTTGGCTGGCCCACTCCTTAAGCCCTTTCAGTGCCAGCACAGTTTGAGGGACAAATTTCTAGAAGGAAAAAATGGTCACGGAAGTCTCTGCATCCAAAGACCCACTGCCTAATTATCAGGAAGACTGATGTATGTGATACTCAGCCAAGTAACCCTACTCCTTTCTCTATTTATTTAAAAAAAAAAAAATTCTCCCAGGCTAGAGGCCTCTCCTTCATATCAAATTGCAACATGCCTCCCTACATTTTCCATTTATTGGTCCTAGTGCTCTCCACTGAAGCAGATCTTCTAACTGATGCCTTGCTTCAGCACACATTGCATGTGCTGCACACTCCCATGGGAGCAGAAGTGCCATGACCACTAATGATATATCAGAAAGGGTTGTTCCCTTGAGCTGTTTCATTACAATGATGAGTGGTGGGGAAGGCACATTTCTGAGTGCAACAGCTTGCTTTCTTCTTTAAGAAGCCCTATCCATCCACTCGTTTCTCTCTCTATTCATTAACAAGTAATTTTTTGTTGCCACCTATGGGCCAGATAGTATTCTAGGTGTTAAGTTTTCATCAGTGATCAAGGTAAATGAGCAAATAAGCAAGCAAACAAACACATCCTCAAGAAAATGACAGTAATACTTTAAATCGAATTTTGTGCTCTGTTTTCTGAGAGTGTATGCAAACAGATCTTTCAGCTAGTTAGGGACCACTCTGGGAGGGACTGCATGGGACAAGGTTAACCTCTTTTCTGCTTAGTACTGCTCCAGATGGTGACGCCATCCACCACATCCTCCTCTGAGTTCTCCTTCCTAAATCTATTCCTCTTGGGTCTGCTTCATGAGTCTCTCCCTTTACTGGTTGATCACCTTTATGCTCAGAAGCCAGAGCCAGAAATGAAGTTTAAGTGGAATTGAAAAATTGAGATAAATAAGAAAATCCAATGTCTGGAAGTCTCAGGAGCCTGGAGAAGATGGCAAGAGTAGAGGGGGTCAGCGGGTTGTGTGGAGCAAGTTGAATTAGGGAGTCAGAGCATTTTACAACGGGACAGTTCCCACTACAATTCCAGCTGTGTGACACAATCTTCACCTGACAGCAAGGAAAGAGCCCGGTGGATTAAGTGGGGAAGTCAAGAGGCTGTCAGGCTGAAGTATGGAAGTGGTTTTTACCTTGAGCATGGAAGTAATAAATGATGACACTGGACTTGGCATAGATAAAAATGTAAATGGAGATAACCTGTTTTCAGCAAATGCAGATAGTAGATAGGAATGACACTCAACACACACACTTCTCCCCTTGACTGTGAAATCATAATGGGCTGGGCAGGGCACTGAGGAAGTAGAGGACAGCTCCCCTCATCAACAGCAGTTTGTGATTCCGCATGCTTGGGAGCACAAGCAGCCTAACCTTGAAGACCCTTGAAGTCTCCAGGACTTTAAGGATTGTGTCTAGGGGGAGAGAAGGGATTCTGTTTCCTTTAAGACAAAATAATATAAATCATTTGTGAAGTTATCTACCCCCATGCCAGGCACAGGGGCAACAGAGCTTGCCTGGGATGTTAATGCAGGAGGAAGGGGAGGATGGAGGAACCATGTTGGGTGGGCTCAGGAGCAGATATCCGTGTTGCCCAACCCCTTCCCCATGGCGAACCAGACTGTCCCACTCCGTATAGCTTTTTTTATTATTGTTTGCTGAAAATGCCACCAAAGGATCAGAGATCAAATACAAATAGGCAGTTTACTCTTATTACAGGGAACAGGAACCTGGAAACCTGGAGCAATTCTCTGAAATCATTTAAGATTTTGTTCTGGGTTGTTAGTTTCCTATTACTTGCTTGGACTGGATTCTAGTAGCTACACCAACCAGTAGCAGGCTAGTGGTAATTTGCTAGTAATTCAGTGTTGCCCATTGCTAATAGGTTATGCCTAGCTGGTCTCTAAGATATTTAGCTAAAAGAACCATCAGGGATGCAACGGAAATTAAATGTTGCTACCCACAGCTGTAAAAGCCAGACTTTTCTGGCTTAAACAGCCAACCTGCTCACTCATTTCTATTTTTCTACACTGTGATTAGTTCCAAAGACAGAATAACTGCAATACCTGGGGGGTACCTGGGGGACTCAGTCGGTTAAGCATCTGCCTTCGGCACAGGTCATGATCCTGGGGTCCTGGGATCAAGCTCTACATCAGGCTCTCAGCTCAGCGGGAAGCTTGCTTCTCCCTCTGCCTGCTGCTTTTCTCTCTTGCTCGCTCTTAAATAAATAAATAAATAAATTTAAAAATTTTTTAAAAATGACTTCAACATCCGGATAATCTCCGTTTAACTTTCAAAACCCTGTGCTATTGGATTTTAAGACTATAACCCTGTTCAAATCACATGATTCTGGGGCACGTCTAACATACTGGGAGTATGTAGACTGATGCTATGCTTCTAATTCTCTCTCCTCTTTCCCAGATGACTTCCCTCTAAATGGTGAAGGAAGGTCTCTCCCAACCTTAGGTCTTACAGTTTTGTTTTGTTTTGTTTTGTTTTGTTTTATGTCTCCCCCATGTGTCTTATTGCTCGCTTCCTCAATTCCACTTGATTAATTATTTTTCCTGAAATATTCCAAATGCAACCAATATTTACATAACTGATTAGGGGTATGGGGAACAAAGCATGAAGATGTGATTCTTGCAAACATATATTTGTACTATAATGTGATCCTTTGCGATGACAACCTAACTTCTTTCTGGGCAGGTGTGTGAGATAATACACTTAAAGCATCAAGCATGATCCTACTAATTATGTCATCTTAAACATCCTTTCAACTGAATACACACCTTATTTTGAGAATTTGCCCAATTTCTTTCCTTAAGGCTATACACTATAAATCTATACACTTTATTTTTTATTTATTTATTTTTACTCATTCCTAATTGCCTGTCTTTGTTCTCCAGGGTGGGATGTTTTCTGCTTTTCCCTCAGTACCTAAATCTGAGTCATCAGGCAAGTTGACCGACATTGCAAAATAAAATGAATATATTTTACTCCTCAAGCCTTTTGCCCTCCCAATCCCCACCCCAGCACATTTGACATAGTTGGGTCAATCTTTCCTACCTAAATATTTGCCTCACTTTGACAACTGGGACACCACGTTATAAATATTTCTCCTGTTTTACTGGACATTTCTTCCCGGTTTCCTAGGGATTGCCTCCACTGAGAATTTGCACTTCCCAGCATCCAGTCCCGCTGCCTCTCTGCCTTCTCAGCCATACATACCTCCTCCATCAACTCTTCAATATCTGTGCCTTGGCTCCGCAGTTCCTCCATCAGAAAAAAAATCTCCCTACAACATAAAATTTGAATCTCTATGTCTACCCAGATCAGTGCCATTCGCAGGTTTAAGGGACATCTCAAAACCAACTTATCCAAAACTAGATTTGTGATTTTTTTTTTTTAATGACCTACTCTTTGGAAGACCACTAAGACCATTTCTATAAAAGAAAATTCCATTCTAACCGTTGCCAGTGCCACCTAACACCACAGACTGCCAGACATGTTTTTACACCCCACATCCAAACAATCAGCAAATCCTATAGAGGTTCAGTGCAGCATTATTCCCAATAGCCAAGACACAGAAGCAACCACAGTGTCCACGGACAGATGAGAGGACAAGAAAATGTGGCGCATACCTACAATGGCGTTAGGAGATCCTGACATTTGCAAGAACGTAGATGAACCTGGAGGACATTATGCTAAGCGAAATAAACCAGACAGAAAGAAAAATACTTTATGGCCTCACTTACATGTGGACTAAATCTCAAATTCCTAGGAGCATAAATAGAACATTGGTCACCACGGATGGTGGGGAGGGGATGGGAAGATACAGATCAAAGGTTTCAAAGCTCCAGGTATGTGAGATGAATACGTTCTGGAGGCCTGATGTACAGCTTGTGACTATCATTATTAACACTGTTTCATACTGGAAATTTGCTAAAAGCAAGCTCAGGTGCTCTCTTCAAAAGCAAAACAAAACAATCCCACCAGGAGGAGGTAACTATGTGAGTGGATGGGTACCTTAATCGCTTGGACAGAACAACGATTTTACCTGGTATATGTTTACAAAAACATCATGACATATGCCTTAAATGTAACAAAATTTTATTAAGAAAAGAAAACTAAGAAAGAGATATAAAATGCCACATGGCCTCTTTGCCCCCTTCTCCTTGCCATTGCTGGACACTCAAAAAAGTTTCCATTCCAGAAGCAATAAACCTGCTTTTACCTCCACCTGATTCTTCTCTCACCTCGTTCATGTCTCTACCCAAATCTCACCTATCAGAGAGAACATTCTTAAACACAATTTCAAAACAAACAAACAAACAAAAAATAAAAACATGTGATCCCTCTCTGTCCCCACACACTGCCTGAGCTTCTTCACAGCACTTTAACACCTGGCATACGACATATATGGTTTTTCAACTTGACCTTATATGTAACTTCTGTGAGGGCACAGCCTTAGCCACTTCCTTCACTATCATACTCACTCTAGACAAATAAGCGAATAGATGAATGATCAGGTAATTAAAAACCTAGCTCAAAATCCGACTCTTGGCATGGGCCCTTTGCAGTCGTGTAGGACTCTGCCCTTAGAAGAGCTATGTTAGGTTCAATGCTCTGTCAATGTTGTTGTTGTTCAACGCACTTGAAATCCCTACTAATTTTTGCACCAGGGTTCCCCCAGTTTCTCCTTGTACTGGGTCCTGCAAACATGGAGCCTGTCCCTCCTTCTGGATGACCTCCATCAATGTACTTGATGCTTTCTCACTGCCTTTATGGAAAAGATTGATTAGCAATTTCATCTTTCCTTGTATTCTTCACCAGTTGGTTTTTAGCTGTTTGGAATTCAGTCTTCATCATTAACATGGAGGATCAATGTTGGAGAGATGGGCAGTGCCAGCTTCATCAAAGACTGAAACCCCTGCCCTGGGGCACATTGGGCTCTAAGGTAGAACCAATAGAGCTTTTTGCTTTAAGCAACAAATAGGAAACAGTTCTGATATCATGACATTATTCCCCCCAAATTGTTCATTGCAAACTCTTTCAGATTTCCTTCCTATCTCACCCCCTTCTCATCCACATACATCCACGTACATCCAACAACTCAATTACTTTCATGGGCTCTCCCACAAAAGACTATGCACTAATAAAAAGTAAAACCAATGTTGAGATTTCAATGAAAGATGGGAATGAAAATAAAAGGAAGGAGAACAGAGGCCCAGGCAACAGAATCATATCCCACCATTAAGAATTTTCCCTAGTGATATCTTGCATTTCTTTTTCCATTACTGATAACATTTTGCTCACAATTATCTCTTAAGTTCAAGAGAGGGAACAGAAGCAGGGGAGTAGGAGAGGGAGAATCAGGATTCCCACCGAGCAGGGAGCCGAGGTGGGGCAGGACCCTGGGATGGTGACCTAAGCAGAAGACAGGCACTTAATGACTGAGCCACCCAGGTGCCCCCTGATTGCTCTTGATGTTTATGTTTTCTATTTATACTGCGTTCAGATTAGAGTGATCATATTTTCTTACCTGTGAAGACATCTAATTTTCCACATTTTCCTGCAAGCCATTTAGGAGAATCTGTTATATCTTCTGGGTTTGCTAATTTCTTTGTGTAATTTTGTAAAATGAATACATGAGTTTTTTAGATGTCTTTGATTTGATATTTGTTTCTCATTAAATTTTACTTTTCCAATTATTTGGCTAATAACAATTTCTACTTATGAAAATTATTTTTGCTAGTGCATTGATTATTTTTACCTATTCCCAAGGACAAGAAATATTTTATACTCTTAAAAATAATAACAAATATATAGAAAGTATACACATACCACATATGCAACTTGGTTTTTTAAGGGGGGGTTTCACATATTCACAACTAAATACACTCAGGGTGTCAAGCAACCAACACATCTATTTAATTCCAAAGCACTATCATAATCCCAAAATAAAACCCTGTATCCATTAAGCAGTCATTCCCCATTCCTCTCTCCCCCTAGTCCCTGGAAAGCTTAAATCAGCTTTCTGTTTCTTTGGATTTACCTATATTATATATTTCATATGAAATCATACAAAATGTGATCTTTCATCAGGTTTCCTTCACTCAGCAATTTTTCCAAGGTCATCCGTATTATGACATCTCTCACTACTTGTTACAGCTGAAGAATATTCCATTTTGTGGACATACTATGACTTGTATATCATTAATCCTTTGATGACACTTGGGTCATTTCTATATTTGGCAAGTGTGAACATTGTTGCTATAAACACTCATGTACAGGTACCAGTTGAACACCTGTTTTCAATTCTTTCGGTTTTCCATGCAGCTGCAGAATTACCCGGCTACATGGTTGTTCTAGGGTGACTTTTGAGAGAGTACCAAACTATTCCACAGTGGCTGAACAACTTTTTATTCCCACCAGCGATATACCTGCGTTCTAATTTCTCCTTATTCTTACCAACACAGGTTGTTTTCTGGTTTTTCATTTTTGTCTTTGTCTTGTTTTAAGGAGACAAGCTAGTGGTGGTGCTATGATATCTGGAACGGGGGCAGGTTGTTTCTAAGCATGTTAATTGGTGAGAACACAGTCATATAAATACAATTAACAAACTGGTGTAGCTGCTTGACTAGTTCACCTCAGTCTTCAGAATAACAGAACAGCACACAGTTTAGGGAACAGCCTGTAAGACTACACCACACCAGGCAAAGCATTTATGTAAAGAAGCTTGAAGGCCCTAAAAGAGCACAATATAGGAGGAAATACTAATTTAATAAAATACTATTTTAACAAAATCAAGTCTTCTAAATATATTACCATTTTTATTTTATATTGTAGTATGAGGGGAAGTTCATGCAAATATTTTATTTTAAACATGCAAAGGTTCAAAAGATTTTTCATGGCAAGCCACTTGGAAAAGTTACTAAACATAAGTAAAGGTGAGTTAATAATTTTTCTTTCATAAAACCATGGGTTTTCCATGGTTTCTGGCTACTCAGCTGGCTAAACATCTGACTCATGCTTTTAGCTCAGGTCATGATCCCATGCTCAGGAGACCCAGCCCCACCATGCCAGGTCTGTGCAGAGTCAACTTGAGATTCTCTCCCTATCCCCCTTCCCCTGCTCATACCTGTTTGTTCTCTCTTTCCTACCCACTCTAAAATAAACAAACAAGCAAACAAATAAATAAAATTTTTAAACATAAATAAATAAAAATAAATAAAACCTTTGTTTCTCCAAATTAGCCTACTTTTTCTACTATGATATATATCCAACTAATCACATGATAGCTAGTGAATATTTTTTTAAAGATTTTATTTATTTATTTGACAGAGACAGAGAGATCACAAGTTGGCAGAGAGACAGGCAGAGAGTGGGGGAAGCAGGCTCCCCGCTGAGCAGAGAGCCAGATGGAGGGCTTGATCCCAGAACCCTGAGGCCATGACCAGAACCAAAGGAAGAGGCTTAACCCACTGACCCACTCAGGCGCCCCCTAATGGATATTTTTAAATGAAAAACTTACTTTTAGTCTGTATCTACAAGTTATATAAAATGTGAAAAACAAATTGCATTTTGAAAACTGTTATTTGGAAATGTTTTGATTGTATGCAATCCTGTTGCCAAAAATGCCATGAAAAGTACAAAAAAACCCTACTATTTTCATGCTAAGTATCTTGGAAACAAGTTTTTCCAACATGTGTAAATTCTCCTATGAAAAATCAAAAGTTATTGAGATTTAACATTGTTGTTAAAATATTAAAAAATAAATCACTTTGATTAGATAACATTGAAGTAACATCAGAATAATAATAATTTTCTTCCTACATTTTGTTTGATATTTGCACAGTTGGTGAATGACAACAAAAATGTCTTTAGAAGTACTACATCTTATTGAATTAAGAAACAGTAAGGAGGAAGATATGTAACAGAGATATTAAAATGCAAACATAAATAATAGTGTTCATCTTAAAGTATAAATTCAATAGTGCACAGACTCAACCATGCGTGGCTTCCATTTATACCTGCATGTCATTGTGCGGTTTCTTCTTCAAATATGACAGCCACTAATTTTAATCAAAAGGACAAAGCAAACTTGGAACCAAACCTTCAATTTGCTGCCTCACAAAATGTTAAAAGTAGACACTAAAATATAATGAGGTATATTCAGTCATGCCACACCTCGATATAATAATAATAATGCTATTGAAAGAAAAAAGAATTTGGTACAATTAGTAAGTATAATGGATTTAAAAGTATATTGAAATATTTTTCATTCCACTATTTTTTTTTTTTTTAGCCAGAATTGGGTTTATTTGGTATGAGAGCACATTTAAACACTGCCCCAGATTACGTAATCTCTGTGTCTCTTCAACTCCATTAAGTACATGATTCTAAAAACCAGATTTGTTTCCAGTTAACAATATAAGTATTCAATTATCATTATCTTTTGCTTTTATTCTCATATAAGCATCTAAGTTATAACATAACCATTATTTTTTTAACAATTCCTTTTTTTAATTTTTTTTTATATAATTTTTTATTTTTTATAAACATATATTTTTATCCCCAGGGGTACAGGTCTGTGAATCACCAGGTTTACACACTTCACAGCACTCACCAAAACACATACCCTCCCAAATGTCCATAATACCACCCCCTTTTCCCAAACCCCCTCCCCCCAGCAACCCTCAGTTCGTTTTGTGAGATTAAGAGTCACTTATGGTTTGTCTCCCTCCCAATCCCATCTTGTTTCATTGATTCTTCTCCTACCCACTTAAGCCCCCATGTTGCATCACCACTTCCTCATATCAGGGAGATCATATGATAGTTGTCTTTCTCCGCTTGACTTATTTCGCTAAGCATGATACGCTCTAGTTCCATCCATGTTGTCACAAATGGCAAGATTTCATTTCTTTTGATGGCTGCATAGTATTCCATTGTGTATATATACCACATCTTCTTGATCCATTCATCTATTGATGGACATCTAGGTTCTTTCCATAGTTTGGCTATTGTGGACATTGCTGCTATAAACATTCGAATACATGTGCCCCTTTGGATCACTACGTTTATATCTTTAGGGTAAATACCCAATAGTGCAATTGCCGGGTCATAGGGCAGTTTTATTTTCAACATTTTGAGGAACCTCCATGTTGTTTTCCAGAGTGGCTGCACCAGCTTGCATTCCCACCAACAGTGTAGGAGGGTTCCCCTTTCTCCGCATCCTCGCCAGCATCTGTCATTTCCTGACTTGTTGATTTTAGCCATTCTGACTGGTGTGAGGTGATATCTCATTGTGGTTTTGATTTGTATTTCCCTGATGCCGAGTGATATGGAGCACTTTTTCATGTGTCTGTTGGCCATCTGGATGTCTTATTTGCAGAAATGTCTGCTCATGTCCTCTGCCCATTTCTTGATTGGATTATTTGTTCTTTGGGTGTTGAGTTTGCTAAGTTCTTTATAGATTCTGGACACTAGTCCTTTATCTGATATGTCGTTTGCAAATATCTTTTCCCATTCTGTCAGTTGTCTTTTGATTTTGTGAACTGTTTCCTTTGCTGGGCAAAAGCTTTTGATCTTGATTAAATCCCAATAGTTCATTTTTGCCCTTGCTTCCCTTGCCTTTGGCGTTGTTCCTAGGAAGATGTTGCGGCGGATGAGGTCAAAGAGGTTGCTGCCTGTGTTCTCCTCAAGGATTTTGATGGATTCCTTTCGCACGTTGAGGTCCTTCATCCATTTTGAGTCTATTTTTGTGTGTGGTGTAAGGAAATGGTCCAATTTCATTTTTCTGCATGTGGCTGTCCAATTTTCCCAGCACCATTTATTGAAGAGGCTGTCTTTTTTCCATTGGACATTCTTTCCTGCATTGTCGAAGATTAGTTGACCATAGAGTTGAGAGTCTATTTCTGGGCTCTCTATTCTGTTCCATTGATCTATGGGTCTGTTTTTGTGCCAGTACCATGCTGTCTTGATGATGACAGCTTTGTAATAGAGCTTGAAGTCCGGGATTGTGATGCCACCAACGTTGACTTTCTTTTTCAATATCCCTTTAGCTATTTGAGGTCTTTTCTGGTTCCATATAAATTTTAGAATTATTTGTTCCATTTCTTTGAAAAAGATGGATGGTACTTTGATAGGAATTGCATTAAATGTGTAGATTGCTTTAGGTAGCATAGACATTTTCACAATATTTATTCTTCCAATCCAGGAGCATGGAACATTTTTCCATTTCTTTGTGTCTTCCTCAATTTCTTTCATGAGTTCTTTATAGTTTTCTGTGTATAGATTCTGTGCTTCTTTGGTTAGGTTTATTCCTAGGTATCTTATGGTTTTGGGTGCAATTGTAAATGGGATGGACTCCTTAATTTCCCTTTCTTCTGTCTTGCTGTTGGTGTAGAGAAATGCAACTGATTTCTGTGCATTGATTTTATATCCTGACACTTTACTGAATTCCTGTATAAGTTCTAGCAGTTTTGGAGTGGAGTCTTTTGGGTTTTCCACATATAGTATCATATCATCTGCGAAGAGTGATAATTTGACTTCTTCTTTGCCAATTTGGATGCCTTTAATTTCCTTTTGTTGTCTGATTGCTGAGGCTAGGACCTCTAGTACTATGTTGAATAGCAGTGGTGATAATGGACATCCCTGCCGTGTTCCTGACCTTAGTGGAAAAGCTTTCAATTTTTCTCCATTGAGAATGATATTTGCGGTGGGTTTTTCATAGATGGCTTTGATGATATTGAGGTATGTGCCCTCTATCCCTACATTTTGAAGAGTTTTGATCAGGAAGGGATGCTGTACTTTGTCAAATGCTTTTTCAGCATCTATTGAGAGTATCATATGGTTCTTGTTCTTACTTTTATTGATGTGTTGTACCACATTGACTGATTTGCGCATGTTGAACCAACCTTGCAGCCCTGGAATAAATCCCACTTGGTCGTGGTGAATAATCTTTTTAATGTACTGTTGAATCCTATTGGCTAGTATTTTGTTGAGTATTTTTGCATCTGTGTTCATCAAGGATATTGGTCTATAGCTCTCTTTTTTGGTGGGATCCTTGTCTGGTTTTGGGATCAAGGTGATGCTGGCCTCATAAAATGAGTTTGGAAGTTTTCCTTCCATTTCTATTTTTTGGAACAGTTTTAGGAGAATAGGAATTAGTTCTTCTTTAAATATTTGGTAGAATTCCCCCGGGAAGCCGTCTGGCCCTGGGCTTTTGTTTGTTTGGAGATTTTTAATGACTGTTTCAATCTCCTTACTGGTTATGGGTCTGTTCAGGCTTTCTATTTCTTCCTGGTTCAGTTGTGGTAGTTTATATGTTTCTAGGAATGCATCCATTTCTTCCAGATTGTCAAATTTATTGGCGTAGAGTTGCTCATAGTATGTTCTTATAATAGTTTGTATTTCTTTGGTGTTAGTTGTGATCTCTCCTCTTTCATTCATGATTTTATTTATTTGGGTCCTTTCTCTTTTCTTTTTGATAAGTTGGGCCAGGGGTTTATCAATTTTATTAATTCTTTCAAAGAACCAGCTCCTACTTTCGTTGATTTGTTCTATTGTTTTTTTGGTTTCTATTTCAGTGATTTCTGCTCTGATCTTTATGATTTCTCTTCTCCTGCTAGTCTTAGGGTTTCTTTCTTGTTCTTTCTCCAGCTCCTTTAGGTGTAGGGTTAGATTGTGTACCTGAGACCTTTCTTGTTTCTTGAGAAAGGCTTGTACCGCTATATATTTTCCTCTCAGCACTGCCTTTGTTGTGTCCCACAGATTTTGAACCGTTGTATTTTCATTATCATTTGTTTCCATGATTTTTTTCAATTCTTCTTTAATTTCCCGGTTGACACATTCATTCTTTAGAAGGATACTGTTTAGTCTCCATGTATTTTGGTTCTTTTCAAACTTCCTTTGTGGTTGAGTTCTAGCTTTAGAGCATTGTGGTCTGAAAATATGCAGGGAATGATCCCAATCTTTTGATACCGGTTGAGTCCTGATTTAGGACCTAGGATGTGATCTATTCTGGAGAATGTTCCATGTGCACTAGAGAAGAATGTGTATTCTGTTGCTTTGGGATGAAATGTTCTGAATATATCTGTGATGTCCATCTGGTCCAGTGTGTCGTTTAAGGCCTTTATTTCCTTGCTGATCTTTTGCTTGGATGATCTGTCCATTTCAGTGAGGGGAGTGTTAAAGTCCCCTACTATTATTGTATTATTGTTGATGTGTTTCTTCGATTTTGTTATTAATTGGTTTATTTAGTTGGCTGCTCCCACGTTGGGGGCATAGATATTTAAAATTGTTAGATCTTCTTGTTGGACAGACCCTTTGAGTATGATATAGTGTCCTTCCTCATCTCTTATTATAGTCTTTGGCTTAAAATCTAATTGATCTGATATAAGGATTGCCACTCCTGCTTTCTTCTGATGTCCATTAGCATGGTAAATTCTTTTCCACCCCCTCACTTTAAATCTGGAGGTGTCTTCGGGCTTAAAATGAGTTTCTTGGAGGCAACATATAGATGGGTTTTGTTTTTTTATCCATTCTGATACCCTGTGTCTTTTGACAGGGGCATTTATCCCATTAACATTCAGGGTAACTATTGAGAGATATGAATTTAGTGCCATTGTTTTGCCTGTAAGGTGACTGTTACTGTATATGGTCTCTGTTCCTTTCTGATCTACCACTTGTAGGCTCTCTCTTTGCTTAGAGGACCCCTTTCAAGATTTCCTGTAGAGCTGGTTTGGTGTTTGCAAATTCTTTCAGTTGTTGTTTGTCCTGAAAGCTTTTAATCTCTCCTTCTATTTTCAATGATAGCCTAGCTGGATATAGTATTCTGGGCTGCATGTTTTTCTCATTTAGTGCTCTGAAAATATCATGCCAGCTCTTTCTGGCCTGCCAGGTCTCTGTGGATAAGTCAGCTGCCAATCTAATATTTTTACCATTGTATGTTACAGACTTCTTTTCCCGGGCTGCTTGCAGGATTTTCTCTTTGTCACTGAGACTTGTAAATTTTACTATTAGGTGACGGGGTGTGGGCCTATTCTTATTGATTTTGAGGGGCGTTCTCTGAACCTCCTGAATTTTGATGCTCGTTCCCTTTGCCATATTGGGGAAATTCTCCCCAATAATTCTCTTTAGTATACCTTCTGCTCCCCTCTCTCTTTCTTCTTCTTCTGGAACCCCAATTATTCTAATGTTGTTTCGTCTTATGGTGTCACTTATCTCTCGAATTCTCCCCTCGTGGTCCAGTATCTGTTTGTCCCTCTTTTGCTCAGCTTCTTTATTCTCTGTCATTTGGTCTTCTATATCACTAATTCTTTCTTCTGCCTCATTTATCCTAGCAGTGAGAGCCTCCATTTTTGATTGCACCTCATTAATAGCTTTTTTGATTTCAACTTGGTTAGATTTTAGTTCTTTTATTTCTCCAGAAAGGGCTTTTATATCTCTCGAGAGGGTTTCTCTAATATCTTCCATGCCTTTTTCGAGCCCGGCTAGAACCTTGAGAATTGTCATTCTGAACTCTAGATCTGACATATTACCAATGTCTGTATTGATTAGGTCCCTAGCCTTCGGTACTGCCTCTTGTTCTTTTTTTTGTGTTGAATTTTTCCGTCTTGTCATTTTGTCCAGAGAAGAGTATATGAGGGGGCAAGTAAAATACTAAAAGGGTGGCAACAACCCCAGGAAAATATGCTTTAACCAAATTAGAAGAGATCCCAAATCGTGAGGGGGGAGGAAGGGGATAAAAAGAGTTTCAAAAAGGAAGAAAAAAAAAAAAAGGAAAAAGAAAGAAAAAAAAAAAGAAAAGAATTAAAAAAAAAGAAAAACCTAAGAAAAATATAAAAAAGAAAAAATATATGTATTAGATAAACTAGTAAAAAATCGTTAAAAAAGAAAAAGGTAACAGTTAAAAAAAAAATTTTACCCGAAGGCGAGAAAAAAAAACAAAAAATGAAAAAGAAAAAAATTAAATTAACCGCAAGACTAAAAAAAATCACAGGGAAAAAGCCATGAGTTCCGTGCTTTGCTTTCTCCTCCTCTAGAATTCTGCTGCTCTCCTTGGTATTGAAACCGCACTCTTTTGTAGGTGAACTTGGTCTGGGCTGCATTTCTTGTTGATCTTCTGGGGGAGGGGCCTGTTGTAGTGATTCTCAAGTGTCTTTGCCCCAGGCGGAATTGCACCGCCCTTACCCGGGGCCGGGGTGAGTAATCCGCTCGGGTTTGCTTTCAGGAGCTTTTTTTCCCTAAGCGCTTTCTGTAGAGTTCCAGAGGACAGGAATACAAATGGCGGCCTCCTGGTCTCCGGCCCGGAGGAGCCGAGAGCCCAGGGCTACACTCCTCAGTGCGCGCTCAGAGAACCGCGCCCAGTTACTCCCGTCTGCCTGCCCTCCTTCACCGAGCCTGCGACCGGTTAAAGTTCACCCCAAGCTGCGAGCTTACTGTCGGCTCCGTCTCTGTAGCCGGCTTTCCCGTTCCAATACCCGCAAGCTCTGCGACACTCAGACACCCCCGATCCTTCTGTGACCCTGCGGGACCTGAGGCCACGCTGACCCCGTGTGGGCTTTGCCCCGGGTAGCCTCTGGAACGATGTCCCTCAGCGGAACAGACTTTTAAAAGTCCTGATTTTGTGCGCGGTTGCTCCACCGCTTGCCGGGAGCTGGCCCCTCCCCCCGGGGTCTATCTTCCCGTCGCTTTGGATTCACTTCTCCGCCGGTCCTACCTTTCAGAAAGTGGTTGTTTTCTGTTTCCAGAATTGCTGTTCTTCTTCTCTTCGATCTGCGGATGGATTTTCAGGTGTTTGCAATCTTTAGATAAGCTATCTAGCTGATCTCCGGCTAGCTGAAGTAGTCTCGGCCTGCTACTTCTCCGCCATCTTGACTCCTCCTCATTCCACTATTGTTTAAAAAAAAAAAAGTTATTGTAAATCACCATAGCATGCATGCATCATTTTAAAAGAAAATAATCACTAACAGATATATAAATTTTAAACTGAAGGAATAAACACCCAAAAAATGTAAGAGGAAATAGATCCCGGAAGAAAATAGATCCCGGAAGTAAATAGATCCCGGAAGAAAATGTTCTGAGCTCTGGGGTCCACTCTCCTTGGTTTTGGCCGCGCTCTGTCAATGCCTGTATCGGTCTCTCTCTCCTTGTCCTCGTTTGGGTTTTAGGACTCCCCTCCAGAAGCTGTTTACAGTCTTCAAGTGCTCTATGACTGAGTATTCAGACCTGTGACTGAGATTATGGTACACTTCTTTTATTCTCCATAGATTAAATACCTTTTTTTCTTTTAAAGTAAAAAAGGATATGAGCTACACCACCCCATCCTATTACCCCTTCAGTCTCCCCTAGAGCCTTTCTGTCACCACATCTATGCCTTTTGTGCCATGTTCTATTGGCACATCTGCTGGTCACCATCAGACCATGAGCTCTTGCAGGATGGTGGAAAACTGAGTTGGTTTTAATGTCCTAACTATCCCAGCCTGTGGCTCCTAGAAAGCCTCCCAAAAATTCATTAAATGAATAGAAAAAAAGTGAAAATAAACAAATCCCATTTATTGACCTCCATCCAGGAACTGGATTATTCTCTTTACATATGCACTCACTAATCACCAAACTACCCTGAAGAGGGAACCTGCTCTGAGGAATTAAATAACTCTTGTATGATTGAAATATTAGTAAATGTCAGAGACTGAAAACAAAGCAATGCCAACGTTCTTTCTCATGTTTATGCCATTGCACAAGTGAAGATACGTTAATGGATGATACATGCTTAATTCTGATGTTTGTTGATATTATATCTTACTAAAAGTTGAGATTAGGTATCCAATTTCTGCATTTTTACAAATAATTTAGTCTACCTAAACTTATAGAAGGCACTTGTGCTTTAAAAACTGGATTATATGTTGCTACAAAAGTTGGGTATTCATCCTTTCTGATGGAGGCATAATACTCCATAGTGTATATGGACCACATCTTCCTTATCCATTCGTCCGTTGAAGAGCATCTTGGTTCTTTCCACAGTTTGGCAACCGTGGCCATTGCTGCTATAAACATTGGGGTACAGATGGCCCTTCTTTTCACAACATCTGTATCTTTGGGGTAAATACCCAGGAGTGCAATTGCAGGGTCATAGGGAAGTTCTATTTTTAATTTCTTGAGGAATCTCCACACTGTTCTCCAAAGAGGCTGCACCAACTTGCATTCCCACCAACAGTGTAAGAGGGTTCCCCTTTCTCCACATCCTCTCCAACACATGTTGTTTCCTGTCTTGTTAATCTTGGCCATTCTAACTGGTGTAAGGTGATATCTCAATATGGTTTTAATTTGAATCTCCCTGAGGGCTAATGATGATGAACATTTTTTCATGTGTCTGATAGCCATTTGTATGTCTTGATGGGAAAAGTGTCTGTTCATATCTTCTTCCCATTTTTTTATATGTTTGCCTGTTTCGTGTGTGTTGAGTTTGAGGAGTTCATTATAGATCCTGGATATCAACCTTTTGTCTGTACTGTCATTTGCAAATATCTTCTCCCATTTCATGGATTGCCTCTTTGTTTTGTTGACTGTTTCCTTTGCTGTACAGAAGCTTTTGATTTTGATGAAGTCCCAAAAGTTTATTTTCGCTTTTGTTTCCTTTGCCTTTGGAGACATATCTTGAAAGAAGTTTCTGTGGCTGATCTCGAAGAGATTACTTCCTATGTTCTCCTCTAGGATTCTGATGGATTCCTGTCTCATGTTGAGGTCTTTTATACCTTTTGAGTTTATCTTTGTGTACGGTGTTAGAGAATGGTCGAGTTTCATTCTTCTACATATAGCTGTCCAGTTTTCCCAGCACCATTTATTGAAGAGGCTGTCTTTTTTCCACTGTGTATTTTTTCCTGTTTTGTCGAAGATTAATTGACCATAGAGTTGAGTGTCCATATCTGGGCTCTCTACTCTGTTCCACTAGTCTATCTGTCTGTTTTTATGCGTACCATGCTGTCTTGGTGATCACAGCTTTGTATAGAATGAATACCCAACTTTTGTAGGAACATGGACGGGAATGGAAGAGATTATGCTGAGTGAAATAAGTCAAGCAGAGAGAGTCTATTATCATATGGTTTCACTTATTTGTGGAGCATAACAAATATCATGGAGGACAAGGGGTGTTAGAGAGGAGAAGGGAGGTGGGGTAAAATGGAAAGGGAGGTGAATCATGAGAGACTATGGACTCTGAAAAACAATCCGAGGGGTTTGAAGTGGTGGGTGGGGGAGGTTGGGGTACCAGGTGGTGGGTATTATAGAGGGCACGGATTGCATGGAGCACTGGGTGTGGTGAAAAAATAATGAATACTGTTTTTCTGAAAATAAATAAATTGAAAAAAATTTTTTTTAAATTTAAAAAAACATGTTCTATATAGCCAATAAAAATATTTAATATTTAAAAAAACTGGATTATAACTTTATCATCCAATTTCAAACAGAAAAGATATATTTTTTTAAATATATATGTTGCAGGACCTTTGAACATGATGTTTAAAAAAGAATTCTTGAGACAATTTACAGTGCAACTTAGTAAATTTATTTAAGTAGCACTGGGACAGGACCAGTGGGCAGAAAGAGCTGCACTTTTTGCTGTATGAACCTAGTGGTTACATGCCTAGTGCTCAAGCGGGAGGGGACATGCAGGGAATATTAGACCATAAATGTCTTCTTCAAATTTCTATTTGTAAAACTATTTCCACAAGATTTCTCTGGTGCTTATCATTCAGTTCTATAGTAAGTATCCATGAGATTTATAGACAGTCATAAGAGCTTTAAGAACATAACAACCCTCATGTGTTTACTTGATCCTTATGGAAACTAGGCAGGCATAGCATGGGTCATATATAAGGTAGTACATGTAAGGTTGTATGGGTATACACACACACACACACACACACACACACACACACACACACACAAGGTACTATAACACTACCTTCTAAGCCAAACTTGAACAGTTTTTTGCTTATTTCTCTCATCATATATATTCAGTACCTCCTGAGACAACTCTCTCTGGTGTTCTTATTTAAATAATAAATCACTTCAGCACAGAAATGCTAGGAATCCACACTGTAGTGGATCCACCTGTTTCCTGTGTGCTGACCCTGGGCAAGAAAATGCTCAGGTAATGTCTTATCCTCATCTGAGAGTCTCCTTAGAGGCTGAAAGTTTGCCCAGGTCATATGATTTTAGGTTGCCTAGGAAGTGTCATCTATTTCCCAACTAATAATCCTACAGAAAATGTGTCTACAAGCAACATGCTCACCATTCTCTGGATTAAGACATTTTGGGGGCTGCGATACTGTAATTTACAATAATATATATTTTGTCTTTGAGCTAGTTCCTGGCACAGAGCTCCTAAAAACCTTGAAATTTTCTAACTGTGGGAGTGTGATAAAGTGTGTTTGTTATATTAATGAAGTAGATTTTGGAAAGCTCCTGAGGGTGGGGGCTGGTTCATAGAGGAACCAACCTGAGTGGTTAGAGGATTGGAAATCCCAGTCCCAGCTTCTTCCCTTTCCCTAACCCTCCCACCTACCTCCCTACCCCTTACTCCTGGGGGAGGGAGAATGGCTAGAGATTGAGTTCAATCACCAATAAACAATCATGATTTAATCAATCATGGCTGTATAATGACAACTCCATAAAACTCTGAAACCACGGGGTTCAGAGAGCTTCTCTGTTGATGGACACATTCACACTGGGAGGGTGAAGGAATCCAAATCCCTAGGAACAGAAGCCACTGAGCTCAGGGCCAGTGCGATCTCAGCCTGGTATCTCTTGACCAATCCTCTGTATCCTTTATCATATGCTGTAATAAACTGGCAAACAGAAGTGTCTCCTTCAGTTCTGTGAGCCACACTGACAAATTAATGGAACAGAAGAGGGGGTTGGGGCAATTTCTGATTTGTAGCTATATCAGACCGAAGCTGTGGTTACCTCTGGGACTGACATCTGAACTAGGGCTGGAGGACAGTTATGGGACTGAGACTTCACCTGTAGGATATAACACAACCTCTGGGTAGATAGTGTCAGAATTGGGTTAAATGGTAGGACCCCCAGCTGCAGTCCCAGAGAATTGCTCGTGCTGGGGAAAACCTCCACACATTTGGTGACCAGAAGTATTGAAGTGAAGCCTGTCAGAGTAAAGGAGACACACAGAAGGAAGACACATAAGAACTGCGAGTTTTTCTCATACAGACACCTTGACATTTACCCTCTGCGTAAATTAGAAATAGAAATGACTTTGTTCCTCTCCCTCTCCCCTAAGATGCAAAAGGAAATCAGCTCAGCCTCTGCCTCCGAGGGGCCCTCACTGGGTTCCCACTGGCCAAGGGGACCCCACCTCCTTCTTCTCTCCCACTCACAGCACATGCCAGGGAGGTGACTCTCCGTGCAGCTACAAATTCTATTCTACACTCAACAACAAAGCCAGTGACATATAATCTTTACTGAAAGCTGCTTAAATGATAATAATTGATTTGTCGATTGAATTGCCTAGTCATTTATGGAAGCTCTATTACATTTGAAGTTCTGTGCCAAGAGCTAGGACTTAATATAGGAATAAGACGCAGTCCCTCTCTCCAAAACGCTTCCAGACAAATAGACAGAAACAGGCGCAGGATGCTTTATAAAGGTGTGGTTGCAATCAGGAAGGCCATGTGAAGATTGAGATCACTTTAAGCTATAAAATTAGGAAAGAGGAGGAAGGATGAGAAAAAATAAATAAATAAGATGAAAAGATATTTCTTCAAAGCACAGAGGCTGAAAGAACATGGCATGTTTAGAGACACCCTCCTTGCTCCCCTTCAGAAGCCCCAGAACATGCGTGGTCGGGCTCTAGAGGGGGTTAAGGTGGAGGAAGTAGAGAGCTGGCTGTGTCATCCTGGATAGAGTCATTGGGAATCCTTCACAAAGAAGGATCAGAATGTTATGCCCAAGTTTTTGCATCCGAGAGATCCCCAAGGAGCCAACACCAATGCAATCACACGAGAGTTTATTTGACAAACTTAAGCTTGGGCCCAAGTATACCCAACACAGCGGAGTAGGGACTTGGACCCTGAGGTGACATGCTTAAGCTTGGGCCCAAGTATAACTGACACAGCAGAGTAGGAACTTGGACCCTGAACCAGATTATAGTCAGAGTTTTTAAAGGCAGAGTAGGGGTGGACTCAGCAGTGGATGAGGACAAAGGGGATTAGGGATGATATAAGTCTCTAAGGAATTTTGGAAGAAGGTCTCCAGGACCTTGAGGGGTTAGCTATTGTTGGGAGAAAGGTTATTTATTGCCAGTAATAAAAATCTTCTTGTGAGACCCTTTAGATGTATATCAGTGGGCCATATGCTTGGGAATGATTGCTGACACTAACTTGGAGGTTTAGAGATAAAGTTTACTGAAGGAATTATTAAAGTAGACTTACAGGATCCTGTTGGACCTGTTGGAGCAGGGGGTCAGTCAGGATAGGATTGTCCTCAGGAAAACCTCAAGGTGATGTTCCTAGGAAGATGCTGCTGCGGCTGAGGTCGAAGAGGTTGCTGCCTGTGTTCTCCTCAGGGATTTTGATGGATTCCTTTCGCACGTTGAGGTCCTTCATCCATTTTGAGTCTATTTCCCTGTGTGGTATAAGGAAATGGTCCAATTTCATTTTTCTGCATGTGGCTGTCCAATTTTCCCAGCACCATTTATTGAAGAGGCTGTCTTTTTTCCATTGGACATTCTTTCCTGCTTTGTCGAAGATTAGTTGACCATAGAGTTGAGAGTCTATTTCTGGGATCTCTATTCTGTTCCATTGATCTATGGGTCTGTTTTTGTGCCAGTACCATGCTGTCTTGATGATGACAGCTTTGTAATAGAGCTTGAAGTCCGGGATTGTGATGCCACCAACGTTGGCTTTCTTTTTCAATATCCCTTTAGCTATTCGAGGTCTTTTCTGGTTCCTATAAATTTTAGAATTATTTGTTCCATTTCTTTGAAAAAGATGGATGGTACTTTGATAGGAATTGCATTAAATGTGTAGATTGCTTTAGGTAGCATAGACATTTTCACAATATTTATTCTTCCAATCCAGGAGCATGGAACATTTTTCCATTTCTTTGTGTCTTCCTCAATTTCTTTCATGAGTACTTTATAGTTTTCTGAGGATAGATTCTGTGCCTCTTTGGTTAGGTTTATTCCTAGGTATCTTATGGTTTTGGGTGCAATTGTAAATGGGATGGACTCCTTAATTTCTCTTTCTTCTGTCTTGCTGTTGGTGTAGAGAAATGCAACTGATTTCTGCATTGATTTTATATCCTGACACTTTACTGAATTCCTGTATAAGTTCTAGCAGTTTTGGAGTGGAGTCTTTTGGGTTTTCCACATATAGTATCATATCATCTGCGAAGAGTGATAATTTGACTTCTTCTTTGCCAATTTGGATGCCTTTAATTTCCTTTTGTTGTCTGATTGCTGAGGCTAGGACCTCTAGTACTATGTTGAATAGCAGTGGTGATAATGGACATCCCTGCCGTGTTCCTGACTTGAGTGGAAAAGCTTTCAAGGGCAAAAATGAACTATTGGGATTTCATCAAGATCAAAAGCTTTTGCACAGCAAAGGAAACAGTTAACAAAATCAAAAAACAACTGACAGAATGGGAGAAGATACTTGCAAATGACATATCAGAAAAAGGACTAGTGTCCAGAATCTATAAAGAACTTAGCAAACTCAACACCCAAAGAACAAATAATCCAATCAAGAAATGGGCAGAGGACATGAACAGACATTTCTGCAAAGAAGACATCCAGATGGCCAACAGACACATGAAAAAGTGCTCCATATCACTCGGCATCAGGGAAATACAAATCAAAACCACAATGCGATATCACCTCACACCAGTCAGAATGGCTAAAATCAACAAGTCAGGAAATGACAGATGCTGGCGAGGATGCGGAGAAAGGAGAACCCTCCTACACTGTTGGTGGGAATGCAAGCTGGTGCAGCCACTCTGGAAAACAGCATGGAGGTTCCTCAAAATGTTGAAAATAGAACTGCCCTATGACCCAGCAATTGCACTATTGGGTATTTACCCTAAAGATACAAACGTAGTGATCCAAAGGGGCACATGCGCCCCAATGTTTATAGAAGCAATGTCCACAATAGCCAAACTATGGAAAGAGCCTAGATGTCCATCAACAGATGAATGGATCAAGAAGATGTGGTATATATACATGATGGAATACTATGCAGCCATCAAAAGAAATGAAATCTTGCCATTTGTGACAACATGGATGGAACTAGAGCGTATCATGCTTAGTGAAATAAGTCAAGCAGAGAAAGACAACTATCATATGATCTCCCTGATATGAGGAAGTGGTGATGCAACATGGGGGCTTAAGTGGGTAGGAGAAGAATGAATGAAACAAGATGGGATTGGGAGGGAGACAAACCATAAATGACTCTGAATCTCACAAAACAAACTGAGGGTTGCTGGGGGAGGGGGTTTGGGAGAAGGGGGTGGGATTATGGACATTGGGGAGGGTATGTGCTTTGGTGAGTGCTGTGAAGTGTGTAAACCTGGTGATTCACAGACCTGTACCCCTGGGGATAAAAATATATGTTTATAAAAAATAAAAAATTAAATTAAAAAAAACAAAAACAAAAACAAAAACAAAAAAACCCTCAAGGTGAGGGCAGTTGAGTCCCCAGGAGAGAGCCACTCTGCCTGTTTCAAGGGCTTGTCAGTAGGTAAAGAATTTTAATGATTTTCTTCTGCCTCTGTTTCCCACATCATAGAACTCATGCCCAGGACTTCTGCTTGGGTGACGGAGTTGGGCTGATTCAGTGATGATTAAAGAGAGAGAGAGAGAAAAAAAAAAAAAAAAAAAAAGTTTTTCCTGTGCAGAGTGCAGAGTGGAAAGAATGTAATTGAGGCTCTCCTGGGGCATCAAGGTGGAAATTTAGAATTAAAGTTTGAAATATGGTACTGTGCCTCAGAAAAGGGATCTGAGCTGGACATGGAAGGAGGACTACTTTGCAGTCATAATCCTGGACTGTGCTGGAGAACGATGATTGCTTATACTTAGCTTTTCATGACAATTTAGCACAACTTGTACTCATATCTTGGAAGGCATATGAGCGCCCCTCAGCCCCATCACACACCTGCAGCCGGCGGGATACTCATCCTGAGCTCATGCGAGCTGCCTCCTCTGTCTCCTCCCAATCCCTTCTCTCAGAGGGGTCAGTCTGGGGAACCCATCTCCCCCTTTTTCTATCTTTCTGTGACTTTCCTCCTCCTTTCTGGCCCGGGGAGGAAGCCCCACCCCTCCGCCGGTTGGTCAAGAACAAATCCACAGCTTATCCTCTCATTCATTATCTTGTTTGGAAACGTCTCATGGCATCTCTCAAAATTTGAGACTAATCATGAAAAGGCTTCTTTCAGGAGATTCTATGTTTTGAATTTATCTCTCTTAATTCTGCGCTCCATCCCTGACCACGCATGAGGCACATGGAGGGTAAAAGACTCCGGGAGACACGTAGAAGTCTTGGCAGTGCCTGCAGAAGCTCAGCCTACTACCATGGAGCCTGACTTTAATTCTACTTTATTTGGGCCCATTTACTCCCACAGAAGAGAGCAGCTGACTTGAGACGTTCTTCCAAGAAGGACAGGTTTGATTCAGACTGTCGCGCTGAGGCTTCCCACACAGGTGCGGGCGGGTCTGACACCAACTTCCAGACGAGCAGGTTACCCCGCGTGACTCATGCAGGGATGTGAATTAATCATGTCTGCCTTCCGCTCAGGCTTTGGACCAGTGTGATTCAAAATAATCACTCAGTCTTAAGTTCATCAATAATTAGCAATTTCTTTCAATTATGTACATAGAAAAGACAATGATTGCATACAAATTAAAGCAGAAATGTGCCCTTTGGTGCAATTCTAATGACACATTCCTCCTTGGGAGGGCAAAGGAGGGACAGGACTCAGCTGAACGTGACACTTGAAAGGAACAAGTACAGTTCAAACTCCAACCTCAGGGAGCCACAAGCTGACTTTGAAGAACTGAATTTTAAAAGTGGGTAATGTTTTTCCACTCCGCAAAATGCTTAGCCACAAGTTTCCCTTAGTAAGTAAATTTTACAAAAATGTATTTATTTGTATTTGAGATTTTCTTTCTTTCTTTTTTTTTTTTTTTTTTTTTGTATTTGAGATTTTCAAATCTCACAGTAAAAGAGACTGAAAAATTATGAATGGTCTGATTACCCAACCCAAGACTGGCCCCCCGCCTCCTCTCCACAAGCACACACCAAAAGATCATGCTTACCCAACATATATTCAAGTATATCTCATGCTGGGAAAATTGTTAGTACAAGATCAGTACATCTTTGAAATGTCTGACTCTCCAAAATGTCTTCCATTTATCTGGCTTCAATCTGTATCTGTAAACTCCCATATTAACTTCTGTTTCTTTCTGAACACAAAACAATTTTGTGACTTTTGAACATGGTATTATTCACATATAAAACCACTTAATAAAGATAAGATGTGAGGGGTTTGTTTGTTTGTTTGTTTGTTTCCCTTGACTTTTGTCACATTTTATTATGTTCTGTTAAGACACACAGGATTTGACCTTGGAAAGTTACATCCGAAAGATAGTCCATGACTTTTGGAAACCCTAAAAAACAACAGAAGGCTATTACACATAAGTAAAATTACACATAAATAAAATTGAAAAAATAAGCAAATAAAAGAAAATGCGGCTCTGATCAAGAAAAGGGAAGGTGTTCACCAAAGCAGAGAGGAGAAGAGTAGTGGGGGGTAGGATGTTTTTGATGAAAATCCTACAAGTCAGTAATTTCTCTTTCCTGGTGCTGTGAAGGAAAAGACTTCAGGGTCTATCTCAGGAAGATGAATCTGGGCAAAGGGATTTAATTCAAGGTTATGTCACTTAAATATTCTGCTCGATATGCACTGATCATTTTTTAAGTGATTCGCTATGTTCGCTCATTTAATTCTCACAGTGAGCCCGCAAGGCAGGTACCGTTGCCCCTCCCTTTTACAGTTCACAGAAATGAGAGATATATATATTAATAATTTGCCCAAGGTTACATGGCAGATGAATGACAATGCAGGGTCTTAAACCCTGAAATCCCCTTAAAAGACCATGCTTTTGATCGCTGAGTCTATGAGACGAACCCTCTGAGTCCATACCAGTTGCCATTTCCAGATAGCATGCCTTCGGTGGCACTGGGATAGACCGCCTGTGCCCTTCAAGTCTGGAGGTAGCAAAGTTTAAGGATCTTGGTTAAGATCCCTGTAAGATTAGACCAGGATGTGTTCGTAATTAGGAAAATGATACAATTGATTGTCCCAAACAAGGCATGTTTTAGAGTGAACAGAGCACACTGAAAATCACATTATAACAGAAGGATCATGAACTTTTTACCTCACATCAAGAAAAATGAATATAAAACTTTTTTCTTATTATTCATATATTAGGCAGCAAGACGCCATCAAATAAATTAAAATTTTAGATGTCAAGAAGAATTAGAACTAAGGGGCAGATGTCATTCTTGTGGATGTAGGTTTTTTCTCTATCATTTGTTTTCTGTAAAACTGTAACATTTACCTTACGTCAGCTCATGCATTAGAAAAAAAGCATCTCAACATTGAAGTACAGTAGGTTGGCAGAAACCCTGAAATGTCCTTGCCATTTCAAAGAACGGTGATTTTTCTCTGAAAGCAGATTTGTAGATGGTTTTAAACATTACTATGGCTGTATCCTTGGGACATTTATCTTCTCACATTCTCCCTTGTCATTGGGAACATCCATGCACCTGTTCGCTCACATCCACTCTGACTTTTTTCTCTTGCTGGAGTCGGAGGTACTCTGCTTTGCCAAGCACAGTTTCATCATTAGAAGCAAAGCTATCTTTCCCATTTTCCCCAAGAGTCCTCAGATAATAGGGATAGAAGTACCGTGAAAGTACTGGTGGTCCCCTGTTAGGCATTCATTATGTATAACACAATAGCAGAGAAAAAAAGAAAGAGCTCATGATAAATTTCTAGAGGTTTGAAGAAGATTCATAAAAATGAACAATTAAGGGGCATTTAGAATGGTTAGACTACATGTCCCATTTTAAGAAGAAAAAGCATTGTTCTCTCCTATCTCCCTTCTAAAGACTGTCAGAAATTGATTCTGGATTGACCATCAGGTGTTTCTTGTGTTTTTCTGTCCTCACTAGCTTTGATTCGTTTCACCCGAGATGATATATTTTTAAAAATTGCATGTTAAACCTGAATGTACTTCAGTAGAATCCCATGTGCCTTTGAAGGAGAAGGATAGAGTCCACAAGGTAATCTAGAATTCAAAGGTAAAAAAGGTACATGAGGAGATTCCCTTCGTTTAAGTGGTAATGCTGTCTTATCCTGCTTAGCATATGCAGGCCACCACTATAATAGAATCATTACAAATAACACGGAGGACATGGGGAGATGGAGAGGAGAAGGTAGTTGAGGGAAATTGGAAGGGGAGGTGAACCATGAGAAACTATGGACTCTGAAAAACAACCTGAGGGTTTTGAAGGGGCGGGGGGTGGGAGGTTGGGGAAACCAGGTGGTGGGTATTAGGGAAGGCATGGATTGCATGAAGCACTGGGTGCGGTGCAAAAACAATGAATACTGTTACTCTGAAAAGAAATAAAATATTAAAAAAAAAAAGAAGAAGAAGAAGAATAGAATCATTAGGGGAGCCTGGGTGGCTCGGTGGGTTATAGCCTCTGCCTTCCGCTCAGGTCATGATCCTGGGCTCCTGGGATCAGGCCCCCTCATCGCATCAGGCTTTCTGCTCAGCAGAGAGCCTGCTTCCTCCTCTCCGCCTGCTTCTCTGTCTACTTGTGATCTCTGTCAAATTAATAAATAAAATCTTTAAAAAAAGAGAGAGAGAGAATAGAATAGAATCACAATAGGGACATCCTAGTTATACATTCTGGATGCAAGTTCTTCATCAGATATGTTATTTGCAAATATTTTCTCCTCATCTATAGCTTGTCATTTTAGCAATGGCTTTCAGGAAAAAAAAAATCTTCTTTAATTTTGATGAAATCTGATTTATCAATATTTTATTTCATAGACCAGGCTTTTCACACAATGCTTCAGAACTCATGTCTTGTGCTGTATTACAGGATCATTACAGTTTTAAACATGTAAATTTCAAAACTATGTGTTGAAATAACTGCCCTTTACCATTTGAACTGCTTTTGTTACTTAATCAAATAGCAAGTGGCTGTGTTTGTGGTTGATTCATGGACTCTATTCTTTCTCACCAGTCCACATGACTATCTCTTTACCACACTCACTTGAAAATTATGGTTTTATGGACAAAGCTTAAGTCAGGCTGTTTGTGATTATTCCAAATGTATTTTTCTTTTTCAAAGGTATCATAACTCTTAGGCCCTTTGCATTTTAAATGAAATCTAGAATCAACTTGTTCATATTAAAAAATACTGCTGGAATTTTGAATGATATTGCATTAAATCTAGGGGTCAACTTGGAGACAATTAGCATCTGAAATTATATTGAGGTTTTCAATCTAAGTTCAAGGTGAGTCTTTGTATTTATTTACTTCTTCAATGCCTTCCTCCATTAACCTTTTGCAGTCTTCATCATATAAATCCTATACATATATTTTATATTTACATATCAAAATTTATAAATACTAAGTGATATTATTTCTTTTATTTTGTTTACAATTTTACATGGCTGGTATATAAAAGTATATTTCATTTTTATTTGTTAAACCTCTCTCTTGTGACGTCAGCGTCTCTGTAGATTGTCATGTCATTTACAAGTAGAGACACTTTTTTTCTTTTCTTTTTTATCCCCAATATATCAGTATTTGTTTTCTTGCTGCTCTGGCTGAGGATTCTATATCATCATAGAGTCATGAAAAGGAACATTCTTACCCTTCTCCCCATGTTGGGAGACATACATGGTCCTCCCTCACTGCCTATGCCAGCATAGGAGACATAGGGAGTGTCTTTTTTTTTTTTTTAAGATTATGTATGTATGTATGTATGTATGTATGTATTTTAAAGAGAGAGAGCATGCAGGACTGGGGACATGGGTAGTGGGAGAAGGAGAGAATCTAAAGCAGACTCTGTACTGACTTGGAGCCAGATCTCCCGACTCTGAGATCATGATCTGAGATGAAATCAAGAGTCAGATGCTTAATGGACTGAGCTACCCAGGTGCTCTGGTAGGTTTTTTTTTTTTTTGTTTTGTTTTGTTTTGTTTTTGTTTTTGTTTTTTGCCACATGAGGGGCTTGAACTCAAGACTCTGTGATTAAGAGTCATATATTCTACCACCTGAGACATCTAGGCATCCCCCACTGTAAGGTTTTTATAAATGCCCTTGGTCAGACTGGCATGAATGACCTATTCCTACTTTGCTGGATGTTTTGTCATAAATGGATGTTGTATTTTGTCAAATACCTTTTCATCTGTTGGTGTGACTATGTAGTTTTTCTCTATTCGATTGTTAAAATTGTAGATTTATTTCATTGACTGTTCTCTGCATAATGACTTAGGTAGACATCCCCTGGTAATGGTTCATTATTCTTTTCTATACAATACTCAGTGCAGCCAACAAATACTTTGTCAAGGATCATTGCATGATTGTTCATGAGGGATATGGGGCTGTATTTTCTTTCTTTTCTTTTTTTTTTTTTAATTTCTTTGTGGACATTTGGTATCATAAATACGGATACTGACCTCATAAAACGGGTCAGGTGTGTTCTTTTTCTTTCCAGAATAGATTGTGCAGAACTGGTGTTATTTCATTGTTTGATAGAATCTAACAAGAAAACCATGTGATCTTGATGAATTCTTTTACAGAAGTTTTTGTTTGTTTGTTTGTTTGTTTTGTTTTGTTTTGTTTTGTTTTGTATTTGACAGACAGAGATCACAAGTAGGCAGAAAGGCAGGCAGAGAGAGAGGAGGAAGCAGGCTCCCCGCTGAGCAGAGAGCCTGATGTGGGGCTGGATCCCAGGATCCTGAAATTATGACCTGAGCCGAAGGCAGAGGCTTTAACCCACTGAGCCACCCAGGTGCCCCTCAGAAGGTTTTTAACTGAAAATCTAACTTATTTAATAGTTACCGGACTGGTCAAGGAAGCTGCTTCATCTCAGGTAATGTGAATGAATTTGGTAGTTTGTGGTTTTTGAAGAATTGGTTCATGTCATTGAAGTTGTCAGATACGTACACATACAGGTACTCACAGTATTCCCTTGTGATCCTTTTAATGCCCATCAGGTATATAGGGATAGTCCCCTCTTTCATTCCTGATATTAGCAATTTGTGTCTTCCCTTTTATTTTAATTTGTCTGCCTTGCTAAAAGATCAATTTATTGATTGTTTCATAGAACCAGGTTTGATTTTATCGATTTTCTGCTCTTCCTTTGAGTGTTAAGTTTCTCAGTCCTGAGCCAGAGCTAGAGCTGTTCTGCAACTTGTTCTGTGTCATGGTGATTACTTCTCAGTTTCTAGGTGTTTGAGTTCAGGTGGAAGATACCAGATAGGGGAAAAAATGGTAAATTCATCTCAATTTGGTGACTTCGTAGTCTGATGTTCTTCCCCAGTCTGCCTGCTGGTGTTTACTTTTCAGTCCTTAGAGAGTTCCTTGGACATTCTTTCCAGATTTTGCAGCTGTATTTGGTGGAAGAAAACGTGTGAGATGTTCTTCCTTTATCCCATCCACAACTGGAGCATGCCAGTGTATACATATCTTTTTATGTTTTCTACTGCAAATGTTAAGCTCCATCCCTGTCACATGGACTCCTCCATGAAGCCCTCCATCATGGAGTGTCTGTGGGCATCCTGCCGTAGTAAGTATTGGAAGTAAGCCCCCTAGAAGGGGAGCTAATGTCCTGAATGTTTAAAAATGACATCCACGGCATGCATAGACTTTTTCTGCCTTCCATTTTGTCTTGTGGGACACTTTTGTAATATTTTTGAACTTAAGGAAACTTTCAACAATAGTACACAGAAGTCCCAAATACCATTTATAATTCACCATGTTACCACTGTGCCCTATTTACTTTGTCATCGTCTTTCTCTCATCTCTTCAATGAGCTGTAACTCATTACTCTCACTCATTATTTTGATGTTCAAGTTTTCCTAATCTGGCGTGAACACCATCACTGTGTATTATCTTCCCCTTCCCATGACTTCATCATATTTTGTGGACATCCTTACTTTCTGGTGATAGGATGTCCAGCAATGAAATCGTTTCTCCAAGAGACCTAAGTTTCTTTTATTGAGACGTCTTTTCTAGAAACCCAATTGTGACTCTAGTCATCACTGCCAGGCTGCCTTATTTCATGCTTTCTCTAAGTCCAATTAAACCTGGCTTTAGTTTCCCCTCGGTTGAAGAAATTCAGGACTACTCAACTTGGGTGCATTCCATTCAGTGGGTTATACTCCAGAGCTCATGTAGCCTGGAAAAGAAAGGATGGCCCTGTCTTCCTGGCATGATGGACACTGATACTTGTTTCTTATCCTGGTCCAGGTGACCTAACAAATTGATCAGTTCTGTGGGCAGGCTGACTCCTTAGGAAGAGCTCAGATCTGGAGATCTCTGCAGAGTGGCTCAGCAATGGGGCCCTTAACCCCAAGGTCTTACAGACACTTATCCCACTACTCGGAGGCAACTCAGGCTCCTAGACTTGTTTCCACGGCTTTTTAGCAGGTGGAGCAGGTGAAGACACACACGCTTCCTTACACGTGTACGTTCACTGATATACTCATATACTCATAAATCTATCCGCCAGTCACGAGGGCTCCAACGTCAATTCCACATGGACCAGCCAATCCCAATTGAACATCATAAAATTCATTCGAGTCTTTCCTCATCCCCTGTATTTCTCTGACGGTGAAAAATTCTCAATAATTCAATCATTTGCTCCATCCTGTACTACATAATAGTAGTTTCAAAATTGCTAATCCATACCACTTTGAAAAATAAACCTGCCCTGAAAAGCAAACTATACATAACAGTTGAAAAGAGGAGAATGGCTCTTTTTTCATTAGCCAGAGGGAAGCTACGGTGTTCCAACATTATTCAGGCTAGTTCTTTCTCCACCTATGTGGGAACTGTTGTTCAAGTAAGAAATACTTAGGTCCCTTCATGTCTGTTTGGATTCTACCTTGGCTCTATTTTTTCCCATTATTGTTTCATTTCTATTGTTATTTGTGTGGGTTTTGTTGCTGTTTTGCTTTGAATATCTGCAGTATTAATGAAGTTCCAAATGTTAAAATCTACAGAAAGTTATATTCAGAGAAATATATGTCTTCCTCGTGTTCCCTCTTACCACATGTAGGTAAACAATCTCCACAGTTTCTGGTTTATCTTTCTTGTGTTTCTATTTGTAAAGATAAGCGTAATTTTTAAATTTTAATTTTTCCCTTGTTTGTTAAAAAGATGTTAACATACATACTTCTCTCTTTCTCCCTCTGTCTCTGTCTCTGCTTGTCTCTCAAATATATAACTTGCTTTCCCCACTTAACACCCTGTTATATAGATTGGCTACATTTGAGTTCACAGAGATATTCCTCAATCTTTATTATATCTACAAGGCTTTTCATTGACAGACACACCACAGTTATTGAAATTAAAAATAATACCCGACTTTTGTATCAAAAGTTGGGACTGGAGGAGATTATGCTGAGTGAAGTAAGTCAAGCAGAGAGAGTCAGTTATATGGTTTCACTTGCTTGTGGAGCATAAGGAATAACACAAAGGACATGGGGAGATGGAGACAGAAGTGAATTGGGGGAAATCAGAGAGGGAGACAAACCATGAGAGACTCTGAGAAACAAACTAGGGTTTTAGAGGGGAGGAGGGTAGGGTGTTAGGTGAGCCTGGTGGTGGGTATTGTGGAGGGCACATATTGCATGGAGCTCTGGGTGTGGTGCATAAGCAGTGAATTCTGGAACACTGAAATAAAATAAAATAAAATAAAATTACTAAAAAATAAAAAAGAAAAGTATTTCCTCTTCAACCAGGTTATTGATAAGTACAACTTCATGATTTCTTACTGTATTTTTATTGTATTATTTCTTAATGGCTCTCTGATCCATTTAGAGCAGAATTTCTCAACTTTGGCATTATCAAAATATTAGGTAGAATAACTGTAGTCAGGCTCTCCAGCGTGTTGCAGGATTTTATGTGTCCCTAGCCTTTATCGAGTAAACATCATCTCCCAGGTATCACAACCCAAATGTCTCCAGACATTGCCAAATGGGCTTAAATTGCCCTTGTTGAGAAATACTGATGTAGAGTATATTCTTGTATTTGTGTTCATAATTCGGATCTAATTTTATTTTATTTTTACCCAAAGGAACCACTACTTGTACCAACACCATTTGTTTAAATGTCCATTTTGTGTTAATAATTCAAGGTACCATTTTTATCATGTACTAAATTTCCATATGTATGTGGGTCTACTTCCGGATTTTCTATTCTACCCACACATCTATCTATCACTTTGTCAGTACTGTACTGTCTTAACTAAAGAATGTTGTACTAACCTTAAATATCTAGTAAGATGAGTCCTTTTTTTCTTTAATGTGATAGAGTGTGAGCACAAGCAGACAGAAAGACAGGCAGAGGGAGAGGGAGAAACAGACACCCCACCAAGCAGGGAGCCCGAAACGGGGCTTCATCCCAGGACCCCGGGATCATGACCTGAGCTGAAAACAGATGCTTAATGACTGAGCCACCCAGGTGCCCCAGGATGAGTACTTTCTTACAGCTTTATTTTTTCCAAAGGTTTTTAGCTTTTTATTTTTTTTTCTTATTGGTATGGTTTCCATACAATGCATACTGGTATTTGTGTTGGAATTGTGTTAAATTTATGAACTAAATTAGAGAGCACCAACATGCAACATTAAAATAGCTTGCCCAAAAATGTAACTGGAGATAAATACAGTGAAAACCAAACAATGGTATTAATAAAATGGTATTAATAGAACTAAATATATTATAAACCAGGAAAAGAGTAGTTATAATTACTGAAATGAATAATGAAAATGCATGTCTAAAAATAAGTTCCTCAGCTAGAAGATTCAAGAAGAAAGAAAGATTCAACCTTGGTAAAATATTCTGATATCAAAAAGGAGTGAAAATTCCATATTTTGAGTACTTGTTTCTGCAAAATAAGAAGTATGTATCCAGATTTTCTGGCAGAAGAGGGAAAAAAATCCTAATTGAATTTGTATATGCGATTCTCAATAGAGTTTAGTGCCAATAAATAAACTAAAGAACAATCTAAAATCAGTGTGCAGGGTCAAATTAGTTGGCAAAGTCTGCAAAATCATGGAAGGAAAAGATTTTGAAATTTAGTTTTAATTTATTTGCTCAGAAAATAATGATTCTTATGATATTTATTTATACAATGCCCTCTTTATAAAGTTCAAAATATATTATTTCATAAAATGATGAAATAGTTTGCTCTGACCATGGAGAGAATTAAATTCATTAAGACCCATTTCTTTTTACCCTCCCAGCTTTGATTTTGTAATTACCAGAATTATTGTATTAGTGGAATGTTACCTTATGCCTAATGTTGGATAAACTTGGGTTGATCCAACAAGCAACATTCTCGCAAAATATGCTAGAAATTGTTGATTTGCAAAGGTCAACTCCTATGGCAAACTTGAAGTTTACCAGCAACTCATACTGAGCAAGAATATTTCTGTGCAGAAAGCATGAGCTGCTTGTTTATAGATACTGTGTTTCTTTTCAGAAAGTGACACAAAGAGTCAATCAAGCAGTGTTCCTGGTGATTTTAGAAATTCTATCAAATGCATCTTTTTAATAGATGCTCGTAGATTAGCAAAGGTCTGTAGTGTATCAATATAATTCCCTGAGTTTGTTTTTTTTTTTTTTTTTTTTTTTTTAGGTGGGACAGCTTAAACATGTGGGCAAAATCAACCTATTAGGGCAACGGCAGCTTTGGTAAGATATCTTTACAACCTCCTGCCTCACTCTCATCTAATTTTTGCCATGAAGTCAATAAATCTAGAAAACTCTTCAGTTGCATGATTTGCTTTTCACTAAATGTCTTCATATACTATTTTATTTTATTTTTTGTTAGTTGTTTTAAAAAACAAAAGATTAAATGTATTCACTCATTCAATTTATTATTTCTTTTATTAGGGCATATTGACTTTGTTACATTTGTGATAAAAACTGTTGTTTTTCATTTTTTGGTAATGCCTGTAACTCTATAACCTGCTATGTTATTTGAAAGAGGCACAAAATCAATCATTTTGCAAGCTTTGACCTTTATTACTTTGACCATCAATAGTAGGTAAAATAAATGTCTCATCAATTATTTCACTAACTTTTATTGTTCAATAAATGAGATTTCCAGGGTTTTTGCATTTCAGCCTCTGTCAATCTTTGGGTCACTTCATGAGATCTACCATCTTGGCTTAAATTGCCCCTAAGCCTTCAAATTGCATTTGGAAGTGGTTTTATTTATTACAGAATTTATATTTCCAAATATTTACACATAACTCATAGATTTATTTCCATTACTCTTTTTTTTTTTTTTTAAATGTGTCTTTTAAATTTTTTTTTTTTTTAAGATTTTATTTATTTATTTGACAGAGAGAAATCACAAATAGATGGAGAGGCAGGCAGAGAGAGAGAGAGAGGGAAGCAGGCTCCCTGCTGAGCAGAGAGCCCGATGCGGGCCTCGATCCCAGGACCCTGAGATCATGACCTGAGCCGAAGGCAGTGGCTTAACCCACTGAGCCACCCAGGCGCCCTCCATTACTCTTTATTAAATATAAACTCCAAATAAGTTGTGGCATATTACCTAAGTTTTTATTTGTCTTGTATTGGAAATTTTTTAACAGATGTTGAGATAATCATTAATCTACCTCCACCCATGTTTATATGAAGATATAGGATACATTTGCTTAAAGAAGTGATGATATTGCCAACCAAAGCGTCCTTTTGGTATTTAAAACACCAGTATTCAAACATTAATTCATATAGGGTTTAGTTGAAAAAGAAAGGAAAGAGGGAAGGAAGGAGGAGAAAGAAGGCTGCCTCTCTGGTTTTTCATTTCCCCTGAAGAAAAAGCTATAAAAGAAAAGAACTATAAAAATTCCCTTGACTGTTTTTTTTTTTTTTGACTGTTTTTTTTTAAATTAAATTTTGTGTGTGTGTGTGTGTGTGTGTGTGTGTGTGTGTGTTCCAAAATTCATTGTTTATGCATCTCACTCAGTGCTCCATGCAATATGTGATCTCTTTAATACCCACCACCAGGCTCACCCAAGCCCCCATTCCCCTCCCCTCTTAAACCCTCAGTTTGTTTCTCAGAGTCCACAGTCTCTCATGGTTTGTTTCCCCCTCTGATTTCCCCCAACTCACTTCTCTGCATCTCTCAGTGCCCTCCATGTTATTCCTTATGCTCCACAAATGAGAGAAACCATATGATAATTGACTCTCTCTGCTTGACTTATTTCACTCAGCATAATCTCTTCCAGTCCCATCCATGCTGGTACATCCTTTCTGATGGAGGCATAATAGGCCATTGTATAGATGGACCATATCTTCTTTACCCATTCATCTGTTGAAGGGCATCTTGGCTCTTTCCACAGTTTGGCGACCATGCCCATTCCTGCTGAGGTACAGATGGCCCTTCTTTTCACAATATCTGTGTCTTTGGTGTAAATACCCAGTAGTGCAATTGTAGGGTCATAGGGTAGCTCTATTTTTAACTTTTTTAAGGAATCTCCACCTTGTTTTCCAAAGCGGCTGCACCAACTTGCATTCCCACCAACAGTGTAAGAGGGTTCCCCTTTCTCCACATCCTCACCAACACTTGCTGTTGACTCTCTTGTTGATTTTGGCCATTCTAACTGGTATAAGGTGGTATCTCGATGTGGTTTTGATTCGAATCTCCCTGATGGCTAATGATGATGAACATTTTTTCATGTGTCTGATAGCCATTGGTATGTCTTCTTTGGAGAAGTGTCTATTCATGTCTTCCTGATTAAAACCCTTCAAAGTATAAGGATAGAGGGAACATTCCTCAACTTCATAAAATCTATCTATGAAAAACCCACAGCAAATATCATCCTCAATGGGGAAAAGCTGATAGCCTTCCTTTTGAGATCAGAAACATGATGAGGACGTCCACTCTCGCCACTATAGTTCAACATAGTACTAGAAGTCCTAGCAACAGCAATCAGACAGAAAAAAAAAAAATGTATTCAAATTGACAAAGAAGTCAAACTCTCTCTCTTCACAGATGACATGGTACTTTATATGGAAAACCCAAAAGACTCCACCCCCAAACTACTAGAACTCATACAGCAATTTAGTAATGTGGCAGGACACAAAATCAATGTACAAAATCAGTTTCTTTCTTATACACTAACAATGAAAATATAGAAAGAGAAATTAGAGAATCAACTCCATTTACGATAGCACCAAGAACCACAGGATACCTGGGAATAAACCTAACCAAAGAGGTAAAGGATCTGTACATGAAGAACTACAGAACACTGGTGAAAGAAATTGAAGAAGACACAAAAAGATGGAAGAGCATTCCATGCTCATGGATTGGAAGAATAAACATTGTTAAAAAGTCTATACTGCCTAGAGCAATCTATACTTACAATACCATCCTGATCAAAATTCCACTGGTATTCACCTTACACCAGTTAGAATGGCCAAGATTAACAAGACAGGAAACAACATGTGTTGGAGAGGATGTGGAAAAAGGGGGGCCCTCTTACACTGTTGGTGGGAATGCAAGTTGGTGCAGCCACTTTGGAGAACAGTGTGGAGATTCCTCAAGAAATTAAAAATAGAGCTTCCCTATGACCCTGCCATTGCACTCCTGGGTATTTACCCCAAAGATACAGATGTTGTGAAAAGAAGGGCCATCTGTACCCCAATGTTTATAGCAGCAATGGCCACGGTCGCCAAACTGTGGAAAGAACCAAGATGCTCTTCAACGGACGAATGGATAAGGAAGATGTGGTCCATATACACTATGGAGTATTATGCCTCCATTAGAAAGGAGGAATACCCAACTTTTGTAGCAACATGGGCGGGACTGGAAGATATTATACTGAGTGAAATAAGTCAAGCAGAGAGAGTAAATTATCATATGGTTTCACTTATTTGTGGATCATAACAAATAGCATGGAGGACAAAGGGAGATGGAGAGGAGAAGGAAGTTGAGGGAAATTGGAAGGGGAGGTGAACCATGAGAGACTATGGACTCTGAAAAACAATCTGAGGGGTTTGAAGGGGCGGGGAGTGGGAGGTTGGGGGAACTAGGTGGTGGGTATTAGAGAGGGCACGGATTGCATGGAGCACTGGGTGTGGTGCAAAAACAATAAATACTGTTATGCTAAAATAAATAAATAAATAAATAAATAAATAAATAAATAAATATTCCACTGGTATTTTTCAAAGCGCTGGAACATCTTAAAATTTGTATGGAACCAGAAGAGACACCGAATTGCTAAGGAAATGTTGAAAAAGAAAAACAAAACTGGGGGCATAATGTCGCCTGATTTCAAGCTTTACTACAAAGCTGTGATCACCAAGACAGCATGGTACTGGCACAAAAACAGACACATAGACCAATGGAACAGAGTAGAGAGCCCAGATATGGACCCTCAACTCTATGGTCAAATAATCTTTGACAATGCTGGAAAAAATATACAGTGTAATAAAGACAGTCCCTTCGGGCGCCTGGGTGGCTCAGTGGGTTAAGCCGCTGCCTTCGGCTCAGGTCATGATCTCAGGGTCCTGGGATCGAGTCCCGCATCGGGCTCTCTGCTCAGCAGGGAGCCTGCTTCCTCCTCTCTCTCTCTCTGCCTGCCTCTCTGCCTACTTGTAATCTCTGTCTGTCAAATAAAATAAATAAAAAAAAAAATCTTTAAAAAAAAAAAAAAAAAAAAAAAAAAAAAAAAAAAAAAGACAGTCCCTTCAATAAATTGTGCTAGGAAACTTGGACAGCTATGTGTAAAAGAATGAAACTCCACCACTCTCTCACACCATAAACAAAGATAAACTCAAAATGGATAAAAGCCCTCAATGTGAGGCAGGAATGTATCAAAATCCTAAAAGAGAACATAGGCAGTAACCTCTTGGACATTGGCCACAGAAGCTTCTTTTAAGACATGTCCCCAAAGGCAAAGGAAACAAAAGCAAAAGTGAACTTGATCAAGATCAAAAGTTTCTGCACAGCAAAGGAAACAGTCAACAAACAAAAAGGCAACCCACAGAATGGGAGAAGATATTTGCAAATGACACTACAAAGGGCTGATATCTAAGATCTATAAAGAACTCTTAACACACACAAAACAGATAATCACATCAAAAAATGGGCAGAAGACATGAGCAGACACTCCCCCCTTGACTGTTAATAGAGCACATTGAGAAGAGAGTACAGTATGGAGAATTATCTGTAGGAAGTAGAATGTCAGTACGTGCTGCTGGGCTGGTCAGTTGTTCCTTCCTTGCACTTCTCAGTCCTGAAAACCCCATCAGCTACCCCATTTTAGGATCATACTCTAATGATTGGCTTCCTGGTGGTAGCCACATGGGTATCTTCTCACCTCCCATTCTATCTTTTACTCCAGTTCTTGAGGCCCTGACACCTGTGGCATTTTAGGAGTCCACTTGCGATCCTATATATTTTCTCCAAGTTTTATTTCTTTGTAAAAATGCAACTGAAGGGACGCCTGGGTGGCTCAGTTGGTTAAGCAGCTGCCTTCGGCTCAGGTCATGATCCCATCGTCCTGGGATGGAGTCCCATATCGGGCTCCTTGCTCTGCAGGGAGCCTGCTTCTCCGTCTGACTCTGCCTTCCACTCTGTCTGCCTGTGCTCGCTCTCGCTCGCTCTCTCTGACAAATAAATAAAATCTTAAAAAAAAAAAATGCAACTGAATCATGGAAACACAGAAAGGGGTCTTTAGATGTTTAATGCAAGTATATGATCTGGTTTTGACAATATAGTAACCCCAAAACCAGGGTTTAGAAAATTGAGTCTTTCAGTCTAAAAGTCCAGAATCATTCAGAAATTATACTGGGTTTGTTGTTGTTTTGTTTTGTGGTTTTTTGTTTGTTTGTTTGTTTGTTTTTTAAGTAGGTTCCACACCCATGGAGCATGATGCGGGGCCTGAACCCACAATCTTGAAATCAAGACCAGAGTAAGATCAAGAGTCGGATGCTTAACTGACTGAGCCACCCAGGTACATGAGAAATTATGGCCTTTGCTTTTTTTTTTTTTTTTAATGATTTATTTATTTATTTTAGAGACAGAATGAGAGAGAGAGTACATGCAGGATTAAGAGGAGGGACAGAGGTAGAGAGATAGGGAAAGCAGACTCCCCACTCAGTGAGAAGCCTGATGTGGAACTCAGTCTCATGACCCTGAGAACACAACCTGAGCTGAAAATGAGAGTCAGATGTCCAATTGACTGAACCACCAAGGTGCCCCTGGAGATTGTAGTTTTATTCTGGAGGGACACAGAAGCATTACCATGTTATTTGATAAAAATAGCTACGTCAGTCTTTACTCATCAAAATCATTAAGTCCTTCACATTTTGCTTCCAGACCCAGAAAGAGCATCCTTATGAGAATGTTTGTGGCTATCCCCCTTGTACTAATTATAATGATGTTAAAATATATACATGCACACATACACATATTCCCAGATATTCCCCAATTATATCCCAGAAACAATAAATGAAATAAGTGGAAAATAAGAAAAAGATGTTTTAAATAATGAGAATTTTATTTTTCTTTTCTTCTATAGAATGTCTGCATCTTCTACCTAGTGGTTTATCACATGTCAGAGACAGCACCAGGGGTCATGGCCGCTGCTACCATGTGGCACAAGCTCCCTTAACCCCAGAGCCCAGAGTCCATGGTTAACTGTGTTGCCATATAAATTTTATGGCCATTATCTGTTTGCTTTATAACCATCTCTGTGTATGCTCATCACTTTATCCCCAGCGCCAGCTTCCCGCCTGGATGCCCAAGAGCAGAAGCTCAATAAATACCCAGTGAATGAATAAATGCATGAACTTCTCATGACTTCATGATATTCAGTGATAGTTCTGCACCTGACTCACCTACGGGTTCCACACTTTTAACCCTATTTTCTCTGCTGTGGGATTATCTCCTGGAGGCTGGGTTTACTGTAAGGTGTGTTCTTTTTGGTATTCTCTGTGGGGAGCCTCCTTTCTCTACTTGGACAATCTCCCATGCTATCAGGACTCCCCACCTCTCCCCCTTGGGTCAGGTTCAGCCTGAACATGCGGGAAGAAAAGAGACATTATAGGCTTTTTCGCTCTACTACTTTTGTTCTGAGTCTCCTTCCCCACCTTCCAGAACATTCTAGATCCTCTGTGATAAGGAGGGAGAAGGGGCAAGTGCAGGTCTTACTTGTTGGGGTCCGTTGTCATTTGCTCTGGGCTTGCTCAGCCCAGAGGATGTTCAAAGCCTTTTATCCCACAGATGCTTTCTAGCATCCTTGGAGATTCCCTAACACACCCCACTGGTACATCTCCTTAGCGTCAGACATGCTCTCCTTCAGCAGACTACCCAGGATTTTATCCTCCAGGCCTGCAGCTGACCTTTGACTTCTGGGCTCTGCCTTCTCCAAGGTCTTTATAGAGATCCTTCAGCCCTCTGTGTTAAAGGGGCCACAATGGATCCCCATCATTTTTGAGCAAATAAAAATGGAGGATACCCAGTTAAATTTGAATTTCAGATAAAAAAATCAATTTTATTATAAAAATGTCCCAAATTTTGCACTGGATATAGGAAGTCCAAACTTCCCCAGAGGCCCTATATTTTGTTTGACAATTCTAGGCCCTCTGCCTACCTGCAGACTTTGTGGAGAGGAGCCCTCTTTCTCCCCCACGTTCTGGGCATATCCCCTGCCCCCCAGGCCACTGCCATCTCTCTCTTCCTGGAGGCTGTGGACACCTGTTTGTGTTTGTCACATCACAAACACCCCCAGCGAGCCGCCCCAGCTCCTAGAAGTCCTGGCATTGAGCTGATGTAATCCCCCATCATTCGGGGAGAGGTTGGAATGAACAGCCCTTCTCCTGGGAAATCATCTTAATTGCTCACAATCTTCAGGGCAACTTTTGAACTGAGAGTCACCCTTTGGCCCCTGAGCAGGAGACCCAGTACTGCACGTTAGAAACAAGTGAGTATTTGCCACCTCCCCTTGGCTCTTAGCTTTTCTGGCATCAGTCACAGTTACAAGACAAAATTCCATTGTTAACATCCAGTGACACGTTGATATTTGCTTTCCTCTCTCACATCGTTTCCTTGGGAAAGCATCTCAATGGCATGATTGTATGAATATGCATGAGCATTTCTGTGACTCATAAAACTCCACTGCCTCTCATTTTAACTGTTTTTCCCGACTCCTCGCAGCTGGCCTCTTGGATGCCTCCCACCACAAACTGAAGCTGTCTGAGGCAGCTTGGACCTCTGAACATCACAAATCTGGATGTTTGAAAGGATTTAGGCATCTCCTCAGTGTATGCAAAGAGTGCAAGCAGGCGTTCAAGTTCCAACAGACACCTCTGGGTCCTTGCTCAGAGCACTGGCTCTGTCTGGCTGAGTCACCAAGAATGTGTGCAAGGAAACTTGGCTTTTTCAGAGTGCAGGGCAGAAGACCAAGAGGGTTTGTGCCTTTCTGTTCCCGTGGTCAAGCTAGTCTGGCCCGCTTATTGCACAGGTGAAAACTGGCAGAAATTTTGGCCAAGGCAGGGGCTGCCAGGCAAGTGTCAGACTCCAAATCACACATCGGGCATCCCACTGCCCTTATCCTGTTCAGTGTGAAATGGAGACATCCAGGTGTCTGCGGAGATAAAGTCACAGTTTCTCCTGCCAAGCTGTGAATCTATTTTGTCCCACTCAGAGCTTTGCAAGAGTCACCTGGTGTTCGGTTTCTATCTTCAGGCCTGGATTCTGTGTCTACTTCAAATAAAGATTGTTGCACACATCCCTGAGGTCTCCGAGCAGACATACATGTGACCTGGGCAAGCTTTTCAATGTCAGCATCCTGTCGTCACCTTCCCGTTCTTCTGCCCTCCCTCAAGGGCAGAAGCCTGTGTCTGATGAGCTCTTTAGCCCTCGAATATCCCTGTTCTTCTTTCTGACATTGCTGGACAGCAGTCCACGCCCAAAGCCGACACATATTCTGCCTCTTTCTGGGTTTCTGTGTCTGTCTCCAGCTCACAAAAGAGCATTTTTTAGCTGTGCTGTTTTTCCAGTTGAAATACCTTGCATGTAATGCCTTTACGATTAAGAAGTGGTTAGGGCAGTTTAATTAAGCTTTCTTATGCAGGATGCATGTCACTGAAAAGCAGGATGCTTTTGGTAGTGAAACATCTGGCTTTTTCATAAAAATAATTTGAAATAAATATTTCACCATTTTATTTTGAAAAGTTATGCAACATGTGATCTATGCAGATTCACAACAAAGGGGAAAAGAAAAGAAGACAATATTGCATTTCGAAAAGTTAATAGAATTGTCCTGGTTCACCACAAATTTGCTGTCACTTTTCTTTCAATCCAAGTAAAAAGGAAAACCTGACAATTAGTATAGTTCTTATTTCATCAGTGAAACTACACAGTAGCTCATCAAAAGCACAAAAATCTTTCTGCCACTAAATACTAGAATTGTCTCACATGGAAATTCACACAGGAGGTACCAAGATAAAGTCCTTAATGATATTTTTTATAAAGCACACTGAAGCCAATTTGACTGGACTGCTTTTTGAGAAATTCTGGACGAAACCAAAAGGCAATTCATTAAAGTGCAGCTCAGAAAGGCTTTTCTTTGGGAGGTTAAACTTATGTGGTCCAAAATTATGGCTTTCTAATGGTTCAATTCAATGAAAAAAAATCAGGATACAGAGTAGAAAAGAGACTGAAAATAAATTAGACTCTCTTTCCTAAATATCACTAATGTCCATGGGATACACAACTATTTTATGCAAATTTTTAACAGAGTAAACAGAACCCAACACAGATTGGCCTTTTTTGTACCATCCGATGATAGCCTTCAATAAATTTATAAATTTGTATATATAAATATGGGCACAGACAGGCAGACAGGCATATATACATATATACACATATACTTGAATTGTGTCCATAACAATCTTTAAATCCCATATCTCTTATTATAAGGATATAATATTTCCTTATTATAAAATAAATAAATCATGGGAATGTACTGTACAACATAGAGAATAGTCAATTATATTGTAATATCTTTGTATGGTAACAGATGGTGACTAGACTTATGGTGAATGTCACATAATGTGTAAAAATACTGAATCATTATGATATACACCTGGAACTAATAAGATATTGCATGCCAATTATCCATCAATAAAGATACTTTAAAAAATCTGTTTTTATATAATATGTTCCCCAAAACTCAAGGTAACAGGAGTTAGAAAAAAAAAATCAAATACACCCAGGAAACAAAATCATGCAAATTAGGGCCATCTGGGTGGCCTGGTCAGTTAACCCTCTGCCTTAGGCTTGGGTCATGATCTCAGGGTTCTGGGATGGAGCCCCAAGTGGGGCTCCCTGCTCAGCTGCTCAGGGGAGAGTCTACCTCTCCATCTGCCCCTTCCCCTGTTCATGTTCTCTCTTACATGCGCTTTCTCCCAAATAAATACATAAAATCTTTAAAAAATAAAATAAAATGATACAAATTAAAGTAAAATAAATACCTATCTCAACTAGAGCATATCATGCTTAGCGAAATAAGTCAAGCAGAGAAAGACAACTATCATATGATCTCCCTGATATGAGGAAGTGGTGATGCAACATGGGGGCTTAAGTGGGTACGAGAAGAATAAATGAAACAAGATGGGATTGGGAGGGAGACAAACCATAAGTGACTCTTAATCTCACAAAACAAACTGAGGGGTGCTGGGGGGAGGGTGGTTGGGAGAAGGGGGTGGGATTATGGACATTGGGGAGGGTATATGCTTTGGTGAGTGCTGTGAAGTGTGTAAACCTGGTGATTCACAGACCTGTACCCCTGGGGATAAAAATATATGTTTATAAAAAATAAAAATAAATAAATAAATATATATATATATGTTTATAAAAAATAAAAAAATTATAAATAAGTAAATAAATAAATAAATAAATAAAATACCTTTCTCTTCCCATTTTTAAAAGTGTTCCATCTTGGGAGGTGGGAGAGGAATGGGGGAAACAGGTGATGGGGATTAAGGGCACTTGTCATTACGAGCAGGGGGTGATGTATGGAAGTGTTGAATCACTATGATCTAAATAAAAACTTTTTAAAAAGCAAAGTGTTCTATCTCAAAATATAATAAAACAAGAGACATAACAATTCAAGAGATACTACAGGCATTTTTCATGGTTTAGGACACAGACAATTACAATATGGTACACGCTGAACTGTGAACTGTGAGAAGTAGCCTGGGAACAGAGAGGAAGAAGCCATAAAATAAACCAGGATAGGTGCTAAGTGTTCCGTGCAGATGCAACATTGGAAAGAGATCTTGAAGAAGAAAACGATGTTGCTTAATATGAAAGAGGAGGAACACTGTTCCCATCAGAGATAACATCCCGTGAGGTTGCACAGGGACCCAACACAGCAAACCATGGACGGGCCAGTAGTTTCCATCCTGGTAGCTGGAAAGCATACGACAGACACAGAGGATGGAGCCACAGCGTGTGCTGTGTCAGAAGAAATGTGTCCGCTGCACTAATGGGGTGTGTCAAAGATTATTACTGAAAGAAAAGAATGGTAAATGTATGGTTGATTACATAACCATGGAATTTAGAAAAATAAATGGTGCATGCAGAGCTGGGTAGCAGAGATGAGACAATGGAAGAAGACCAACAAGGCATCCATGTCGCAATCCAGAAATTGGTTATATGTCCTACTCCTACCAATGTGTCAAGACATTTGTTGCTTTACTGCATACGTCTCTCCTTCTATCATATTTTGCAATTAGCTTTATTATTGTTTTTAGTCTCTGCCATTGATTGCTCACTCAACCTTTTCCCTTGTGGGCATTTCTTTACCTCTGATTCCTCATTTTGTCTCTCTCTTTCCCAGAGCTCCTGCGTGGTGAGCCCAGCAACTTTTGACTTTCTTGACATTCTATAATGATTAATAGAGTTCATTAAAATTTGTAAACGATAGTGACCTTACCACATTCCTAGTATCTCAGGTTTTTTTTCAGTCCAGTGAAAATCAAAGTTGTATTTCCTTTTGTTTTGATTTCATTGCATTAAGAGCAACAAACTGTAAAACCAAAAGAGCAAATTAGGATTCTGTGGGTCAAGTAACTACATTTTATAAATTCAGAAAATGAGCCCCAGAAAAAGAAAGTGTTCCTTTTTCCAAGCAATAGCATCCTGAAACCAGAGATGTCTGCCCCTTTTCACAAAATTCATTTCTATTCTACCCCAGTTTGTTGGGTTTCCAGAGGGGTGAGGAGTTGAGACTTCTAGAGGTTGAAGAGCTGACCATGTTCCTGTGACCTGACTCCCCAGATAGAGGTGAGGATACCCCCCTTCTTGTAAAACTCAGGGAGACAACCACAATGGATGAGTCTCCATGTAAATGTCATTGGAAAGCTGCAAAGAGAAATTCTTTTCTTCTTATGGCTATCTCAGAAATAATGTTTCAAATAATGGTCTCCATGTACTCAACCTGATTTTATTAATGCTAGCCTTTATTTAGCAACTGAAAGATGGAATGCTGCCAAAATAATAAACAATAAACTTTTCTCTGTATCTTCCAACATCCACAACTTTTTACAATAGAGTTAATTGAAGGACTTATCGTTATTTTACACTTTTTTTTTTTTTATAGAAACAAGAAAAGTCCACTGAATGGTTTTACACAAAGGCTCTCTAATGGCTGTGGTTCATGTTATGAAAGTGATATTTACCCAGTGCTGCAGATGGTTAGAAATGATAGGCTTTTAGTTTATCATTTGGAATCACGATGATGAGAAGACTACTAAAGATGTTTTTGTATTAAAACGCTGTGTGCACCAGTGAGTGAAGAATTTGAACTTCAGAGTGTATTGATTTAAAAATGTGCAATGATCCATACATCAATAATTAGACAATGAGACCAATCTGTGCTCGTAACAAACATATCCACTTGGAAGAAGATTATGTGAATGGAGGGTGAGAATGAAATGGTAATAAAAGTTGCATCTTCATAAATTTCATCCCTGATTTAGAAGACACTCTTAAAATGAAAGTCACCTGAGCTGTCTGTGGAAGCTGGATTCATCTGGTCCCACTATTCACTAAAGCCTGGTGGTGGGTAATAGGGAGGGCACGTACTGCATGGAGCACTGGGTGTGGTGCATAAACATTGAATTTTGGAACACTAAAAAAAAATTAAATTTAAAAAAAAAAAACCCTCCTCTCTAGTCTGACTATTTGCTGCACTTGCTCTACCCTCATTCCATTGGTTTCGATTGTGCCAGAGATAAAAATCTGTCTGTAAGACAAGGCCCTGCAGAGTATGGCCACAGACCTCCCTCACAGCTGATAGCAATTTGCTTTTGGTGTTTATCTGACAATGATTGTATCTACTGTCTTAGCTAAGAGTGGGAAGCAATGGTTTAACCTTACCGTTGGCTTCAAAACTAGAACAGTCTGCAGCTCGTACATTAGAAACTATCCTGTGTGACTTGAAAAAGGAAAAACATGCACACACATTCATGGTAATTCAAATCTATTTTTTAGTATGGGATTCTCTGTCCTCAGAGCTTTGACAGAAGTTCTTAGACTCAAACTGGAGAGAAATAGGTATTTTCACATTGAAAAATGTGATTTTCTTCCAGAATGAATCCTGACAGGTTGGCTATTTTGACTTCATTGTTTGAAGGACCATTCCATTCTGCTCTCCAAGACCAATACAGGGAAAATAAAATATTCAAAAAATATAACAGGACACTCAAATAATATGACAATAGAATAAAATTATGGATAGAAATATGGAAGAAATAAATGACATCCTTCTATTAGTTTTAATTATTTGCTGTCATATGAGCTTAAAGAAATAAATTAAAATAAATAGGCAATTCTGTAGAAAGCAATAGCTTGAGGTGACCTGCTTTACTGGTGGTGATTATTTTCTTTAAGCCAGGATACTCAGAGTTGGATGTTCAATGCCACGAGGCATAATCCTCATTCCAGGCAGAAGTCACAGTAAGTTCTGTTCAGCAGAAGTCCCATGAAAAATTAGAGAAGAAAGGAAAGAGAAGAAGGTGGTTTTAGTTTATTTAGAGAGCAGGTAGGCTTCCCTATTGGTACTCACCTTGAAGCTTCATGGAGAAGGCTGGAGGTCTGGCCCAGGTCACCTAGCACTGAGAAAACAGTTTTCAAGTGCAGGGTAGCTGCATCAGGACCCAGAGTAGAGACAGATCTTGTAGTTATAAGGCTTCCTATGACCCCTGGGACATCATGAAAGCCCTTCCACCAGACAGATTTCTCATATAATAAGAGAAAGACACCTTATGTTGGCAAGTCATTTAGGGGGAGGTTGAGAACTCTGACATAGTCCATAGGTGAACCAAAGGACTTACACTGTCCCTGATGTTCTCTTTGTGGAAGAATTTGAAATCCTGATCTCTTGGGTAGTGCTATGAAGCATATGCATTTCATGTTCACAGTCTGCAACTTCTTCCAGCAAGAGTTTTTTCTGTATCTCAAGAATGAGAGGGTGATCACGGGCCTCCCAGTAAATAATATGAATCTGGGTTTATAGGATCCTTGTCTTCTGGATTTCTCCCTCTAGTTCTTTTTTTTTTTTTTTTTTTCTATCCTTAACATTAAAAAAAAAAAAATTGGAATTAACATTAGCTAAATAGTTTGCTTTGCTGTTTTTTTTTATTCTTTTTTTTCTTTTTTTAAGATTTTATTGATTTATTTGACAGAGATCACAAATAGGCAGAGAGGCAGCCAGAGAGAGAGATGGGGAAGCAGGCTCCCCGCTGAGTGGAGAGCCCGACATGGGGCTCGATCCCAGGACCCTGGGATCATGACTTGAGCCGAAGGCAGAGGCTTAAACCACTGAGCCACCCAGGCGCCCCACTCTCCCTCTGGTTCTTAAATCTTCACTAGTGCATATTCTTTCCCACATGCATCTTCTGTTCCTTTTCTCCTCATTTATTTTTGCTTCCTGGCTCAATTTTCATTGGAAACACAATTATGGTCGTTGTGTTTTCACTATGTTGGGCCCATGGCTAATGTACATTTCCTACCCTCCCCACGAATAAGGATGGTCTTAAAGAAAAGTTCTCTCCAATAAAATGTGGACAAAAGGAACACATGCTACTTCTAGATTTGGCTCTTGAAAATATTCCCCGCTCTTTCCTTTCCATCTCATGGCTGCAGATAATGAGGTATCCTGGGGCATGATGGCGCAAAACAACCCTGACCACTGACCACCCAAGTGGAAGAGAATACCACTCAGCAGAACATTCACCTGGCTGGTATGTAACAAAAATAGAAAAATTTCTTGTGACTTAAGATTCTGCTTTTTTGGTGGATAATCAATTGCAATTTTTTCTACCTTAAGGAATATAAATTCCTTTGTACAGTCAAACTTTTCCACATGTTGGCATCATTAATATATTTGATTTTTTTCTATAAGTGTTCACAGTCATTATGCTGAAAGAGTTTGGGTCACAGAACTTCTTGATTTGTTCCTCAGCTAACATTTCATCATTCAGAACTATTTCAAAAATGTCTCTATGTCTTCTGTTTTTAAATATATATGCCTTACTTGATAAGTTTTCTTCTTACTTCTTTCTAAGCAACTTATTTTTGCAAATTCAATCAACAACAAAGCATTCATGACTACTGATAATAACTTTAAAAAAGAAAAAAAATTCTCTAGAGGACACCACCCTAAATTTCTCATAGATTTATATTCTTTTATTCATTGCTAAGTAGAAGAGTAATAAGAAGGTTTAGTGTGAAGACAGGAGACATGACTAAAATTCTCATAAAGTCTTGCCCTGCCAGCCCTTTATGAGGGCGGTGGAAGAGGAGTCTTCCTGGAATTGCCACACACTTTACAGAGTAAAATGACACAGCCCAGTGCCCACACTTGTTCCCACACCTTTACTAGACATGAGTCAACTTGAAGGAGTCTACAGGAGTTCCATGTTTTCCAGTAGATCTCTGAGCATCTTACTAGCACAGCACAAGGATTATCAGTTCAGCCAACATGAAGCCAATGAATGCAAGTCCACACCCATCATCGCTGATGCCATAAATCAATGTCTATCTGTGGCAATCATTGAGAGCATAGCAACTGGCAAATCTGTTTGGGATCCAAAGTACCCAATATGCCTCTTGACTATACCTCCCGCCTGCGGTTTATAACTACAAACGTGTTGGAGAACATGCTCCCTTATAAACTGCAGACCTGTCCCTCCTAGATCTGCCCACCCTTTGGTATATTGGAATTGGAGGAAGCTGATGAGACCAGACCTGCTGACATCAGTCACTCCCTACAGGGCTGGAAATTGCTGCCACCAAGTACAAACCAAGGTCCAAAATTCCAAACAAGATTGTTGGTTCTATTTAATCTCAAATAAACCATGGGTTTAAGTTTTACAAAGATTAATTTCCTTATAGGGGCTGACTGTATTGGTCATGCTTTCTTTCTCTGCACCTGACAGGAGACTTTCCTTTGAGGCCTCGATACCTTGTTTGCCCTTCTATCAGGTCACTGACTTGGTCCCCAGCCAAACAAGCTCCCCTTGCTCAGAAGAACAGGAGTTCTTCACCTGGGTGAGAATCCACAATGGGCAGAAGTCAGAGGACCCAGCATTAGAGGGAGCTCTTTCTTCACCCTAATGTCTTCCTGTAAGACTGGTGTCCAGCTTGAAGGGGCCAGAAGCTCCTGGAGAAACCAGTTTTCAGGATGGAATCTTGGTGGGGGTCACTGAGGCAAAAGGACTGATACTTTCATTCATCCCATCCCACAGGACCTCTCGTCCTTCCCATGGAGATTGCTAATCTAACTCTAGAACTAAAAATCACATTTACACCTAAACACAAAATCTGTTCCCACCAAAACCAGAATAGACTCAGATCCTCACTATGGCATTAATTGATTTATCTAAATGTCATACAGTACAAATAAAAATAATTTATATCTTGGCAATATTCAACATTATACCCATTTGATTATTATGAAAGAAACCCAAAAATCCTTGATAATGAATTGAAAATTATTAGAGTAACAGTCCAGGGAAAATAAGAATTCAGAGTAATAGCTAGTGTTTAACAGCATAATAAATAATCAAACTATTTAATTTGATGTGTATTAGCAGTAACCCGTTGAAAGTATTGATGTGGGAAAAATCACATAAACACTAGCAATAAGAATTACTTAATATATAAGTATTGTAAGTATTTAAGAAGAAATTTGCAAAGCTTTTATTGGTGAAATGGCCCAATTTCCCTTAGAAGCATGGAGGAAAACTTCAGTGAATAGGAACAGTGCTCAATATTATAAAGATGACAGTTATCAGTAAGTTAATTTTAATTCGTTGAGATTGGATCTGAATTAAAAAAAAAAAAAAGATTTGGGGCTAAGCTTTCACTAAATGGTTTTGCGTGGAGACAACTCCCCATGGGTCTTTCGGTTTTTTCAAGATTGCCTTTCCAAGGACAATTGTACAGGAGGCCATCTTGGAAGATAAAGCATCTCCCTCCAGAGTGCAGGTTTGTGTAGCCCAGTATAATAAAGGTAACATCTTCCCTGAGGGATGATGGGTCTGTTAGGAGCTCCTTATAAAAGATTTAGTCCATGGAACATGAGCCAAGATATTTTGGTGAAGTTTTTAAACTTAAAAAAAATACATGAAATGATTAAAATCTTACTATATTAAAATTAAACTAGAAATCAACAGAAACACAACAAAAGTCCCCAGACACTTGGAAATTAATGCATTCCCCAATAACCCTGAGTCAAAAAGAAAATCTCAAAAGAAATAAAAAACACATAAAACTGAATGGAATAAAAGCAACTTAGGAAAACACGCAAAATGTGTCTGCAGCAAGGCTAGAGAAGGAGATGCGTCCCACACAATGCTTGCAGGTCAATAATCTTAGTACTTTCTTCAAGCATTTAGAAAAATAAGGACAAAATAAATACAAAGTAAGCACAAAGAGGAAAATTGTAAAGATAAAAGGAGAAAAAGGGAAAACCAAAAATAAGAAAAAAATAGAGAAACCCAATGAAACACAAAAAAATAAAATTAAAAATAAAATTAAATAAAATAACAAGATCGATAGAGATAAAATAGGATCCAAGTCCTCAACATCAAGAATGAAATAGGATATGACTACAGATCTTGAAGCCATTAAAAGGATAATAAAGGGCACTGTACACTACAATATGGTCATAAATTGGAGAACTTAAGAAATGAACCCATTTCTCAAAAAACACAAATGATCAAAATTCAAAACAGACAATTCAAATAGTCCTGTAACCATTAAAGTATCTGAATTCAAAATTTAAAAACTCTCATGAAAGATTTCTCCAAGCCCCTACTAGAAAATTGTACTAAATCTTAAGTAAGATTAATACCATTGATACAAAACCTCTTCCAGAAAACAGAAGAAACAAAATACTTCTTAGTGTATTTTATGAGACTAACCTTACCCTGATGATAGAGCCAGACAAAGACAGTAAAGAGAAAAAGAGAAACTACAAACTAATAAGTCTTATGATCTTAGAGGCAAAGATTCTCAAAAATTATATACAAAGAATTAGACACCATAACCAAGTGAGGTCTATTCCAGGAATACAAGGTTAGTTACCACTTTTTTTTCTTTTTTTTTTTTTAGTTACCATTTAGAAAACCAACTATTACAATCACATGTGTCAACAAGCTAAAGAAAAAAAAAACTGTGCTCATATTAATCAGTATAAAAATCATTTGGCAAAATCCAATAAACTCTTATAATAAGAACTTCAACACAGAGTAGACATTCCTCTATTTGCAAAACAGCCTCTACAAAAACTTACAGCTGACATCATACTTAATTTTTAAATATTGAGTATTTTACCTTAAATTTGGAAACAAGCTAAGGTGATTTTACCACTCTTAATCAACATAGTTCTGGAAGTTCTTGAAAATGTCATAAAACACAAAAAAGGATTAAGTGGCATAAGTGGAAAGGAAGATGTGACACTGTCCTACTTGCAGATGACAAGCTAGTCTACATTAAAATCCACTCAAATCGAGGAGGAGTCAAGATGGCGGAGAAGTAGCAGGCCGAGACTACTTCAGCTAGCCGGAGATCAGCTAGATAGCTTATCTAAAGATTGCAAACACCTGAAAATCCATCGGCAGATCGAAGAGAAGAAGAAAAGCAATTCTGGAAACAGAAAAACAACCACTTTCTGAAAGGTAGGACCGGCGGAGAAGTGAATCCAAAGCGACGGGAAGATAGACCCCGGGGGGAGGGGCCGGCTCCCGGCAAGCGGTGGAGCAACCGCGCACAAAATCAGGACTTTTAAAAGTCTGTTCCGCTGAGGGACATCGCTCCAGAGGCTACCCGGGGCAAAGCCCACACGGGGTCAGCGTGGCCTCAGGTCCCGCAGGGTCACAGAAGGATCGGGGGTGTCTGAGTGTCGCAGAGCTTGCGGGTATTGGAACGGGAAAGCCGGCTACAGAGACGGAGCCGACAGTAAGCTCGCAGCTCGGGGTGACCTTGAACCGGTCACAGGCTCGGTGAACTCGGAGCGCGGCCGGAGGTCAGGCAGACGGGAGTAACTGGGCGCGGTTCTCTGAGTGCACACTGAGGAGTGCGGCCCTGGGCTCTCGGCTCCTCCGGGCGGAGACCAGGAGGCCGCCATTTGTATTCCTGTCCTCTGGAACTCTACGGAAAGCGCTCAGGGAACAAAAGCTCCTGAAAGCAAACCCAAGCGGATTACTCACCCCGGCCCCGGGTAAGGGCGGTGCAATTCCGCCTGGGGCAAAGACACTTGAGAATCACTACAACAGGCCCCTCCCCCAGAAGATCAACAAGAAATCCAGCCTAGACCAAGTTCACCTACCAAAGAGAGCGGTTTCAATACCAAGGAGAGCAGCAGAATTCCAGAGGAGGAGAAAGCAAAGCACGGAACTCATGGCTTTTTCCCTGTGATTTTTTTTTAGTCTTGCGGTTAATTTAATTTTTTTCTTTTTCATTTTTTGTTTTTTTTTTCTCGCCTTCAGGTAAAATTTATTTATTTTTTAACTGTTACCTTTTTCTATTTTAACGATTTTTTACTAGTTTATCTAATACATATATTTTTTCTTTTTTATATTTTTCTTAGGTGTTTTCTTTTTTTTTAATTCTTTTCTATTTTTTTCTTTCTTCCTTTTTGAACCTCTTTTTATCCCCTTTCTCCCCCCCTCACGATTTGGAATCTCTTCTAATTTGGTTAAAGCATATTTTCCTGGGGTTGTTGCCACCCTATTAGTATTTTACTTGCCCCTTCATATACTCTTCTCTGGACAAAATGACAAGACGGAAAAATTCAACACAAAAAAAAGAACAAGAGGCAGTACCGAAGGCTAGGGACCTAATCAATACAGACATTGGTAATATGTCAGATCTAGAGTTCAGAATGACAATTCTCAAGGTTCTAGCCGGGCTCAAAAAAGGCATGGAAGATATTAGAGAAACCCTCTCGAGAGATATAAAAGCCCTTTCTGGAGAAATAAAAGAACTAAAATCTAACCAAGTTGAAATCAAAAAAGCTATTAATGAGGTGCAATCAAAAATGGAGGCTCTCACTGCTAGGATAAATGAGGCAGAAGAAAGAATTAGTGATATAGAAGACCAAATGACAGAGAATAAAGAAGCTGAGCAAAAGAGGGACAAACAGCTACTGGACCACGAGGGGAGAATTCGAGAGATAAGTGACACCATAAGACGAAATAACATTAGAATAATTGGGATTCCAGAAGAAGAAGAAAGAGAGAGGGGAGCAGAAGGTATACTGGAGAGAATTATTGGGGAGAATTTCCCCAATATGGCAAAGGGAATGAGATTCAAAATTCAGGAGGTTCAGAGAACGCCCCTCAAAATCAATAAGAATAGGCCCACACCCCGTCACCTAATAGTAAAATTTACAAGTCTCAGTGACAAAGAGAAAATCCTGAAAGCAGCCCGGGAAAAGAAGTCTGTAACATAAAATGGTAAAAATATTAGATTGGCAGCTGACTTATCCACAGAGACCTGGCAGGCCAGAAAGAACTGGCATGATATTTTCAGAGCACTAAATGAGAAAAACATGCAGCCCAGAATACTATATCCAGCTAGGCTATCATTGAAAATAGAAGGAGAGATTAAAAGCTTTCAGGACAAACAACAACTGAAAGAATTTGCAAACACCAAACCAGCTCTACAGGAAATCTTGAAAGGGGTCCTCTAAGCAAATAGAGAGCCTACAAGTGGTAGATCAGAAAGGAACAGAGACCATATACAGTAACAGTCACCTTACAGGCAAAACAATGGCACTAAATTCATATCTCTCAATAGTTACCCTGAATGTTAATGGGATAAATGCCCCTGTCAAAAGACACAGGGTATCAGAATGGATAAAAAAACAAAACCCATCTATATGTTGCCTCCAAGAAACTCATTTTAAGCCCGAAGACACCTCCAGATTTAAAGTGAGGGGGTGGAAAAGAATTTACCATGCTAATGGACATCAGAAGAAAGCAGGAGTGGCAATCCTTATATCAGATCAATTAGATTTTAAGCCAAAGACTATAATAAGAGATGAGGACGGACACTATAACATACTCAAAGGGTCTGTCCAACAATAAGATCTAACAATTTTAAATATCTATGCCCCCAACGTGGGAGCAGCCAACTATATAAACCAATTAATAACAAAATCAAAGAAACACATCAACAATAATACAATAATAGTAGGGGACTTTAACACTCCCCTCACTGAAATGGACAGATCATCCAAGCAAAAGATCAGCAAGGAAATAAAGGCCTTAAACGACACACTGGACCAGATGGACATAACAGATATATTCAGAACATTTCATCCCAAAGCAACAGAATACACATTCTTCTCTAGTGCACATGGAACATTCTCCAGAATAGATCACATCCTCGGTCCTAAATCAGGACTCAATCGATATCAAAAGATTGGGATCATTCCCTGCATATTTTCAGACCACAATGCTCTAAAGCTAGAACTCAACCACAAAAGGAAGTTTGAAAGGAACCAAAATACATGGAGACTAAACAGCATCCTTCTAAAGAATGAATGGGTCAACCTCTAAATTAAAGAAGAATTGAAAAAAAAATCATGGAAACAAATGATAATGAAAATACAATGGTTCAAAATCTGTGGGACACAACAAAGGCAGTGCTGAGAGGAAAATATATAGCGGTACAAGCCTTTCTCAAGAAACAAGAAAGGTCTCAGGTACACAATCTAACCCTACACCTAAAGGAGCTGGAGAAAGAACAAGAAAGAAACCCTAAGCCTAGCAGGAGAAGAGAAATCATAAAGATCAGAGCAGAAATCAATGAAATAGAAACCAAAAAAACAATAGAACAAGTCAACGAAAGTAGGAGCTGGTTCTTTGAAAGAATTAATAAAATTGATAAACCCCTGGCCTGACTTATCAAAAAGAAAAGAGAAAGGACCCAAATAAATAAAATCATGAATGAAAGAGGAGAGATCACAACTAACACCAAAGAAATACAAACTATTATAAGAACATACTATGAGCAACTCTACGCCAATAAATTTGACAATCTGGAAGAAATGGATGCATTCCTAGAAACATATAAACTACCACAACTGAACCAGGAAGAAATAGAAAGCCTGAACAGACCCATAACCAGTAAGGAGATTGAAACAGTCATTAAAAATCTCCAAACAATCAAAAGCCCAGGGCCAGACGGCTTCCCGGGGGAATTCTACCAAACATTTAAAGAAGAACTAATTCCTATTCTCCTGAAACTGTTCCAAAAAATAGAAATGGAAGGAAAACTTCCAAACTCATTTTATGAGGCCAGCATCACCTTGATCCCAAAACCAGACAAGGATCCACCAAAAAAGAGAGCTATAGACCAATATCCTTGATGAACACAGATGCGAAAATACTCAACAAAATACTAGCCAATAGGATTCAACAGTACGTTAAAAAGATTATTCACCACGACCAAGTGGGATTTATTCCAGGGCTGCAAGGTTGGTTCAACATCCGCAAATCAGTCAATGTGCTACAACACATCAATAAAAGTAAGAACAAGAACCATATGATACTCTCAATAGATGCTGAAAAAGCATTTGACAAAGTACAGCATCCCTTCCTGATCAAAACTCTTCAAAGTGTAGGGATAGAGGGCACATACCTCAATATCATCAAAGCCATCTATGAAAAACCCACCACAAATATCATTCTCAATGGAGAAAAACTGAAGGCTTTTCCGCTAAGGTCAGGAACACAGCAGGGATGTCCATTATCACCACTGCTATTCAACATAGTACTAGAGGTCCTAGCATCAGCAATCAGACAACAAAAGGAAATTAAACGCATCCAAATTGGCAAAGAAGAAGTCAAATTATCACTCTTCGCAGATGATATGATACTATATGTGGAAAACCCAAAAGACTCCACTCCAAAACTGCTAGAACTTATACAGGAATTCAGTAAAGTGTCAGGATATAAAATCAATGCACAGAAATCAGTTGCATTTCTCTACACCAACAGCAAGACAGAAGTAAGGGAAATTAAGGTGTCAATCCCATTTACAATTGCACCCAAAACCATAAGATACCTAGGAATAAACCTAACCAAAGAGGCACAGAATCTATCCTCAGAAAACTATAAAGTACTCATGAAAGAAATTGAGGAAGACACAAAGAAATGGAAAAATGTTCCATGCTCCTGGATTGGAAGAATAAATATTGTGAAAATGTCTATGCTACCTAAAGCAATCTACACATTCAATGCAATTCCTATCAAAGTACCATCCATCTTTTTCAAAGAAATGGAACAAATAATTCTAAAATTTATAGGAACCAGAAAAGACCTCGAATAGCTAAAGGGTTATTGAAAAAGAAAGCCAACGTTGGTGGCATCACAATCCCGGACTTCAAGCTCTATTACAAAGCTGTCATCATCAAGACAGCATGGTACTGGCACAAAAACAGACCCATAGATCAATGGAACAGAATAGAGATCCCAGAAATAGACTCTCAACTCTATGGTCAACTAATCTTCGACAAAGCAGGAAAGAATGTCCAATGGAAAAAAGACAGCCTCTTCAATAAATGGTGCTGGGAAAATTGGACAGCCACATGCAGAAAAATGAAATTGGACCATTTCCTTACACCACACACGAAAATAGACTCAAAATGGATGAAGGACCTCAACGTGCGAAAGGAATCCATCAAAATCCTTGAGGAGAACACAGGCAGCAACCTCTTCGACCTCAGCCGCAGCAACATCTTCCTAGGAACAACGCAAAAGGCAAGGGAAGCAAGGGCAAAAATGAACTATTGGGATCTAATCAAGATCAAAAGCTTTTGCACAGCAAAGGAAACAGTTAACAAAATCAAAAGACAACTGACAGAATGGGAGAAGATATTTGCAAACGACATATCAGATAAAGGACTAGTGTCCAGAATGTATAAAGAACTTAGCAAACTCAACACCCAAAGAACAAATAATCCAATCAAGAAATGGGCAGAGGACATGAACAGACATTTCTGCAAAGAAGACATCCAGATGGCCAACAGACACATGAAAAAGTGCTCCATATCACTCGGCATCAGGGAAATACAAATCAAAACCACAATGCGATATCACCTCACACCAGTCAGAATGGCTAAAATCAACAAGTCAGGAAATGACAGATGCTGGCGAGGATGCAGCGAAAGGGGAACCCTCCTACACTGTTGGTGGGAATGCAAGCTGGTGCAACCTCTCTGGAAAACAGCATGGAGGTTCCTCAAAATGTTGAAAATAGAACTGCCCTATGACCCAGTAATTGCACTATTGGGTATTTACCCTAAAGATACAAACGTAGTGATCCAATGGGGCACGTGTACTCGAATGTTTATAGCAGCAATGTCCACAATAGCCAAACTATGGAAAGAACCTAGATGTCCATCAACAGATGAATGGATCAAGAAGATGTGGTATATATACACAATGGAATACTATGCAGCCATCAAAAGAAATGAAATCTTGCCATTTGTGACAACATGGATGGAACTAGAGCGTATCATGCTTAGCGAAATAAGTCAAGCAGAGAAAGACAACTATCATATGATCTCCCTGATATGAGGAAGTGGTGATGCAACATGGGGGCTTAAGTGGGTACGAGAAGAATAAATGAAAGAAGATGGGTTTGGGTGGGAGACAAACCATAAGTGACTCTTAATCTCACAAAACAAACTGAGGGTTGCTGGGGGGAGGGGGTTTGGGAGAAGGGGGTGGGATTATGGACATTGGGGAGGGTATGTGTTTTGGTGAGTGCTGTGAAGTGTGTAAACCTGGTGATTCACAGACCTGTACCCCTGGGGATAAAAATATATGTTTATAAAAAATAAAAAATTATTAAAAAAAAAAAAGAGTCAGACACTTAATTGACTGAGCTGCCCTGGCACCCAGAAGAAAACAATCTTTATAAAAGAAAAGTTTAAACAAAATAATTTAGAAATCCAGCAGCTATTATGTAAGGATCTATGTGCCGGAATATTTCCATTGCCGTAGGGTAGCAATTGCAAGGAATTTGCCAGGAGGGGCACCTGGGTGACCTGGTTGGTTAAGCACCTGCCCTAGGCTCAGGTCATAATCTCAGGGTCCTGGGATCGAACCCTACAGCAGGATCTTCGCTGAGCAATAAGTCTGCGTCTCCCTCTGCCTCTGTGGTCCCTCTGCCTCTGTGATCACTTTCGCTCTCTCTCAAATAAATAAATAAAATTAAACAATCTTTTTTTTAAAAAAAGAAGCTTGTCATGACTTTTATAAAGCAAACTTTTCAAGGTCAGGTCATCTCGCTGTTTTGCTAAATTAAAATTGATAAAACTAATTCTCTTCAAATGTATGGCATTAGTTGGAAAAAAAAGTAATTGAATATATTAACAACTTGAAAATTGACCTCCTTATACTGGTGTACACTCATCTTCAATAATGTAATGATTTGAAACATACTTCTTTATAACAACTCAGAAATAGCCAGTATCTTAAAATATAAAAGCACACTGTATTAAGACTTATATTAGCCAAGGGTAGTCGTGAATCAACTTCCCTATTTATGGAATACAAGGTAAAATGATTGTCTTCAATTATAATCTTCTGTTAAGATTAAATTTAGTTATAGAACACAATCTCCTGGCCATAGAATGTACATGATTTTGCAAAATCTATAGAAACACAAATAAGGAGTAAATTTTAAAAATTAAGTGAATCTGATGTATGGGAAGTGCACAAATACATGGGCAGATTTTTTTTCCCAATATAGGGAAATATTCTTAAGCATATTTTTATTTTTATTTTTTGTATATATTTTATATATTTTTATTTTTATTTGCGCCTGGGTGGCTCAGTTGGTTAAGCGACTGCCTTCAGCTCAGGTCATGATCCTGGAGTCCCGGAATCGAGCCCCACATTGGGCTCCCTGCTCGACAGGGAGTCTGCTTCTCCCACTGACCTTCCTCCTCTCATGCTCTCTCTCTTTCTCTCAAATAAATAAATAAAATCTTTTAAAAAATTTTTAAAAAATTAAAAAACAAAACAAAACAAAAAACATACTTATATTTTGATGACATAATCTACCAGTTCAGTTAAACATGAGCACAATAGATAGGAAGGGTATTGTTATTGGCCCTTTGAAAAAATGAAATTTTATCCTTCACAGTCTATATTCCCAGTGGACTTTTCTGATTGAGAATCTGTTATTTGCAGCCACTGCATTTCAGTTCAGGTTTAAATAGGTGATTTTACACAGTAAGGACTCCAGGGGAAGAAAGGAGAGACAGTGCCAGAGACACGAAAATCTAGAACTAAAATCTGAGACCTTTCCACATCTGCTCCATGGTGGAGATGGTACTGGGACCTGGAGAAATGGTGTCAACAAAGTCTTGGGGACACACAAGTAATTGTTCTTTGGGGCATAGAAAATGTCTGAAGGGTTACAATTATCCATGATTGTAAATAACTATGAAAAGACTCTGAGAAACAAATGAGAGTTATTGAAGGGAAGGGGTAGAGGGATGGGTGAGCCTGGTGGTGGGTATTGAGGAGGGCACTTATTGCATGGAGCACTGGGTGTGGTGCATAAACAATGAATCTTGGAACACTGAAAAAAATAAAATTAAAAAGAGATAACCAATGTCACTATTATGGAATTGTACCCACAGAAGAGCAGTTTCTACATGGACACTCATGCTGGACAAAGAGGTGTAAGGAGAGATTTTTGGTTTTTTCTTTGTTTACTTTGTTCCCTCCTTTACAAGATAGCTTAAAAAATTCAAGATTGATTTTGCAAGTGAAGAAAAATGTTCATGCCATGTCAAATCTATTTTGCCAGAGAGTATCTTTCTTTGTAAGCTACAAAATCCTTGTTACCAAGAATTGCTGCATGCCTGATGCATATTAAGAGAGAAAAGGAAAAATGGGGAATATTAGTGAGTCAGAAAAATCTGCCTATAGTACTATCTTCCAGAGGGATGACTCTAGTTTTCAAAGCAAAGGAGATTTGAACCACCACAGAGATTCTAGCACCTGCATAGGGTATCTTTGAAGGTCACCGATAGGGGTTCCTCTCCTTTTGAGTGAATGGGAAACTATAGTTCCCACCCTCCTGCGGGTAGGTGGATACTGACCAATACCCAGGAGTGGAAATGATATGTCACTTCTAGACTAAGACACCAATCTTGGAAAATCCTACTGCTCTGCCCATTCTCTTGCCTCCGTGTGCTAGCAGACAGTATGTTACCAAATGTGCAGCCACAAGGTAGAGGTGTCTCTTACTGCCTGTGTTCCCAAATGATTTTGTGGAATACAGCCTCTTTCATGTCAACGTTCAATGACTACCTTTCACAAAAGATGATCGATGATAGACCGAGAGATAGATAGATAATAGATTTGGGGCTTGTTTGTCATTGAAGCACAACAAAATCTATGTTTATTAATGTAACAAAATATGATTAACTTGCTATTTTGCAATTCCCCTAAAATACCAGGAGAGTCTTTAAGAGATAAGAAAACTTGCAGACAAGGGTGGCTGGGTAACTCAGTCAGTTAAGCATCTGCTTCTTGGTTTCCACTCAGGTTGTGATCTCAGGATCCCAGGATCTAGCTCTGTGTTGGGCTCCCTTCTCAGCATGGGTTCTGCTTCTCCCTCTTCCTCTGCTTGTCGCCTGCTTGTGCACGCGCACATGAACTTTCTCTCTCTCTCTCTCTCTCTCTCTCAGTTTATTTCTCTCTCTCTCAAATAAATATATAAAATACTAAAAAAAAAAAAAGAAAACTTGAAAACATTGAGAATTAATCGTGGGAGAATATGGAGATACATGATCTCACTAATTACCTTTACAACTTATGAAGTAGGCTTTCTTTTATTTCCCTTATTTTACAGATGAGGAAACTGATTTGTGGCAATGTTGGGAGAGAAAGACCGATTTTTGTTCACTTGGTCAATAAGGAACGAAGTTTTAGTACAAACCCATGCTTCATTTATTTATTTTTTTTCTTGTTTTATACACTGCATAACAGATGGAGTTTCTGGAGAAGAAAAATCCTATAATGGGAGTTTTCTTGTCTCTTAACATGGTCTCTTTATAGATAAAAAGGTATCTCTCTAAATTTTTAAATCTCTAAATAGCTTGGAGTTTAAAATCTTTATTCTTTTTTTTTTTAATTTTCAGCATAACAGTATTCATTATTTTTGCACCACACCCAGTGCTCCATGCAATACGTGCCCTCCCCAATACCCACCACCTGGTACCTTGACCTCCCACCCCCCACCCCTTCAAAACCCTCAGATTGTTTTTCAGAGTCCATAGTCTCTCATGGTTCACCTCCCCTTCCAATTTCCCCCAACTCCCTTCTTCTCTCTGTCTCCCCATGTCCTCCATGCTATTTGTTATGCTCCACAAATAAGTGAAACCCTATGAGCATTGACTCTCTCTGCTTGACTTATTTCACTCAGCATAATCTCTTCCAGTCCCGTCCATGTTGCTACAAAAGTTGGGTATTCGTCCTTTCTGACAGAGGCATAATACTCCATAGTGTATATGGACCACATCTTCCTTATCCATTCCTCCGTTGAAGAGCATCTTGGTTCTTTCCACAGTTTGGTGACCGTGCTCATTGCTGCTATAAACATTGGGGTACAGATGGCCCTTCTTTTCACTACATCTGTATCTTTGGGGTAAATACCCAGTAGTGCAATGGCAGGATCATAGGGAAGTTCTATTTTTAATTTCTTGAGGAATCTCCACACTGTTCTCCAAAGAGGCTGCACCAACTTGCATTCTCACCAACAGTGTAAGAGGGTTACCCTTTCTCCACATCCCCTCCAACACATGTTGTTTCCTGTCTTGCTAATTTTGGCCATTCTAACTGGTGTAAGGTGATATCTCAATGTAGTTTTAATTTGAATCTCCCTGATGGCTAGTGATGATGAACATTTTTTCATGTGTCTGATAACCATTTGTATGTCTTCATTGGAGAAGTGTCTGTCCATATCTTCTGCCCCTTTTTTTATATGATTGTCTGTTTTGTGTGTGTGTTGAGTTTGAGGAGTTCTTTATGGATCCTGGATATCAATATTTTGTCTGTAGTGTCTTTTGCAAATATCTTCTCCCATTCAGTGGGTTGAATCTTTGTTTTCTTGACTGTTTCCTTTGCTGTGCAGAAGCTTTTGATTTTGATGAATCAGTAAGATCGATAAACCATTGGCCACACTAATCCAAAAGAGAGAAAGCCCAAATTCATAAGATTATGAATGAAAAGGGAGAGGTCACAATGAACATAAAGGAAGTAGAAACAATCATCAGAAGTTATTATCAACAGTTATATGGTGATAAGCTAAGCAACCTAGATAAAATGGATACATTCCTAGAAAACTATAAACTCCCAAAATTGAACCAGGAAGAAATTGACAACCTGAATCGACCAATATCTAGTAACAAGATTGAAGCAGTGATCAAAAACCTCCCAAAAAACAAGAGCCCAGGACCTGACGGATTCCCTGGGGAATTCTACCAAACTTTCAAAGAAGAAATAACACCTATACTCCTGAAGCTGTTTCAAAAAAATTGAAGCAGAAGGAAAACTTCCAGACCCTTTTTATGAACTCAGCATTACCCTGATCCCCAAACCAGGCAAAGACCCTACCACAAAGGAGAATTTCAGACCAATATCACTGATGAATATGGATGCTAAGATTCTCAACAGGATCCTAGCCAACAGGATCCAACAGCACATTAAAAAGATTATCCACCATGATCAGGTGGGATTCATCCCTGGGCTACCAGGATGGTTCAACATTCGCAAATCAATCAACATGATAGAAGAAATTAATTTGAGAAGAGAGAAGAGCCACATGGTCCTCTCACTTGATGCAGAAAAAGCGTTTGACAAAATTCAACATCCGTTCCTGATTAAAACACTTCAAAGTATAGATAGAGGGAACATTCCTGATCTTCATAAAATCTATCTATGAAAGACCCACAGCAAATATCATCATCCTCAATGGGAAAAAGCTTGCAGCCTTCCCATTGAGATCAGGAACACGACAAGGATGCCCACTCTCACCACTCTTGTTCAACATAGTATTAGAAGTCCTAGCAACAGCAATCAGACAACAAAGAGAAATAAAAGGTATCCAAATTGGCAGTGAAGAAATCAAACTCTCTCTCTTCACAGATGACATGATTCTTTATATGGAAAACCCAAAAGACTCCACCCCCAAACTACTAGAACTCATACAGCAATTCAGCAACGTGGCAGGATACAAAGTCAATATACAGAAATCAGTGGCTTTCTATACATACACTAATAATGAAAATACAGAAAGGGAAATTAGAGAATCGATTCCATTTACTCTAGCACCAAGAACCATAAGATACCTGGGAATAAACCTAGCCAAAGAGGTAAAGGATCTGTATTCAAGGAACTACAAAACACTCATGAAAGAAATTGAAGAAGACACAAAAAGATGGAAGACCATTCCATGCTCTTGGATTGGAAGAATAAACATTGTTAAAATGTCGATACTGCCTAGAGCAATCTATACTTTTAATGCCATTCTGATCAAAATTCCACTGATATTGTTCAAAGAGCTGGAGCAAATAATCCAAAAATTTGTATGGAATCAGAAGAGACCCTGAATCACTAAGGAAATGTTGAAAAACAAAAATAAAATGGGGGGCATCACATTACCTGATTTCAAGCTTTACTACAAAGCTGTGATCACCAAGACAGCATGGTAGTGGCATAAAAACAGACACATAGACCAGTGGAACAGAGTAGAGAGCCCAGATATGGACACTCAACTCTATGGTCAAATAATCTTCGACAAAACAGGAAAAAATACACAGTGGAAAAAAGACAGTCTCTTCAATAAATGGTTCTGGGAAAACTGGGCAGCTATATGTAGAAGAATGAAACTTGACCATTCTCTTACACCGTACACAAAGATAAACTCAAAATGGATAAAAGACCTCAACGTGAGATAGGAATCCATAAGAATCCTAGAGGAGAACATAGGCAGTAATCTCTTCGATATCAGCCACAGCAACTTCTTTCAAGATATGTCTCCAAAGGCAAAGGAAACAAAAGCGAAAATAAACTTTTGGGACTTCATCAAAATTAAAATCTTTATTCTTTAAATAACATCACTATTTTCTAAGTATATTACATACATACATACATACATATACACATTGTGCTTTTTTTCTCTTTAGTGTTTATTTAAACATGAGTTAATATACAGTGTAATACTCATTACAGGTGTACAATATAATGAGTCAGCACTTTTGTAGATCATCCAATGATCATTGCAAGTGCCCTCCTTCATCTCTGTCTCCTGTTTCCCTTATCCCCCCACAAATGGGATCCCCTCTGGTCACCATCAGTGTGTTCTCTATAGTTAAGAGTCAGTTTCTTGGTTTGCTTCTCTCTTTTCCACTATGATCATTTAGTTTTGTTTCTGAAATTCCACATACGAGTGAGATCCTATGGTACTAGTCTTTCTCAGACTGACTTATTTCACTCGGCATAATATTCTCTAACTTCAAATGCATTATTACAAAATCAAGATTTCATTATTTTTTATGGCTGAGTAATATTCCATTGTGTGTATACAGCACATCTTTATCCGTTCTTTGGTTGATGGGAATTTGAGCTCTTTCCATAGTCTCGCACTGTACTTTAAAGATCAAAATAAATGTGATTTTCTTTGGTTTGTTTACCACTTTTAATCTTTAAAAAGGCCAGTTTTAAAAATTCTTCATGATCCATATGAATGAAGCATTGGACCACATTGAGCTGATGATATTTAACTTCATTAACTAACTAGACTTTCAACCTAACAGAAAGGGTATGGACTTTGGGGTGAGAAAATTCAGAGTTTGAATTTGAGCTGTGCCATGTCTGGTCATGCGGTTTGGGACAAATCCTTTTCTTTCATAAATCCTAGCCTCCTCCTCTATAAGACAGCATAACAATGCTTATTTGAAAAGATTGCTGTTAGAACTAAAAATCATATGTTTCCTCTGTTTTTTTAGCAAAAGAATTTATGTTGTGCTTGCTTCATAGTAGGAAAGTAGAAACTGTTTGAATTAGGCTGTTTTCAAATTTGATTAATGGAATGGGCCATCTCTTAAAGTCCATTATTTGGGAGCACTCCTGGAATGTTAATTTCATGACTCATCATCTCAACTATATCAGGATAAATCAGACAAAAAGCATCATCTGTCTTCTATAATTGGCTCTCCATACTTTTTGCACGTTTATTATTCCTATGTAAGTGTTAACGATTTTTCAATAGACAATGACTATACATAATAATCTGTTGGTGAGGCATTTCTTCCTGCTCAAAGGAGTATTTTTCATCAAATGTCTTTAAGTGAACATCAGGATCCTATGGATGTTGAAGATGGGTAAAGTGATTATATGAGGTTGTGAAAACCATTTTCCATTTAAATTAATACAAAGTGAAACATTGTTTACCATTCACCAAAACCATGATCATTTTAAAAATATATTGAAAAGAAAAAAATATATATATATAGAGAAAAAAATTTTCTTTTAATGTATTGTATACTGAAATTGTAAGTTATTGACATTTTTTTGAAAAACAAACAAAACCATCATTGGAATTTGGACACATGAGAGATTCCCACCCAGGACACTAAGGAAACTTGAATAAGTCATTTATTTTTTTCTTATAAACTCGCAAAATAAAACAAGGTATAAATACTTCTATTGTCCTCCCACAAAGAGATGCATAACACATACCCAAGTGCTTTACCAGTTATGCTATTAATACAAATATGTATTTTTTATCTGCCTAGACATTGAGCAATTACATCATATTTTCCTGTACTCCCCCTCAAAAAAATATATTGAAATTTTCTATGAGTGGCTTCTTCTTTTCTGATTTGAGACCCAGATCTAAAATATAAGTTATTTTCAGAGAATACTGTTTTGGCTGGTTTGGTTTCATAACTTAATTTGACATAGAGACTAATGAACTTGAATGGAAATATTCTTTTTATCTTTTTTTGTCTTTTCTTTTTGCCTCTAGACTTTGTAAGTGCTTGAGGTTTGAAAATTCCACCCCACCCCACTTTTTTTTATGAATATTGTCAAATAATAATAATAAATCTCAGCTATTCTATGGAATTTTTAAGAATGTAAGAAGAAATGGTGATTGATTTTCATTTTCTACATTTTAGGAGGTGATTATTACACAAAAATGTTTCTGAACAATGAGGATAAAAGGATTGCAAAAAAGAAAGTGCTTATTTATGTTAAGGCTGATAGAAGAATTACCTTCCTGTTAAGTACTTGTTCGTAGCTCTCATTATTGTTCACATATGGAACTTTTATTTCCAGGATAAAATTTAATGGAACTTGCTCTAAAAAATAATTTCCACTCTCCACCTTTTTCTGTTATTCTAATCTAAATCCTTTTTGTGAGCCAGAGATACGGAATTCTCACGTTCTGATGGCCGCTTTTTGTGCTGAGGAGATTATATTTGAATACTAAATTTTATCTGAGCTCTGAACTAACAATACATATAAAAATAGCACATTGGACTAGTTCTGAATTTAGAAAAGAGCATATAATTGTGCTTCCATTTCCTTCTGATATTATTCAAATTGCCGTATTAAATAGACAAAGCAATAGATTTTTAGTTCAGCTCTTATATTTCAGTAAACCTAAGGAATTAAATATAGGGAATGATGGTGACACATACCAGACTTAGAGAATCCATTCAGTCCTTCAAATATGCTCCAGAAAAATTCTCTCGCAAGCCCAAACATGAATTTTTACAGCTTTTTAATACTTCAGAACATCAGTTTACAGTCTCAGACCAAACCAAGTTGAAGATCTCCCTAGCAAAAAGCATGCATGCAGAATAATGAGGAACTTAGTCTTCTGATTTTCTACCATCAGTTGTCATTCTTGGGTGCAATGCAACCAAAATAAATTTTAGTATAAATCAAGAATAGTAAACCCAATTTTCCACTAAATTTCTTTTTTTTTAATACCCATTTATGTATTGCAACTGCATTCCTAATCACTCTCTTTCCATATTTTATGGTGTAATTCTCAATCACCTTATACACTTTGAGAGACAACAGGAGAAACAAGCAAACCAACAAAAAGCAGAGTTACCTGAGATCTGTCTTACTGCTAGAAACAAGGAGCTCTGAAATAGAGAGGAATTCTAAATAAACCATAAAGGTTTGTCAAAGGCCATTAATACACAGCACAGAAGTCAGTCTAGTAGATTTCTGCAAGAATTTGAATTTTCTAATTCTGACAATGGAAGATACCACAATTTCTATAAACATGTAATTGTGTCAATATTACAAATTGTTAACACTCTCACTGGAACTGAGAGTAAAGGGCACTCTCCTTGTTGAAGCTTCCTGCTCCCCTGCCTAGATTAGTACTTCTCTCCCCGCATCATAGCATGGCACTTTCATTCAAAGTAATGAAGTGAGTTGTAAATGTATGACCCTTTGTTGTCTGCATATTGTTCCTGCTCACTGAGGGAAGGACCACAGCAAGTCTTGGCCACCGTATTTCTATTACCCCAAGCTCCATACCAGATATGTTAGGTACGAAAAAACAACTGTCAAGAATGAGTTCATTAGGGGCGCCTGGGTGGCTCAGTGGGTTAAGCCACTGCCTTCGGCTAGGGTCATGATCTCAGGGTCCTGGGATCGAGCCCCACATGGGGCTCTCTGCTCAGCGGGGAGCCTGCTTCCTCCTCTCTCTCTGCCTGCCTCTCTGCCTGCTTGTGATCTCTGTCTGTCAAATAAATAAATAAAATCTTTAAAAAAAAAAAAAAAAAGAATGAGCTCATTAGAACATCTGGCAAGATTTTATTATTTAACCTTATTTTTTTCCCCCTCTGTGTATTCTCAGCCCCTGTCACTATCTGAAGATGAATTTAAAGGAGGCTCTTTGGAACCAGAGATGACATCTCAACTACGGAAATATGCACCCAACAAGGATCTCTATGCCCATGCTCCACACGTGAAGATCACAGGTCGGGAGGAACTTTCCCTTCCACAACCCTCACAGAACCATTATTCTGGAGTCAAAGTCAAGGAGTCAAGAGGGCATGACAGATTGACCCCAAATTTGTCAAGGTGTTGTGTTGAGAATCCAAATCCACTGAAGAACAGGATTAAAAGCCAGGTACCATGGGTCTTCTCCCTGGTGAGATTCTGTGGTCTTATTTGTGGGGAAAATAAAGTACATTTCTTCTAAGTATCTAGGCGGGTCAGTGGCCTGAACCTGCATGAAATCATTTTAACTTCTGGGACGGCTAATTTTCTGTGTCAGTTTGACTTGGTCATTGGAGTGTCCAGATTAGTTACCATTTCTGGATGTGTCTAAGGAGTGTTTCTGGAAACCATTAACATTTGAATTTGAGGACTCAGTGTCATAGATTGCCACCCTCTGATGTAGATGGACATCAGCCAATCCATGGAGGGCCAGACTAGAACAATAGCAGAGGAAGGAAGGATTTGCCCCTTCCTACCTGCTTCAACTTGTCCTGTTCTTGGACTGGTATTTATACCATCAGATGTCCTGCATCTCAGGCATTCAGATTCACACCAGAATTATACAAACACTTTCTTGAATGTCCAATTTTCAGACTCAGATTGTGGGACCTCTCAACCTCCTTTATCCCATGAGACAATTTCTCAGAGTAAAGCTCCCTCTCCACCAATACATGTATTCTTTCCAAAGCGTGTGGCCAATTTACTAATGAACATTTGAAATACCTGCACATAAAATATGGAGGTGTTTAATTCATCCACCATGTACTATGCACTGCACTGGTAGCTGGAATAGAGTGATGAATTCAATCCAGGCTGAACCCTCCAGGATAGAAAGAAAAAGATGGGGCAATCAGGACAATCACAGCACCAGGATAAAGGAGGCAATAGCAGAAGGGGATATAGGGTGCTAAGAGCATAGGGAAGAGGAATCCCTAATATTTTCTGGGGGGGAACGAAACCCTCAGAATGCTTCCTAGAGGAGGGAGTTGGTGAAAGAAAGTCTTAACTAATGAAGATAATTTGGCCACAATAAGGAGGAAAAAAGCTATTCTAGGCTAAGAAATTCATGTGTAAGGACCTATGTGCATACAAGCATGGCACAGTCAGTGGCCTGCAAATAGTTCAGAAAGATAAAAGAGTAGTGTGAGTGAACAGATGGAGAAATAAAGAAGTGGAGCTCACAGAGGACCTTGTATTCATGTGTCTGGAGCTCACCTGAAAAAAAAAGGCAACAACTGAAAGGATTGGAACCAGAGTGTGGTAGCTGGACACATGCTTAGAAATGGCCCCAGGTAGTAGTGTGCAGGTCTGCATCATGCTTGGGAAGACCTTCCTTGGGAGCGACCAGCATGGCGGAGCACTGCACTGGGCCAGGTTCAGCCTGAAGGATACAGCCAGGGTTTCAGGTATTGACTGAGGACAGAGGTGGACCATGGGAAGCTTTCAGAAGAGGAAGAAACTGCAGAGGAGAATGATTAGTGAATAACAACAAGTGACAGAGAAGAGACTAGACATCTTGGTGAGATATGGTTGGAATGAAAAATGTGATGATCGAGGCTGGGAAGTGATCGTCTATCACTTTCTTAAAGTTGAATTTCAAATATACATGTAAATAAGACCAATCTTTTCCCAGCTTAAGATTTCATAGTATCATCTTGTACCTAATTTCATGTAATGTATTCCACATACACTAAAATACTCAGAAATGCGTTATTCTCCTGTAGTATACACCTTCCATTATTCTGACTGCTAATTTGATTCATCCTCAAATTCTGGAAGGTCACCCTGCAATCTAAAAGCAGTTTGATTGACAACTAGTCTTTGAGGATGGATTTTAAATTTACATCCTGTGCACTGGGCATATTATTTGGCAGTTGGCACAGATTCTGCTTTTTGTCACGTTGTTGAAGATCTGCTGGTGACAAATTACTTGCACACCCTAACCATCCAAGATTGTCTTTCTTCTTAGGATTTTCTCTATTGTTAGCTCATTTAAATCAGTATTCAGCAGTCAAAAGAGAAAATCAGATATTTGTCGGATTAATATCTGTTGTTTGATTAATGTTGTTCTCACTTTTATAGGTCTTGTCCAGCATTGATCAAGCAAGGAATCATTTCATACCTTTGTTTTATCATATCCTCTTCATTTTCTTTGCCAATCAACTACCAAGTGCAGGATCTGTTAAAGCTCATTGACAGTATTGCAACAACTCTCTTGTGCAGAAAAATGTCCCTCACCAAAAGAAGGGAATAGATGTTCTTTGCTTAGATAAAGCTGGAAAGTTTGAAGATAAGCTCAGTTAACTGAGCTACATTTTAATGGTTGTTTTGACCTCTAAGAGGTGTTCAAAATATGCTTTCCAAACTTATTAAGTTTCTTTTTCAATGAGTTGGGAGTGGAGTTGGAATTCCCCAGGATTCTTTAAAAACTCTATTCTGCATGCTGTGTCTGCCTTCATGTTTTCCTCACATCTGTTCACCAGTGACCTTCCTTCCAAAAACTATCTGCAATTCCTCATTGTCCACAGAGAAAAGGCCATCCTCTTTAGTAGACACCCACAATTTGTCACAACTCCCTCAGAGTTCGACCACATTACTCTGATACCGTATTGTTCGGCCATAGTGATCAACGCTCAAATACTCCATCGATGTTTGCATAACGCTCTGTGACATTTCCTCTCTTTGGAATGCCTTTTGCCTCTATGCACAGAGAAACTCATACTAAGCCTTTTATTCATGACACAAAGAAAGCTTTCCTCTATAAACCCAATGTTTTCCCTTCTTATAAAGACAATCTAAAATCTTTATCATAGACTACAGAGCCCTTAAATGTCCCTGGCTGCCTCTGCAACCACATTTTCTGGAAATGCACTTTCACCAACCCAAAACCCCTCCACTTTCATTCTCTTTGTCTAAAATATTTTTTCCCTTTATCTAAAATTATTTTCCCTTTGTCTAAAATATTTTTTCACTGCTTGGCTTACATCATGTACTCCTTCACTCCATTTAGTCTCACTTGAAATACCTCCTCTTCTGAGAAGCCTTCCTTGACCACCATTGACTACTCTATTGGGATAGCATCTTCTCTGGGTCCTTCTTCCCTAAACATTTTCTTTATTTTTATTTCCGATTACCTCCATATTTTATTTTTTGGTGTTTTTCTCTCCAATGAGAATGTAAGCTCTGCCATGGCAGGTACTTGGACACATGTTCATTTTGATTATCTGTGATTGATCTATCACAGAAGAGTTCTTGGCTTACTAAATATATTTGTTAAGTGGAAAAATGAATAAGTGACTTAAGAAACCATGAATTAGAAAAAGTAGATACCACTTTACCAGGCTTTCCCCTTACTGTTGTCATTTAGAATACAGATACATATACCTAGAGACAAAGATAGAGATTGATAGATACAACCGAATTGTAGTGGACATTGAAAGACTTTCTTGCTACTTGACATCTATTAAAATATGTTTGTAGCAACAGCACCTCATTTCCCACCATATTCAGTGTTGGTAAGATCATCCAACAGGTTGGCCTACCCCACACAAGCCAAGACGGAAGCATCTGAACCAAACTGTACCAACTGGATTCCTCTCCCAAGAGGCTTTTAATCTCAAACAGAGCAACATCTTACAGGAAAACGGAAATAGTCTGACCTAATTTCATCTCGATGAAGGGAATTCCTGATGCTTTCTGGGTTTCTGACTGGTTTTTCAGCTATAATTGAAAAATATTTTCAATATTTTTGAAATATATTTTATTTCAATATCATATATATCATATATCAATATAAAATATTGAAACATATGTTCAGTATTTTCAAAAAAATTGAAATCTGTGAATTTATGGTACTGTAATTGCTTTACTAATCTAGCTCTGGATAGTTTTTGCTGCTGGTAAACAACTTCTAGTTGTTTATATTGTATCACTATTGTGCATGTCTATGTGATACATTGAGAACTTCAGATGTGGTAAGCGCTGTATTTATCTTTGAAAATATTCCATTTCTTTCTACCCAGTGAGGCATATAATAGGCTCTTAATAACTTTGCTAACAAAGTTTGTTGAATAAATTCCCAGTCACATAATCATCATTTATTTACATTTAGGATAAAAAGAAAGCTATTCCAGAGGGGACCTTTAGATAGTTTTGATAGAAATGACAAACTTTGTCAAGGGAAAAGTTTCAGTAACAAATTAATCATCACTTATTGAGAAAGTGATAATGTGCCTACAATTTTTTGAAATGAATAAGAGCTGGGTTATATTTTGAATTTTCAATCTCAGTAAAGTCACATTTTCTTTCTTTTTTTTTTTAAGATTTTATTTATTTATTTGACAGACAGAGATCACAAGTAGGCAGAGCAGCAGGCAGAGAGAGAGGAAGGGAAGCAGGGTCCCTGCTGAGCAGAGAGCCTGATGCGGGGCTGAATCCCAGGACCCAGAGATCATGACCTGAGCCAAAGGCAGAGGCTTAACCCACTGAGCCACCCAAGCGCCCTCACATTTTCCTTCTTGATCAGAAGTTCTTAATGCAGACTTTTAATTATAGAAAAAACACCAAATTCATACAGTGTATCATATAGGTATATAATAAATTAAACTGTTGTCTAAATATTATGCTTGAGGCATAACTCTTACACATAAGGTTTGTATAACTTGGGCAAAGCACTTAAATCTCTGAGCTGCAGTCCCTTGGCTATAACTGTTCTGAATAATATACCTACTTAGATAAATGATAGTGTGGATTAAGTGAGATATAATACAAGGAAAGCAACAACCAGAGACCTTGACACATAATAAGGAAAGCTTCATTAATAGTGCATTTGTGCACATAGGTTATGTGACAGAGCAGAAATACTGTGCTCCATTTCTGACAATTCTACAAATTAATACATTTTTGATGAACACATAAAATAAGTTTTTAAAATATCAGTAGTTTAGATGTCAAATATACAGAAAGATTTTGTGTTCTTTAGAACAGGAAAGAAATTACTGAATTCCACACTGCATTAATTTTGCTCTCACTTAAGTGGTTCAACTCCATGACTTTATGATGGAATTAATAGGGTCTTGGTTTCTATTTTATTTGGCATGTGGTTCAAGAAGTTATAGGGCACCAGAAGTATACAATATGAGAAATGGGATTGTTCAAAATACTTTGCAATTCAGACGAAATAAATTCTCTCATTCTATAATCTCAAAACATAATCTGTGTTGCCTATCAATACTGTCAGTGTTCCAAGTTGTTGTTAGATAGGTCATCGTGACATCAGAAAAATGAGGGTAGGGGCACCTGGGTGGCCCAGTGGGTTAAGCCTCTGCCTTTGGCTAGTCATGATCTCAGGGTCCTGGGATCAAGCCCCACATAGGGCTCTCTGCTCAGCAGGGAGCCTGCTTCCCCCCCCTCTCTCGGCCTGCTGCTCTGTCTACTTGTGATCTCTCTCTGTGTGTCAAATAGATAAGTAAAATATTTCTAAAAAATAAAAGAAAAGGAAAGTGAGTATATTGTCCTGGAGAATGGACATCCAGTTGCTATTTTTTAATAATTTTGCCTTCAAACATATTCTCATCATCTTCAGATGTTTTGGGCAATTCCATGTCACATTTTCATAAAAATGTAAATCAGTCTTAAAAGAATGATACCTGAACATTCTTTTTTTTTTTTTTTAAAGATTTATTTATTTGACAGAGAGAAATCACAAGTAGACAGAGAGGCAGCCAGAGAGAGAGAGAAGCAAGCTCCCCGCTGAGCAGAGAGCCCGATGCGGGACTCGATCCCAGGACCCTGAGATCATGACCTGAGCCAAAGGCAGCGGCTTAATCCACTGAGCCACCCAGGCGCCCCCTGAACATTCTTGTTTACCTGAACACTTCACTTTTAGATTGAACTATCAGTAGATTTATTGCACTTGTTTGATGTTTTCTGGGATGCATTTAACAACATATTATTAACAATTGTGAAAACATGATAATAAATTTTATATATTTTATATATAAATTATATATATATAATAAATTTTATAATAAAAATTGTCCTTTTGGATAAGTATAATTCTTTGTATTTCTAATAAACACAGCCACTTTTCCTTTTGAAAAATCTACCACCAACTTATACCCACATTTAACACTCGTCAAACCAATCATCTTACCTTCCATCCATGTCTGGTATGTGCTCCTCAGTCAATGAGACAAACTGCCTGAGATTAGTCCGTGAAATATTGGAATTAGGCACTCATTTAAATCATACTATTCCCAAAACATCTGCATTCAGTATATATTTTAATGCATGCATTCTTGCCTCAAAATCTCTCTCATGGTGTCTATTCTGCCCAGATTTTTGAGCAGACCCTTAGCCATTCTCCCAGATTCCAGTCTTTTTTTATTTGCTTTGTATTCTTCACATTTACCACCAACAGATCATTAACAGACATTTCTCACCAGCGTGTCTTCTGCTCAGAATGAAATAACCCATAGCCAGTTCCACTCAGATTCATCTTGCCTCTCAGATTGTGGAGATCCAGAATTTAAGTGCAATCGCTCCTAAGTTTCTTCTCTCTCTTTCTGCTCCAAGGAGGCTTTACCCCAGGAAGATACAACCTTGCAGGTCCTGGTGCCATCTGAGCCATCTGGCCCACCCCTGTATATGCTGCCCTTTCTGGTCTGGTGTGTGTCCTATCACACATTTCTTCCTTCCTAGATCTCGCCCAAACACAACCAGCTCATACCATTCTACTGCTTTAACTATCTCAGCAATAATTTAATCAAAACATGGGAAAACATTTTTTGACACAATTCTAAAATTCTTAAGATGGCTTGAACATCTATGTGACTTGAACAAGAATATTCAACTCTGTACATTTGGGATCTTCTTATATTTGTATACCTCTCTATTTTCTTCATGAACAAAACTGGTATGATTAAATAGACATTTCCTGTGTACTAATTTGTTTTTTTTTTAATAATGCACTTATAATTTCCCCAGCAGTTTAGGGATTCAAATGTTTGCTTAACAACCACTATAAGACAAACTGTATACTATCTGTTTTACAGAAAATTAAATTTCTGATTCTTAAATGAACATGAAGTCTCAGTGCTGATGATCACTGGAGATTACAGCATGAGTCATATTTTCAGACAAAAGTGAGGATTTCTTTTTAACCTCCAAACTTAAGAAATTTATCCTTGTTTAAAGACTGCACACAGTTTGAAGTTTGAAATTATTACAAATAATTTACACAAATCTTGAAAATTTACCCAACCAATGTAGGATAACAAAACTGGTCTGAGATTGTATCAGTCACAGATTTCTGTTTTCAAATCAAAGTCGTTTACATAGTAAACCAAACATAAGGATAAATTGAGAAAAACCTACAAACTTTAAATTCCGATTTTTCTTGTGTTTTCTACATTTTAACTACATATGCCTCCTATCTTTATTTCTATACCCTAGACTGTTAACCATACTGTTCATTATTTTCATGAATAAATTAGTACATAATTTACATAGTTTTGACCCCTCCCCTCAGAACACCATAATGAGATTTTTCATCAATTACAACCTTATGTATAAGATTTTATAGGGTTTTAGTTGTCTTCATTCATTTGCTTACACAACACAGAGAGGGACTTGTGTGCCATGTTGTTCTACCCCATAAAATTTTAAATGAGAGTCTTCATCCATCATATTAACAGTCCAATTAAGAGTGCAGAGCATGCTGTGGATCTACCTGATTTACCTCCCCTGGCAAACAAGTGAACAATATTTCTGGTTCGATTCATAGTATTAAGATTATTGGGGAAACTAAGATTTAAATCTACAGTTCCACTGTTCATAATGCTAAATGTAATGTTTTCAAGCAGGAAGAAGTGCATACTGTAATTCTTATCAGGAAGAGCCCTGCAGTAAGGTCTTCTCAGCAGATGTGAAAGCCATTCATTGTCCAGAACTAATTATAAACTATTAAAGATGTGGCATTTTCCAGTGTGCCTAGACCTTTCATGAGGGTTGTGATAGCACCACTAAGTCAATTGATTAAAATACTATCATTTGTCTACATGACTCACTTTCAATGTAAAATGTTTCACGTTATTAGTCAATGGAGTCGACTGCACAAAGCTAACGCTTAATCTCAGTAATGAGCATCATTAATCAAAGTCTAACGGGACTAATCAGGCTTTAGACAATGCAACCATTTAAAAAGTTGGCTAATGAGTGTTTTAAGTGGAAGCGAGTGATTTTATTCTTAGGTAAAATATCACTATTCATGAGCATCCACTGGAAACATTAAACTCTCGTAGAAAGGCCACTGTTGTAACCTTCCATAATTACCTGTAAAAACTTCCTCGACAATGGTCAGGAATTGAATATAATTGCATAATATGCAATTCCGGTGCCCAGCGGCTTTCTAGACCACGTACCGCCTGTCACACTTCATCTTAGGTTAGCATCATGTTTTTCTCCAGCCACTCAAGGAGGTTGGGTCCACTCTGCATTTGTTTTCTGAGTTTAGCACCAAACAAACAAAAAGAAATGACAAAGTTCCAAATAAATTAAACAAACGGGCTAAAATGGCAGGAGAATAAGACACAAATGAGAGGTGTGGAGTGACTGCATCCAACCTGTGTTCATTATTTGCTTTCTCTTATTTTGTTCTTCATCACTATAGTAGGTTGAACAGAAACCCCACCCATAGGTGTCCCCAGACAACTCTAAATATCCCTGGTACCCTTGAACGTTGCCTTACATGATGAAAGATGATTAAACTAAGGGTCTTGAGATGGGAAATTCCCCTGGAGATCCCAGAGGAATGTAGTTCTGCAGATACCTTGAGATTAGCTCAAGCAGGACCATTTCAGACTTCTGACCTCTGAAACTATAAGATAGTAAATCTGTTGTTTAAAGACACCATATATATGACAATTTGTTATGGTAACACGGGAAACCAATATTACTGCTCACTCTGCATCTACAGTCAATGCCTGTATATTCTTATACATCTAAATGTTTTCCCTTTGCATCTTAAAAAATTCCCTTTAAATCAGAATGCCACTATGATCTTCCTCTATTACCTTCTTTATTTTTTTCTTTTTAATTTTTTTAAAGATTTATTTATTTTTAGAGAACGAGAGAGCACACATGCATGTAAATGGGAGTAGGGGTGGAGGGAAGGGAGAGACTGAGAATCCTCAAGCAGACTCCCCACTGACTGTGGAGCCCAGGTGAGGCTCCATCCCAGGATCCTGAGATCATGACCTGAACCAAAATCAGAAGTCTGGCACTTAACTGACTGAACCACCTAGGCACACCATATATATATATATATTTTTTGCAATTGCCTCTTCTAAATGAATATTGGGTAAACATCTCAGGGTATTTTTCATTTTGCTATTTTCAGGAGAGCTTGGTGGTCTGAGCATTCAGACTTCGGGGAGGTTCATTCTTATTGAGATAGCAAAATTTTTGTTGACAGGAATTAAAGTGATAATTTTTACTGTTCTCTTTTGTTTTCAATTTTACCATTAGACATTGAAACAACAACAACAAAAATAGTTTTCATACAGAAGAAGAGATAAATACCCCAACTTGGTATTCGTGGTCCCCCATGTTCTGCTCTCAGGTGCATGGTTCACTAAAAACATTTCAAAAACTAGAAACTAACGTGATCTGATAAAGGAGTCTTAAATTCATTTCTTTCTCTACAAAATTGAGTTTGTGTTGATATACTGTGAATTCAGTTCAGAAAGTGATGTTTTTTTTATTTTTAAATTTTAATTTTAATTTTTGTAAGTGTACAGTTTGTTTGAAACTGTAGTGAAAGAGAGAATTCAAGAATTATGATAACAAAACCATGACCACACTGGGTACACTGCTAAAGCCATATCCCTAGAGCTGCTCTCACCTCCCTTGAATTGCCTTTCTGCCAGAGTCTCCACTAATCACACACAACAAAAGTTTAAGATTTTGAAAATGCCTGACTTACTCTTGCTCAGTCAAAAATCTATCAAGGGTGGATACGAGTTCAATAGCTGATGACTTCTTTCTCTTAAAATCAATGGCTGTTCTTCCACATCCTGGAGGAATTGATTAGATATCACTGATGTCCCTGCTCCAATTCTGATTAGATCATTATCTTAGTGAATAAGAGGATCTGCCTACGAAGGCCACTGCAATACATGATCGGGGTCATCTAGCTGTGTTTTGACCTCATTCACTCTCCATGGATTTCGTTCCTTGTCCTAACATAAAGACCATTTTACTCTAGTGACCTTGATCATAGAAAAGTTTTCTTAGGGTTTCACTTGGATGAAAGCAATGATTCAAAATGCTGACTTAGTCATTAACGCACCAGGTCACCCGGAGTTCATGGTTCTCTACCTTCTGGGTTTATGCTGGGAACACCCTTTAGGAACCCCTGGAGGTCATGCAGGTTCCTGTCCCACGTTCTAGTCAATAATTTTTGAGCAAACTTCTGGCATGAAGGCTCCTTCCCTAGAGTATGAGGACTGGTCATGCTCAAGATGATGCCAGATCCATCAATCAAAATATCAAAGCGTCCCAATGAATAGAATCTGTTTTCACTGACAAGTGAAGAGGATAGAATTTTTAGTTATTTGGGGCAGCTGGGTGGCTCAGTCAGTTAAGTGTCTGACTCTTCATTTCAGGTCAAGTCATGATCTCAAGGTCATGAAATTGAATCCCCCATTGGGTTCTGTACTGAACATGGAGCCTGCTTGGGATTCTCTCTGTCTCTCCCCTCTCTGACTGCCCCTCCTCCACTTATGTTCACTCTCACTTTCTCACTAAAATAATAAAGAAAAAAACCTTATTTGTGGAGCATAACAAATAGCATGGAGGACAAGGGGAGATGGGGAGGAGAAGGGAGTTGAGGGAAATTGGAAGGGAAGGTGAACCACGAGAGACTATGGACTCTGAAAAACAATCTGAGGGTTTTGAAGGGGTGGGTGGTGGGAGGTTGGGGGAACCAGGTGGCAGGTATTGGAGAGGGCACAGATTGCATGGAGCACTGGGTGTGGTGCAAAAACAATGAATACTGTTACACTGAAAAGAAATAAAAAATTTTAAAAAAAAACTTTTGAAAAAAAAAAGTCTTAGTTGTTTTGAGCCATTGGTATTTGGGGATTATTTGTTACCACAACATAATCTACCCTGTTATGATTGATGTATATACTTATGTGATGACATACACACAAAAGTGAGAAAGTAAGATTGAGAGCAAGAGTGAGTGAGAATAGTATATTTAGTGAGATAAAAAAGGAATTGAACAGGCAGCAAATAACCAAGAAACAGTAGAGGTATAAATTTCCATTCCTCTCTTCTTGTATACTTCAGAATTATAGTACTAGTACCCAACCCCTTTATGTATACTGATCCATTTGAACAACAAAATATCTGAGGAGGCCTAGATGGTGGGAGATGAGCTTTTCATATTTATTTATTGAGAAAATAAATGATGATAAGTTCCTAATATGAATTTAGACATCCATCACAAAATTTTAATTCAAAATGGCTTACATATGCACTTTATAAACATTTTTGGACATTAGAAAAATGTAAACCCATATGTATAAAATACATTATTCAATCTTGTAGGCAGTACTTGGTGTGTTTCTGTTTTAACAATTACTGACAACATTCTATTGTCTGCCAGGAATATCTGTTTTTCAGTGCTTCAATGCAGAGGCCACACAGCTTAGTTTAATACTGTCCAGAAGCACACTCCCACGCATCATGGTGTAAATCTCTTCTCAAACTTCTGTTCTCAGTATGTTTCCCTGGCTTAATCATTGTTCAAAACCTAACTAGCTCCTGAACCATCGATATTTTGGCTATTCCCTAACTATTCTCCCTACGGCACGTCCTAATCAGAAAACTTCTAAGCTAACCTGCTGTCTTCTTTATTCTCAGCATTGAAAGCAGAGCCTCACAATCTCTTCTGTGATCCATCATCAGCTTGTCTTACAGATAGCATGATAAAATGAAGATACCGCTTATAGTTGTTGACTGGCAACTGAAGCCAGATGCCCATTCTGACATTATCTAGTCAACTCACTCAACAGATATATATTAAAACCCTTGGGGTAAATACTGGAAAGAGTTGGAATTAAGAGCTGGGTTTTCAATTCCACTAGCCAACAATCACAGTTTCCACAAATGGGACAGATTAACAGTAAACAGTGTCAAGACCAAGACTACAGAGATAAGAATGGTGTTTATTGATTTGCCATTAGAAATGTAGCTCTAAGCCAATCAGAGAAACACAATTATCATATGGTTTCACTCATAGGTGGAACGTAAGGAATAGTGCAGAGGACCACAGAGGTAGGTGGGGGAAATTGAATGGGAAGAAACCAGGCAGGGAGACAAACCATATGATACTCTTGGCTCTGAGAAAAAAAAAAAAACTGAGGGTTGTGGGAAGGGAGGTGGGTGGGGGGATGGGGTGACTGGGTGACGGGCATTAAAGAGGGCACACGATATGATGAGCACTGGGTGATGCACTCAACTAATGAATCACTGAACATGATAACAAAAACTAATGATGTACTATATGCTGGATAATTGATTTTAAATTAAAAAAACTTTAAAAGTAAGTAAATAAATAAAAAAATAGAAGTAAGTAAGTAAGTAAATAAATACAAGAAAAATTGAAAAGAAGGAAATGTAGCTATCAGGGGTCCTAAAATGCTCAAATCTATTATTCAGTATGAGCTTCCCTTACATATAATCAGGATGGTGATTATTGAGCCAGAATAAATAAATGTAGTTTAAGTTGTACAACAATAAAATCTCATATTACCAAATCCATTATTCATGGCACCCACATTTCTTTTTTCTTTCTTTCTTTCTTTCTTTCTTTCTTTCTTTCTTTCTTTCTTTCTATTTCTTTGACAGAGAGAAATCACAAGTAGACTGAGAGGCAGGCAGAGAGAGAGAGAGGGAAGCAGGCTCCCTGCTGAGCAGAGAGCCAGACGCGGGACTCGATCCCAGGATGCTGAGATCATGACCCGAGCCGAAGGCAGTGGCTCAACCCACTGAGCCACCCAGGCGTCCCATGGCACCCACATTTCTAAACCAAGAGTGGCCAAAGCTCACTCCTTCCAGTTTCCATCTACAGCTTTCCTTTTCTGGGAACACAGTCTTTCTTCAAATGTAGTTGCAAGATAGACTGGAGTAAAGGATTGATCTAAGCATACATCTTTACCTGATCTATATTTTTTTGGTTCTGCATTTATCATGGAGGATGTTTGCATTTATATAGTAATAACAACATCATCACTTTTACCAACACTATTACCATCACCATCATCACTATTACCACCACCACCATCTTCATCACCATCGTCACCACCATCATCACTACCACCACCACCACAAATGCATGTGGAATGTGTTGATGGTATTTAAGTCTCAGAATTTTAGTGAACTTTCTGTATTTATGTATTTTGGTGGGACACATTTGGCCACCCTTTTTATCTCTCTGAAATGTAAATGTCCTGGAAAACTTTCTTTATTCAGCTTTGAATTCAAAAATTCAAGTTTAATGGGGTGCCTGGGTGGCTCAGTGGGTTGAGCCACTGCCTTCGGCTCAGGTCATGATCTCAGGGTCCTAGGATCGAGTCCCACATCGGGCTCTCTGCTCAGCAGGGAGCCTGCTTCCTCCTCTCTCTCTCTCTCTGCCTACTTGTGATCTCTCTCTGTCAAATAAATAAATAAAATCTTAAAAAAAAATTCAAGTTCAAATTTTTCAAAGCTATAATATTATATATAATATATATATATGGCACCCTGCAAGTGCTTTAATAGAAATTTGCTATCTCAACTTAAATTGAATTAAGAGAGTAGTGTCTTAAAATGGTGAATAAGGTCTATCATCTTTATCCCCAAGAACACCAATTTTGACAAGAGTACATTTGTGGGAGTTAAGGGGCTCTGTGAGAAAATTCCAGCTCAATGCTGGAGAAAAAAAAAAAATTCCAAGTCTGGATACATTGATATGAGTAATAGGAGCAATTTCATTTTATCTGCATCACCCCTTCTTCCAAGGCAACAGAGCTCAGTGCCCAAAAGAGACCTTCTCTAATTAGGTCTGCTTCCATAAAACAAAGCAAGTGGGGGTGAGCAAGCATCCAGCTTTCCCAGGTATATGACTGCTGTGGGAAAGACTCACTTCCCTCTCACCCTGCCCAGAAATCTGAGGTGACTGAGGGGTGAGGAGCAGCTGGGAGAACAGCATCCAGTTTTCTCACAGGGTACAGAAATCATAGTAAGTTCTTAGCGGACTCCATCGGGAAGTCGGCTCATGAGCCATAAGGATTCCTCCCCTGTATATTCCCCTCCCCACAACTGGCCCACAGGCAGCCTCAACAGTCCACATGCCTCACTGGTACACACACACTCTGCCCAGAGAGGCCAGTTCCCTGTGTAGGCTGCAGAGAGTACTAAGAAGGAGCCTTTGCTAGTGAGCATGTACAAAAAGCAGGCACAATACTGCAGGACTTGGAGAAAGGATATAGACCTGAGAATTCTGAAAGGCCCTTTGGAAAGCAGGCAGAAAGCTGGCAGAACCTGACCTGGCTTTGCGAGATTGAGTGAAGGCATACAATTGTAAGAAATCACCGCCAAAAGATAACATGAAGAAGGGGACAGGCACATGCATAGAAAATTTCTGAGAGGGGTGCCTGGGTGATTCAGTTAGTTAAACATCCAACTCTTGATTTCAGCTCAGGTCATGATCTCAGGATTGTGAGACAGAGCCCCATGTGGGGCTCCACAATTGGTCTGGATTCTGCTGGAGAATCTCTCCCTCTCCCTCTGCCCCTCTCTCTGCTTGTGCTAAATAAATAAATAAATAAAATCTTAAAAAAAAAAAAGGAAGGAAGGAAGAAAAGAAAAGTTCTGAGAAACACTCAGAATGCATAACAGGGCCACTGGAAGGTATTTCTCTCCTAAAGCCAGTCCATAAAGACTGGTGAATCCTCCTTCAAATGCAAAGACAGAAATGTAAGATCTTAACGAGCATAAAGCATGAAGGAAAAATGACACAACCAGAGGAACATAATCATTGTCTAATAATTGATGCCAGAAATGGAGTTCTGCAATTTGCATAATAAAGAATTCAAAACAGTGAGCTATATGAAAATAGCAACAACAACAACAAAAGGCAACTCAATAAATACAGTACACAAACTAAATGAGAAGTTAAATAGAGAAATAGAAATAAAAGAAAAAATTCTGGACCTGAAGAATGCAATGGGAGATTTTTTTGGTTTTATTTTGTTTTTTGTTTTTTTTTTTAAATGCAGTAGAGTGTATTAATGACAGCCTTGTTCAACAGAAGAAGGTATCTATGAAGAGGGAGACAATTCATTTGAAAATATCTAGTCAGAGGAAAACAAAGAAACAAGAATGAAAAAAATCAAAAAAAAAAAAAAAAGAAAAAGAAAAAGCCTACTTGCACTGCAGGAAACCATTAAGAGAAACAACCTGCAAACTGTGGGAGTCCCGAAAGGAGAAGGGGGGGGAAGGAGGGCAGAAAGTTTATTTAAAGTCATCATGGCTCAGAGCTTTTCAAATCAGAGGAGGGATTTGAACATCCATGTTCATGAAGCTTATGTGTTCCCCCAAATTTTGACCCAAAGCAAAGTATATTAAAACTGCCTAAAATCAAAGACAAAGAAATAATTCTAAAAGAAGCAGGAGAAAAAAATATCATCACATATAAGAAACTTCAGTGTTTTCTCAGCAGAAACCTTATAGGCCAGGAGATAATGAAATAACGTAGTCAAGGTACTAACAGACAAACTGGCACCCAGGATCCTTTGCCCTGCCAAGGCGTGCATCAGAAATGAAGGTGGGATAAGGACTTTCCCTGACACTTAAAAGCTGAGGCATTTCATCAGCACCAGGCCTGCCTTACAAGAAATGTGGGAAGTTCTTCAAACTGAAATGAAAGGACATGAATTAGGAGCATGAAACTAAATGACACATCAGTCAAGGCAAATATGCAGTCAAATTCAGAATATGGTGGTGTGTTAACCACTTAATTCTATTATAAAGGTTAAAGGACAAAAGCATTAAATGTAACTATATCTGCAATAATAAGTTAATGGATACACAATATAAAAAGAGGTAAATTGTTACATCAAAACATAAAGTGTGAGGGAAAGAGTAAAAGGGCAGAGTGTTTCTAAGGGATCAAAGTTAGATTGTAATCAGCTTACAGTAGACTATTATAGCTATAAAATATTTTATGTAAGCCTCATAGCAACCACAAAGCAAAAACCTACAGTAGATACACAAAAGATAAAGAGAATAGAATCAAAGCATATTCACAAAGAATACTCAATGGGGGAAGGACAGTCTTTTTAAATAGTGTTGAAAAAGCTGGAAAGTCACATGAAAAAGAGTGAAATTGGACCCCTCAAGCCACTCACAAAAGAAAAGCTGAAATAGATTAAAGACATACATGTAAGACTGAAACTATAAAACTTCTTGAAGAAAGCATAAAGAAAAAGCTCCTTGGCATTGGCCTTACCAATAGTTTTTTAGATATGAATCCAAAGGCACAAATAAAGAAGTAGGACTGCATTGAACATAAAAGTTTTTGCACAAAGAAAACATGAATGAAATGGAAAGGCAACCTATGGAATGGAAGAAATCGTTTGCCAATCACACATTGGTAAGGTGTTATTGTAATACTGGATACATACATTTTAATATTGGACACATATACCCAAAATACATGAGAAACTCACACAACTCAGCAGCAAATAACAAATAATCTGATTTTTAAAATGGGTAAAGGATATGGATAGATATTTTCCCAAAGACATACAAATGGTCAATAGATATGTGAAAAGTTGTTCAACATCATTCATCATCAGGGAAATGCAAATGTGCAAAAGAAACCCTCCATGAAATACCACTCCCTATCTGTTAGAAAGGCTGTTATCCAAACAACAGAAGTTGAGGAGTATTGGCAAAGATGGGGAGAAAAGGGGACCCTTTTCTGCTGGTAAGAATGCAAACTGGTACAGCCACAGTGGGAACCAGCATGGAGCTTTCTCAGAAAGTTAAAAACAGAACTGGCATTTGATCCAACAATCTCACTTCTGACATATATCTAAAGGAAACTGAGTATTTCTATCTCTCTCTCTCTCTTTTTTTTTTCTGGAAACAGTATTTCAAAGACATATCTACACTCCCATGTCCAGTGCAACATTACCCACAATAGCCAAGATGTTGAAACAGCCTAAGTTTCTATTGACTGGTGAATGGTTAAAGAATAAATTTAAATATATATATATATACATATATATATACACACATAGATATAATATATACAATGTAAAATTATTTTTATATATACACACATTGAATAAGTTTTAGGGATTTAATGTATAATTATATTATATATTAAATGATTTATATTAATTATATTTAATATATAATATGTTTAATAATAATATTGGTTAATAACATTAATTATTTCCCTAATAATATTATTTCTTTACTAATATAATTCCCTGTGATTATATATTATTAATATGACTATTAAATAGTGGTTATTAATAATATTAATATAATTTAATATGTCACATGTAATTAGTATATATATTTGTGATATATATAATTAGTATATATAATATATATATATAATTTATATATAATTAACGGTTTAATATATAATATTCCTTATATCTATATATAAACATATTTAAAATATATATTTATTAAATATATTATTTATATTTACATATAAATATAAAGAATGTTTTTATTTAAAGAATATAAATATATATGATGAATGGTTAAAGTATCTATCTATATATATATATACACACACACACACACTTTTTTTTATACACACAAACATTGAATAAGTTTTAGGGATTTAATACACAACACGGTGCCAGTACTTTACAATACTGTATATACAGAAATTTGCTAAGATAGAGGCCTTAAATGTTCTCACCATACACACTCTCTCACACACACACACACACACGCGCGCGCGCACACACACAAAGGTAATTATGTCAGGTGATGAAAGCATTCACTGACCTTATTGGGGTAATTATTTTGCAATATATATATTGCAAAATAATATATTATAATAATAAATAGCAAAATATTCAATATTTAATATATTTTGTATATATAATTACAATATTCAATATAAATATTATTGTATATATTTTAAATTTATATACAAAATATATATTTATACTTTCAACATATATAATGCTATACATCAAATATATCTCTTTAAAGCTCGGGAATGTTTCTTTTTAATAATAAAATAAATTGGCCTAAAACATCAAAAATGCTAAAAATGTAACCATCTGCTTAGTTCTAAGTGGAATAGTGATAGAAAAAGAAATATCGCTGGGAAAAACAACTCAATAATACAAGTACAAGTGGCACTATACATTTCTTGACTTCAGTTTGAAAATGAGAATTTGAAATATTTTCTAGGGAAATAAGCAAAATTAAATGTCATCTGGATTTTCCATATTTCCGTATTTGAAATCTTGATAATTGATTTTGTTGCTGCTGTTTTCCCACTTTGTAAGTTTGTATGTATTATTTTAAGAAAGTAAATATTCCTCCATCCTGAATCAATCAATGTATTTCTGTTCTTTTATTGATTGCATGGATAATATTCTAACAATAAGAAAAGAAATAATATGAAGGAAATATAGCCATTCGATATATTAGCTCTTTTACTTTATGCCATGAGGGCATGCATTTTAACCATAATAAAAGTTATGGCATTGCTTTTCTTATGCTTTTTCATTTCATACTATACTTTTTATTTTATGTTATAACAGACACATATTCATGTTAGCGTATAGTCCTTACAGTGCCTACAGTGTCACAATATTTAAGTATCCTTTTAATATTGTGTTATATGTATGTACCATCATTTACCTAATCCCTTATCATTCAACATGTGTTTTCACTTTGAATTTCTAATACAAAAATAATGCTGCAAAATCTATATGTGTGCTATATATTTTCCGATTTTGAATTATATTCTTTGGGTAAGGTTTCTAAGGGAAATGATTTCAGGGTACAAATTGATAAGGGCCTTATGTTTTACATTACATATACAATAATGTACACATTCTCCCACAGTTTATCATGGCTCTATTTTTTTCTTTTTCACTGCAGTATTTGCAATACTGTAAATATGTCTCCACCTTTCTTTCAAAAATTCTTCTCACTTGTATCTGCCTGGCTCTAGGGAATGCTCCACTCAGCTCTATTAACAGCTTCATGAGGAGGAGGTAATTTTTCCAACAGTTCCCACTCCTAGGGATTGTGTTTTGAAACTTTCTTCTTGTTGAGACTGTCTTGAGGAAAACATCTTTCCTTGGGTCTGAGCTTCTAAGAGTGGGAGGATCTGTCCCGAATTTAGAAGTTTTCACTTAGCAAGCCTTTCCTTCCTGACTCTGTGACACCCCCTGAACTCTGGACTCTGGTTTACTAACTAAAATGCTGTAGTGTAATTCCTGCTATGGGGGAGTCTACATGATGGGAATTACACAGCCATGTCCCAAGTCACCAAAGTATCCATGGACGTGGGCATGGGCATGGTCTCCAAGAGCAGCCTCAGAAGAGTGGGGCGCAGCCAGCGGCACCTCCTCACCTGCATGTAGGAGGGGCAACATCCCAGAGAGTCGGAGTGTGGAGGAAGCCATGCTTTGAGGGCCAGAGTGCTGCATCAAGTCAAGTGCTGATGAAGCAGTCATAACTAGTTATTTTTCCAATGTGGGAATTTGTGTTCTCCAGAATAGGGAGAAAAATGCAATTCAGGTTGAATCAATGTGAGGATTAAAAGTTGGGATGATATTGATACTATCATCATTCAGATCTGTCCATACTTTTTCATTTAACCATGCAGTGTTATAACATGTACTATTATTATCGCTATTTTGCTGATGAGAACACTGTGATTTAGAGAAATGAAGTATGGCATTGAGTTATAGATGTAGACCAGACTACAGGTAGCCAAGAGCTGTTGAAAATTTACCTACTGCTCTTTTTCAGAGAGCATTGAGTAGTAGGAGTATGAATCATTTATATTCTTCACTAGGCATTTCATTTTATACATCTTATTGAATTGCCTCATTCCTTTCATACCTATTGTTTGCTGAGAACACTTAACATAAGGTCTACCCACTAGCGAACTTTTAACTGTACAATACAGTACTATTAACTATATGCCCAATGTTATAGAGAAGATCTCTAGAACTTAATCATCTTGCATGATTGAGTACCTATTGGAGAGCAGCTCCCCTTCCCCCATCCCCACCCCCTGGCTGCTGACAACCACTACTCTACTATCTGCTTCTGTGAGTTGGACTATTTTTGATTCTTCATGTGAGTTAAATCATGCAGTATTTGTCCTTCTCTATATGGCTTGTTTCACTTACCCTAATGTCCTCAAAATTCATCCATGATGTTACTTATGGAAGGATTTCCTTCCTTTGAATGCACAATAATATTCTATTATAAATAGGATAAATATAACATAAATTCTTTCACTAGGGGCACCCGGGTGACTCTGTGGGTTAAAGCTTCTGCCTTCGGCTCGGGTCATGATCTCAGGGTCCTGGGATCGAGCCCCACATCGGGCTCTCTGCTCAGCAGGGAGCCTGCTTCCTCCTCCTCTCTCTCCCTCTCTCTCTCTCTCTCTCTCTATCTGCCTGCCTCTCTGCCTACTTTTGATCTCTGTCGAAATAAATAAAAATAAAATATTTTTAAAAATTCTTTCACTAATGAACATTTATTTCCACACCTTGGCTATTCTAAATAATGCTGCAGTGAAAATGGGACTGCAAATATCTCTTTCAGGTAGGGATTTCTTTTCCTTTGGATAAATACCCAGACAGGAGATTGATGGATGATACAGTATTTCTACTTTTTACTTTTTGAACAACCTTCATACTGTTTTCCAGAGTGACTGCACCATTTTACATCCTCACCAACAGTGCATGAGGATTCCAATTTCTCCACATCCTTACCAACATTTGTTATCTTTGTGTTATCTTGCTTTTTTTGATAATAGACCTCTTACTTTGTGTTTATTACTATATTTTTATTTAATGCTTTCACTAACTTTGTATATATCTTTATTTATTAAAATTCCCTTATATATAAACAAACAGTATAAACAAATATAGCTTGTTTTTTTCTCTACAAGTAATACACATTTCTCTTTACATATATTTCTAAAAAATATTGGTGTCTAGTTATGTGAACATTTAATTCTCATCTTCTAACTTATCACTACCAGATGCATTAATGCCTCTGTATCAGGCCACCATAGTCTATATGTTATCAGGCTGCTGCTTTTCCTTAATGCCCACTTACTGTTTTATGAAAGAAATACAGCAGGATCATATCTTACTGAGAGTTAAGATCTAACACCGGGGGATGAAGGAAAAAGAGCAGAGTCAAAATCATTCCAAATGTCCTCAAATGCATAAAGTAGAGAGAACCTGGTCTTCTGAGCTATTTCCAACCTTTCCAAACACTAATGAGCTCATCAACACAAGCGAGGTTACCACTGCCAGGAGGGAGCAAGGAAGGTCAATGAAATAATAATTCTGAACATAGAATATATACATGCAATTACTTGCTTTATAAAGTTACTCAGCAGTTCGTTTTGGAAATAGGCTCTTTAAAAATTTATTTATTTATTTATTTATCTATCTATCTATTTATTTATTTATTTATTTGAAGGAGAGAGAGTGCAAATGCATGAGCTGGGAGAAGGAGAGAGAGAATCTCAAGCAGACTCCCCTCTGAGCACAGAGCCTGTTGTGGGGCTCAATACCATGACCACAATAAAGTCACAACCTAAACCAAAATCAAGAGTTGGTTGCCCAATGGAATAAGCCACCCACGTGCCTTAGAAATAGGCTGTAACATCTCAATCTTTATCTATTTCTAATAGCAGCAGGCTTCCTATGTGCCAGACATATGTAGATGCATTGTACCTGAGACCTGATGCTTTGTCATGATCTTCCTATTTTATACCACTGGGTCAAACATCTAGTGCATGGCAGAGCCAAAATTCAAACTCAGTATTCCTGGCTGCAAAACCACATTCTGCTAATCACATATATTGCTATGCACAGAAAGATGCAGACAATAAATTAAAAACTCTAAATAATCTTATGAAAAATGTTAATCCCACCAGACAGATCCATAATTTTATAATTCACTGTCAGCATTTGACATTATTACCACACGTAAAGTTTTGTTGCCTTCCAAATAATTAGTACACTTGAAACAATGTCATAAAGGTATTAATCACTCTATATTTCCCAAATAATGTCAAGTGCTCTAGCATTTGTTACCAATGATACAGTGACATTAGAATTTTAAAATCAGTATTTTGAAGAGTCTAAGTTGATGTCAGAAAAGTTAGCAAAGAAATACAGTTATAGCTCTTTTCCCT